>NC_080670.1:156623108-156932814 GCF_030247195.1 Topomyia yanbarensis
CACGAAAATATATAACCTCTATTTTCTGACAGTTCAGAGAGCTTGTTTACATGAACTTAGAATTCGAACCAAGTTTTTGTACTGGGTGGAATCAAAAAATTTCTAACATCATGTAAACAAGCTCGCTGAACTGTCACTTTTTCGAGCATTTTTACTTATGTGACGTCTTGCAATGTCCCATTTCATGGTTGGTGTACGCATGAATGTCGTTCAATAAATGTAATGTCTTTGGTGTACGTGAATGCAGCCAGGAATCAGGAATCAGAATATATTGGCTCAAATGGCACGTTCCCCGTACATAGTCGGGGATTTGTGCCTTGCCGTGTGTTTTCATCATTTCCTGAGCGGAAGGAAAGGACAAGGACGTGTGGGGAAGTAGAATTGGAAGGGTGGGAAAAATAACAGCACAAAACAAAAATAAACAACAGGTAAGTTAAACTCACAAGTAGTTCAACTTGCCTGCGAATAAGCCTAAAGCTCTTTACCACATTGGATAAGAAACTTTAGTATGTCTCTGAGTTTCAGTCGACCAAACATGGTTTCGTCTATATAAGGACGGCTGAAGACTCGAAATTGCAATTGCGCTACCGCTGGGCAGTTGCATATCAGATGATATGAGGTTCCGTAGTCGGATTCACAAAGATCACATGAAAAAGACTCAGCGCGCTGAATAGTTACCATGTGATAATTGAGTTTGCAGTGGCCGGTTAAAGCCCTGGTCAGCATGCCGCAGTGGAGCTTCGAAAAATGTAAGAGATTTTTCGAAACCACTGGGCATGGTTGTTCTAGAAACGCCTTTGTTTGGCGACACGTTTGTAGATTTCTCCAATAATTGCGGTGCTCGGACGAAGCCCAGGACCGTATTTTTTCCCGTATCCAACTTGTCGAAATTGGCAGCGCGGGCTCAGGACCAACGAAGTCAATCGCTGAACCTGCCCTGGCCAATTCGTCAGCCCATTCATTTCCAGTAATACCGCAATGTCCGGGCACCCAGACAAGGTAGATAGTGTTGACAATGCTTAGTTCTTCGATTTGGGTTCGGCACGCGATCACTAGCTTGGACCGGGATTTGTCTGAGCTAAGGGCCTTGATTGCAGCCTGACTATCGGAGCAGAAGTTTATAACTCTGCCGGACAAACTCAGTTGAAGGGCCGATTGCACCCCGCACATAATCGCAAAGATTTCTGCTTGGAATACAGTACAGTATCTACCTAGTGAGTGAGATTGTTCCAATCTCATTTCACGACAGTAGACACCAGCACCAGCACGTCCCTCCATCAGAGAACCGTCAGTGTAGCAAACCACTTGCGTTTGTTGTTGTCTTTCCATAAAGCCAGACAACCACTCCTCTCGAGAGGGAATCTTCACATGGAATGTCCTGTAAGGAAAACTACAAGTGAGTGTAATATCGCTGGGAGCAAGAATATCTTCACCCCATGTAACCATTTGTGACCACAATCGTGTATGACTGGTAGCAAGATCAACATGATTACTGTTCCAAAGCCCAGTAACCTGCAGTCTGTATGCACATGATAGTGCTTCTTGTTTTAAGTGTATGTGTAATGGTTTGATATTTAAAAGTGCCTCAAGAGCAGCAGTCGGAGTCGTGGTGAAAGCACCAGTCAACGCCATGAGCGCCATTCTTTGCAGATGGTTTAGCTTTGACTGGACTGTCACCACCTCTCCCCTCTGCCACCACACAAGGCATCCGTATGACAGTATTGGACGTACAATTGTCGTGTAAATCCAATAGATGTATTTAGGTTTGAGACCCCAGGTCTTTCCAAAAGTTCGTCTGCACTGCCCGAAAGCCATGCACGCTTTCTTGACTCTGAACTCAATGTGAGCAGACCAATTCAGTTTGGAATCCAATATGACTCCAACGTATTTGACTTGAGCTGCAGCAGCTCAGAATCAAAGAACTGCAAGGGACGAACTCCGGTTGTTATTCGCTTCTTCGTGAAAAGAACCATTGAAGTTTTGCTTGGGTTAACTGATAGTTTAACCTGTCGACACCACTGTTCGACGGCTCTTAATGCCTGTTGCATTAAGTCAAAGATTGTTCCGATGCAAAATCCAGTAATTAGTATTTGGTAATCGTCAGCAAACCCGTAGGTTGGAAATCCAAGCTCATTGAGTTTCTTCAACAAGCCGTCAGCTACTAAGTTCCATAACAAAGGTGACAGAACGCCGCCCTGAGGACAACCGCAAATACTCAACTTCCGTATCTCAGCCTGTCGCAGTGACGAGCAAAGTATGCGGTTACTAAGCATTGCGTTTATCCAACCTGAGATACATGCAGGTATCCCATGACCGTGCGTAGCTTCCAGAATAGACTGGAAGGACACATTGTCAAAAGCACCCTCAATATCTAGAAATACACCCAAGCTAGATTGCTTGAGCGAGAAGGCCTTCTCAATGTTGTAAACAACATCGTGAAGCAAAGTGATCGTGGATTTCCCACACTGATATGCATGTTGCATTTTGTGCAGTGGATATTCAACTAAACTAACGTTCCTGATGTGATGATCGATTATCCGTTCCAAAGCTTTCAGAAGAAAAGAACTTAAGCTGATAGGCCTAAAACTTTTGGCTTCTTCATAGCTTGAGCGCCCCCCTTTGGGAATAAATCTAACAGTTATTTCTCGCCATGCTTTCGGGATATACCCGGTAGCAAGACTGGAAAGCAAAATCTTTTTCAAGACATGTTTAAGAATATCAAATCCCTTTTGCAGTAGCACGGGAAGTATTCCATCTTTTCCGGGTGATTTGTATGGAGCAAAGCTGTCAACTGCCCACTTGACCGATTCAGTGGAAACCAATGTGCGTGCTAACGCCCACGAGTCCGAATCACCAGAATGAGATCTGTGAACATTGTTCAACTCAGGATCGATACAACCTGGAAAGTGTGTGTCGAAGAGACAATTAAGAACATCTTTTTCGTCCGTCACATAAACACCATCTCTGGTTTTTAAGGAGTTCATCTGAAAATCATTCGATTTGGAGAGAATTTTGTTTAATCTGCTAGCCTCGTTCAGACTAGAGACATTAGTGCATAGGCTTTGCCAGCCAGCCCGTTCTGCAGATCTAAGACATTTCTTATATGCACTACGAGCTGACCTGAAAGCCCTGGAGTCATCACGCTGACGCCGGTTCCAAGCTCTTCTCATAACTTTCTTCATTCTTTCAAGCTCAGCCCTCCACCAAGGGGTTCCCCTAGTCGATTTAACAGTACGAAGTGGACAAGCTTCTTCGTAGGATGCTAATATGAATGAGTTTGTCGTTTCCACGACGTCATCTAAGTCGTCTAGTTGACTAATTGTTGGAAAATATCCATGAAATTTAGTCGCCAAGTTTTCCAAAAAGAGGTCCCAGTTTGTAGATTTAGGATTACGATATGTCACCACATTGAAGGTGACATCAAAATGATCGAAAAATATATATTTATGATCGGATAGAGACGGTTCAGTTTCATTTGGAACCTGCCAATTTCCCAGTTCATGCAAAATTCTATCAGAGCAAAGTGTTATGTCTAACACCTCCTCTCTACCAGACCTCGCAAAAGTTGGTCGGTTTCCCACATTCAGAGTATGGAGATTTGTACTACTTATGTACTCCATCAGTTCAGAGCCTCTCAGATTGATGTCCGAGCTGCCCCAAATGATGTGATGAGCATTCGCATCACTGCCGATAATGAGCGGAAGCCCATTTCTGCTACAATATGATACAACGCTTTTGAAATCATAAGAAGGAGATGATTCGTTATGCGGTAGGTATGCTGAACAATATATATATTTTGTCTACGTTTCCGACAGTCATTGTAACTGTGACAACACAGATATCGCGAGTTGTGAGCTCCGATATGAGACACGCGTCAATAGCCTTATTTGCAAGAATGCAAGCACGAGACATTTCACGTGGGTTAGTCATGCCTGTCTTGTTGTAAGCAATGAAGGCAGTGTTAAGTAACTTTCCAAAATAGAAGTTTCCTTTATGGAAATACGGTTCTTGAACCAATGCTATGGAAGCTTTACCTTCCTGCATGAGTCGAGATAAATTCATAGTTGCTGTACGTTTATGTTGGAGATTGATTTGTGCTATTTTAACTATTGTTGATTAGAGAACTGTACATTTCATCTTCAACACAAATTGCACAACAACTAGAGGACACCAAGCGAGTTGGGATGTTAACGCATATAGCGAGCCATATCAGGTTTAAATGGGACATGATCATTTAATTCCCACGATTTGCGAAGAAAATAATGGTCCACTGTGTCAGAGATACGCATAACACAGTAAGGGCAAAGCCCAAAATGCTCCGTGCGCGACTGGCATATTTTAGACCCTCCAGTCATTAAGTCCTCGGCACGGAACTACACCTTGACTTAGGGTCTCCTACTTTCAGTCGCCTCCTACGACATGGGAGCAGGACTCCAGTGGCTCAATTCTAGGCCGGATACCACACGGCCTCTGGGCAGGTTCATCTGTACACATCGAAATTTGATAATCGAAACTCAACAAAACTTCACCGAACTACCATCAGCTGAGAGTCTCAGCAAACCCCCAGCCAACAAAAATTCGGCAAAATTAAGTGGATCATCGGTGAAAAAATTAAAGGGTTGTGTACAGGACAGGACCACGGTGACATTAAAAATGTAGCTTTTTTCAAGAGCGTGCAAATGTATTTTATCTATCACACATATCGACTCAAGTTCTTGCTCACTCGCCTGTTTTTTATGTTACAATTTGCTATATACCCTCCCCATTAAAACATAATTTATTGAAGGTCTTTTAACGGTAATCTATTAATTAATCAAGTATCTCACTAGGTGATTGGCATTATTTGGCTAATCCATCTAGTAAAAATAGGCTGGTCTGTCCAGAAAATATATTTAAAAGAAAAGTTCCATATATAGAACCGTGACGAGGAAGCCCACGCCCAGCAACGGAAATATACAGATTCTTCATGAAATATGAAATTTCATTTTCCATTTAAATTTTCAATAATGTATTAATGAACTTAAGTAAACAATCTTAAGGTTAAGTATTTCTTGATCGATTAGTGGTGAAAAAAATGAAATTATTTGATAAATTACATTGTTATGCAACGTTCGCACTACCAGTTAAAACGGGTTTTATGCTATCTTGGTGACATTTTCTCTTGTTGCTAATTATTAAAACGTGTTATAACTCTGTAGTGTAAACATTGTATTATTAAACCAATTCTGCAGCGTTTTATGTTATATAGGTGTTTTATGTGGTAATAGGACTGACATAATTATATCTTCAGTACAGCGGTTTGTTGCATAATTTCAAACAGATATATTTTAAAATTTAAACTAGTATACCTAACCGTTCTATTTGTTGTATACTTTAAAACGCAATTAGAACTGTGTTTTAACTACATAGGGCAGGACAGATACTCTGACTGGATAAACTGGGAAAACAATTTTAAGTCCAGTAACGATTAAGACATGGCTTGAATTTGAATCGAAAAAGAACACCCGCCTAAACTGCTGCTGGGACGGTAAGTTCTGTTTTAAAATTTTCCGTTGTGTACAGTACGAAACAAAAGTGTTTGAAATTAGAAAACAAAAAGTTCTGCTGGGAATGTGATTGTTTCCGATGCAATTACACTCAGGTTTTTTTACGCAGGGGATACAGGCCGTGCAAATGAAAACCGCCTAAATTTCAAAAAAACGCGTAAATGAAAACCGCGAAAATTTCAAAATTCGCGTAAAAAATACCGCGTAATAAAACCTGAGTGTACTCCCCTATATAAAATACTACGCTGCTGAACAGTGCAATAACTACAGAAGCACGTTGTCAGATGCCTTACACATAAAAAACATATAACCAAAATATGAAACATATGAAAACCAATAGGCTCTTTACCCTAGGCAGCTACAATGCGCCGTAAACATGGATTAACAAGTTACAACGCACACGCATGCATAAAAATAAATATATTTTATTCAAACGCAACACTCAAGCAGCACACACCGTATTGAATTAAATCCAAACCACCCCACCCACCCACTTTGCAAATCATTCTGTGACACCGTGCTGGTACCCGAAAAATCCGCACACGGCCACCGCTGCCGAAAATGCATAGCGTCTACCGCTTATTGTAGTGCCCACACGCTGCAGCTATGATCTTACCCGTTCGACATAAGAACAAAAACTGATTCAAACGGGTACACGTCACCTCTATTTATAAACTAACCGTATATGGTTTAGTCACATAGGTGCGAGTGTGTGCAAATGCCAACGTTGCCGAAAATCGATAGCGCTTTTTGCATCGCCCGGAGACGATGTTGTTCGTATGAGACAAGAGCAACAACTGATTTAAACGGACATGCGTCGCTTCTATTTATGACTTTTCGTCTTTCATTGAGTCACTAAGCTGCCCTCTTTTGACGGCTGTGTCTGAGAAATCTGCCTCACGAATGGTAATTTTCCCGTTTTTCGTGAGCTTTTTAATTTTACCAATTTCCAAAAGTCTACTTTTATTGGGGAGATATTAAATTATTACCAATATTTAAGTTAGGTGTTTCTGAATCGGTTGGTGTATGAATGATTAAAATCCATCTAGTAATATCGGAGTTATAAGCGTGCAAACCTTACATAGTTTCGTTACATGGGAGATAGTTTAGATTTTAGAATGACACCTAGCCCCAGATAGTGGAGTAAGACATTTTTAATGTCAAAAAAAAATCGGTGTGTAGAGTGAACGTTCCGCTGCGTAATGCAGCATACTGGGGAGTTCGCCCAACTCTTCCCAGTCTCCGTTCGCCATTGAGAATGTTTTAAACCCCCTCAACAATTTTACCCATAGCACGGGTCGCATGACACTATGGAATTGGGGTTCCCTGTTTGGTAGATTTTTACCACTGAAACAGATAGTCCGTAGTGTAATGCTTAGCCGGTTGAAGCAACCACTACCGACACTACACGGCTTATCTAGGCTGTTCGGTGAAAGAAGCTGACATTGAAGAACAGCTTCCATATTTAGATGGTCGAACAGCCGCAGAAGGAAGGAAGGATAACGGGAGGAGAGGGATTTGGGCTAAGCGCTTATTTAAAGGCGGCGCTGGCTCGCCTTGTTAGGGCTGCTTTAGGGCATGTGGTATTTAGGCCTAGAACGTATAGGGCCCACTACCTCGTTCTACCACACCCGCAGTCAGCCCCCGCTGCTGGTTCGGGTCGCGAATCACAACTAGTTGCTATCGCGATTAAGCATTATCCACCACCTATGACCCGCCCGGTTGCTTGCAGCTCAGCTTCCCACTTAGCGTTCCTCCACCACCACGGGGCCCGGGCCCATTTCATGGTTGGTGTACGCATGAATGTCGTTCAATAAATGTAATGTCTTTGGTGTGCGTGAATGCAGCCACACAGCAGTTTTGTTTCCCGCCACGAAGGCTGGAAGAAGTCATTTCGAATGTCATTTTAATGCGAAAGTTCGGTAAAAACTAACACGACAGCCCCGGTGCAAATTTAACTACGCATGGAAACGTGCGAGAGAAGAGCAGAAACGTTCGTGCTGCTGAACGTGCTTGTTAAACGGACCCTACACGAGCAGAAATATTGATCAATATAAAATATATTGATCAATATATTGAAGGTGTGAGGGCGTGTTGAATATATTGAAGTAAATATTGACGAAAATCAAAAAAGTTTGTTTTTTCGTCAATATTTACCCTTCACGAAGGGTATGCAATATAATCTTTTTTGTGTGAATGTGAGTGTGATAATTGCTTGCTAGTATGTGTGTAATGAGCTTTTAGCGCTAAATATTTTTAATGGTAAAATGGCGTCGTGTCGGTTTTTCCATTAACTTGCTTCATTTGTACTCGTGCTAATACAAAATAAAAGACATGGATATCGAACATTTCAATGAAAGTGATGACGAGTTGTTGGATTCAAAAACTGTTCCGAAGCAGGAAGCACTTCGCACATTTGTCGAGGTTTATGAGTCTCTTCCTGTTCTATGGAACAGCAGCAATGATAAATACCGAAACAAAGCGGCAAGAAATAAAATACGCAGTTATTATTGAAAGTCCCCTTTCTTTTGTCAATACTCTCTAGTATTGTCAAAAATATTAAACGTGTAACGGCCGCTTTAAACGTTCGTAAAAGATCGTTTATTCGGCTTGGTGCCGTAGTTTGGTTTGGTTCGCTAACGGTTGCAAATGTATGTGAATGGCCCGTATGTCTAACTTTCATCATCCGTTGCGTTGAAATTGTTGCAATCAAAATTGTGCCAAACCAAATGTAGTTTACGACACTCATGGCTTATATTTGCACGATTGGAATATGCGTCAGTTCTTTTTTCGCTTGCTATAGGAAAGACTGCAAGCAAAATATTAGCGGTCACCTGGTAGTGTTGTAGGAGAATTGATGGCCATTGAAAATCAATAGACTTGGATTCTTGCAATGCGCAAGGGGGTCAGCCGATGCGTCAATATGGAAATTTTTCAACTTATTGGTAAAGAGTTTTATATTGAAGGAGGAGTTTTTGGCCATTCAAAATCAATAACTAAGTAATAATAGTTAAATTATGCGAACCACAAGCTTTGCCGCCTACACTGTTTACTGAATCGCAATTACGTCAAGGAAACGGATGAAAAGGTTAATTGCAGAAGGTTTAGCAGAAATATTTTTTCCCTACGTCGTAAAATATATTATGGTCATAGCTTATTGTATGGTCTGTGATGTATCTTTTTCGAACAATTTACGCAATTTCAGTTTCATCGATTAGTTTTAATTACAGTAATATAATTTGTTCAACAAAACATGACTTGTTTCAATTGCAATATGTTTTGCCTGTCTCAATAGAACAGTATTGCAATTGCTCTGAAAACCGACTTTTTAACGGAGGCCCGGAGGGCCAAGTGACCTATACCATTCGATTCAATTCTTCGAGTTCGGCAAATGTCTGTGTGGGTGTATGCGACCAAAAATCTCACTCGCTTTTCTCAGAGATGGCTGAACCGATTTTCACAATCTTAATCTCAAATGAAAGGTGCGACGTTCCCATAGGCTGTTATTGAATTTCTAATAAATCCGACTTCCGGTTCCTGAAGTCGGATTTAGTGCATTTAGTGCCATTATAGAGCAAATAAAAAGCCGATATAATGCTATTGTAATGCAGTGGGTTTATCTGTTATGCAACTCTTCTTGAAGATTATATTCGGCATATTTCATTTCAATCGAACATATGCAATATAGTCTAGGGAGCAAACGCAGCGCACTTACCGTGAAGGACGAGGCAAGGTACCTCAGTTCGAGACATACTAAAGGTAATTTTCATAAAACATTTCATATCATGTGAGAACGAAAACCCATTAAGGATATTCATTACAATGCATTAGAAGAGGGTCAATTACGGTTTTAAACAGAACATTTTAATTTTAAATTTTTCCTTTTTGCTTATCATACCGAAAGGAAACATAAGAAATGGTTTTAAAATCATGGCGGACAATGACAGCCAATTGAAGCTTTTTAATTGCATTAGTAATGCCAATATTAAGCTTTTAAATTTGACATTTGCACGCTGGAGCTATATAATAGCATTAGTGCTGCAGAAAAGAGCTGTCAATCGCTGCACAGTAATAGCACAATATTTCGCCTTTTCTGGCATAATACCAGCACTATATAAGTATTTAGGGCTTCACGGCTCTTAAAGACAGTTTTATATGTGGATCTAGGGTTCGTCGCGGTGCGGATGTGGGCGGTAAATGGATAGTCCGCACCGCAACCGCAAAAAAATAATAAACCCGCACCGCTTACCGCAACCGCACTACATTTACCGCACCGCACCGCGCGGTAATGCGGTAAATGCGGTAAAAATCTGTATTTTTCAAAAGTGTGTTGAAAAAATATTAATTTATTTGTATAACTATATATAATTTCCTATTTACACGAACATTAACTTTGACGGACTCCTCAGAATGAAAAATTTATTAAAAAATGTCAACTTTGCAAGTTTTATTAATAAAATGCCATACATCTTGAGATAAATACTTTCGAAACAAGGTAAACATTAGCATAGCACTGAAGTCCTATGAAATGTAGATGAATTTCATCATTATACATACAAAAACGTTTTTCAGTTGCAATTAATAGGAAAACTTTTAATTAATATCAGATCAGGTATCCATCCCATCTCAACCGGTACAGAGTTGTTGAAGGACATTTGAAAAACTGCAAAATATGTATGATCTACAGCATACAGCAGAAATGTTTATACAAATAGGGGATTTAAGGAACAAAATACGTTAAAACACTTACTTCGTATTTTTCAAGAAATGGATGTATTCTTATTAAAATACTAAGATTGCACCCTTAAAATTGTATGAGTTGTAATTTTCTAATAGATAGTTCGAAAGATCTACCTTTTTATGTAGCTTTTCTAATATTTTTCCATAATGCCAATGCAAAAACTTCAATTGAAGTTGGTAGAGGTCAAAAATTGTCCTGTGCAAAATTTGGTATCTGGGCTAACTTTGACACTTGTCGCAATATGAAAAGAGGCTTTGAGAAACACAAAAAAATCGAAATACCCTATACTTACTTAGAAAGCTTTAATTTCAAAAAGTTACAAAATACTCCTAACTGAAAAATATTAGTTGTTAAATTGGTAGAAAATATTCCCAGTTGGACGAACAATGGACGTATGCGAAAAAAAGTTATGTAGAAGGAGTCTTAAAAACGAACTGCAGGAAAATTCATTGCGAATTTACACAGAAACCAACAGAGATAGAAATACGATGTTGAAGAACGAATAATAAAGTTATCAGCCTAATTTGGACCCCTGCTTATTTTGGACGCTCTTCAAACATTTGTCTCCCTTACTGCTGATTCCTCCAAATTCGTTTGTTTTGATGATGATACTTTCATTCTTTGGGTTGTTTTTAAGTCTTAAGACTTTTTTAAGTTCATCTTTAAGTTCTCCAAATTAATCAAAATTTACAGTTGAGAAAACGCCATCGTACACGATTCATAATTTCACGATTGCCAAGAGGAATTTTTTTAAATTGAATTTGACAGTACAATTCAATTGTTTTTCAATGATTGGATTGTGCATTTTATATATTTGAAAAGGTTCGCTTGTGATTTTTTCAAAATGTTCAAAATATGTCGTAAATATAATGGTGCCAAATTAAAAATGTAAGTAACGATGGGTTGAATATAGATTATATTCGGATTTCTTTTCAAATCATTGTAAAGTCCATGGAAATTAGAGCAATTAAATGTTTATTATGTTTCCCTATTGTAAGGTAATAATTTGCGTCGTTCTTAAATGCTAAAAGTCAAAGTTTTAATTCACTTTTTGATGCAGACTTTATCAATTATTTTTTTAAGTGCGGTTGCGGTAATACCGCGCGGTAAAAGCTCATTTCCCGCACCGCATCCGCGAGAAAAAGTGTCTCACCGCACCGCAGTTTTTGCGGTGCGGGTGCGGTAAATACCGCGCGGTTGCGGTAATTACCGCAACCGCGACGAACCCTATGTGGATCTAAGCAGATATTAGGCTATATTATAATACTTATTGGTTACTTCGGGTATACAGGTGACATTTTTTCCAAAATGTGGCTACATCTGCTTCGATTTGTAGTACTAGGTCACTAACAGCTTTTTAAAGTCTCTTTGGCCACATTACCCACCATCATCGGTTCCGGAAGCCCCGGTGGAAGTATTCAAATTCAGCATAACAGTCACAGCGGTTTCTCGGAGATGGCTCAGCAATTCAACCATACCATACTTACTTTCATCCCGATCCGACTTTCGATTCCAAAGTTACGGGTTGTGGCGTGCGATCACATAGCAAATTCTGATTCAATCCGATTCTCTGATGAAACCAAAAAAGGTAAAAAAAAATCGCTAAAATGTCTCTCAAACAACTTAGATTTGCAGTTCTAGGTCACTGACGGCCAACCGAACTTTCGTTGACTATATTGACCACCATAGACGGTTCCTGAAGTGCCCGGGAAAAGTGGCCATCTTTCAAAATTAAGAAACTCACATCAGTTTCTCGGAAATGGTTGGGCCGATTTTCACAAACTTAGGCCTAAATGATAGCTATAATATCCCTATAGATGTCTAAAATTTCGCTTATATGGTTCCGGGAATATAGCCTAAACCGTCTGGTCACATATGAAATTCTCATAAGCCGTAACTCAAAATTTTTGTTCACAGGGGGGGACCCCATGAAATTTCAGAAATCGAGTTCGTATTTTTGATACCAAACATCTTTAAACGTCGAGATTTTATGTTAATCTCGAAATAAATTTTTGTTTATTGAGATCGACTTTTTGGGACTTTTCGCCGATTTCGCACCTTTTTTCAGTTCAATATTATCATGGCTGTCTTTTACAAAATTTTAGAACTCGAATAATGATTTCTTTTCTTGTATATAGTTGTCATATCATGTATAATAAAAATGTAATATACACATTTGAAAGTTTTTATTGAATATAAACAACGCAAACATTCTCGTGTTCATGATTGAGAAAGGCACAATTGCACCGTAAGGTGGATTAAAACAAGTTTTTTTAAAATTTTTCAAATTGAATCATCAAAAGTGGGCATCAAGCACAATGCTACTATCAATCTAACCATATCAAAAGATAAGAATTTTTATGGGGAAAACTTTGCTGGAAGGGGTGTAGCCCCATTTTTATTCGATATTCAATTAGAAATACACGATTCATTGCCATTTATATAAGGAAGAGTATGAACTTATAAGTCTTCGATATATGACTACCACCCATAAAAAATTGTTTCCAATGTCGTGAATTCCATGTTTTTTACGCTACTAAAAACAGGATCATGAACAAATATCATATATTTTATAATTGTGTTAAATTTCCCTTCACATAATGCTTTTATTATAAAGATTCATATATTTTTTTGGTTTTGTGAACTTCAATCACGGTTTCCACTCTGTTATAATACCAAATTGTTTTTATGTATGTTTCACAACTTTATAAACATTATTCATAAACCAAATATTGACTCTTGATTTTTTCATAAATTTAGAAACATTGTTTACAGTCTGACTATACGGTGTAATCTAGTTCATGATGTGTGCCTTCTGGATCATGATCTGGTTTTCGTGGTTGTGAGTTAGGGCACCGTGTCATCCCGGGCAACCGAAAAGCCCATAATACCCCCATGCTCATGGGGTTTGACATGGGTGTTTGAAATGGGTTCAACCCATGAAAACACCATCACCATGGTCCGGTGGATCCCAAAGAAAATACCATATGTTGGTATATTTATGGGTTACTGAGACCATTTTATGGTGTGTTGATGGTTGTGAATTTTGGTACGGACCATGTTGAAGGTCTTTTTAAGGGGCTATGTGGTGTTTGAACCCATGAGTCCGAGGCCATAACGCTCGCAGGGTGATGCGTCATAACGTTCGAGACATTATGACGCATCAGGCTGCTTCATAACCTCCGAAAACGGATTTTGGATCTTATGACGCATCCTTGTGCGTCATAATGTCCCGGACGTTATGACGCACTGTCGTTTTCGGATTGTATGTCGCAATGGACATATTGGACACTGTGACGCACTCATAGTGTCGGATAGTATGACGCACAGGTGCTATTTTATGACGTTATGACGTACGAGAGTGTGTCATAATATCCGAAAGCAAGAACACGTCATAACATCTAAAGTTATTCTTGTGTTACTATGTTTTAATTGCCGCAAGGTTCTACTGTATCGATTTTGTTGGCTATTTTCGGCAAATTTGACACTAAGAGAAACGAACGCAATGAAATTGAAAGACGGATAGGTATTCTAGAGCGAATCAGTTATAAACTTAGAACGGAAAACTAGAACTAGGCAGGCTCATATGGGCATGATCGAAAGGAAATGTGAAGAATTCTTTGCCTTCTGCAGAGTAGGAGTTGGGCGTTGCACCCAAGTCTACCGCATGGTCTATGGTAGAACATAACTCATCATCATGTTTTACCGCCTACGCCGGCAAAAAATTCTTCACAAATCCTCGCCTAGAACGACCATGCGATCATTCTTCCCCCTTTCTGCTAGCATCAAGCCGTGACGTATGCATTCAAGTTATTCTTGTGTCACGATGTCCTGTGTCATAATATCTGGGATCTTACGACCCCCAACTGACATTGGGATGTTATGACGCAGAGGTATTGCGTCATAATGTCTGGGATAATATGACGAAATCATTGTTTTGGATATTTTGACGCACACGTACTGACTTTATTACGAAATACCTCTGCGTCATAATATCCCAATATCAGTGTGCGTCAAAATGTCCCGGATATTATGACGCACTACCATTCGGACGTTATGACAAGGTGCTGTGAATTAGTTTAAAAAAATCAAAATTTCATTCTTAAAACTACTAGCGAATAAACGTGCACTCATCACACAATAACAAGGTGTATGCCGGATAGCATGAAGGACATTTCACGTTAAACTAAACTGTAAGCCACAAAACTGCACAATATCGCAACATAAAAAGCCACTCTATAAATAAAACGGTACTACGACTGCAAACAGAAGTTTCAGTTTCCGGATCTATGCTCTTTCGCTTTGATGGTAAAGAGCCACTTCAGAGTTTCATATGAAAAAGTGCTCAATTTGAACTAGTGGCAAATAGCCCCGAGTGCTCTTCATACAATCGGACCATACTTCTTTGCGGCATGTGGCAAACCAAAGCACGACTATGCTTCTGTTACCGACGTAAATTGTTCGTCGCCAGCAAAGTTCCAATTAAAATTTCGTTATCTTTTAGTTCGGTGTTGTTCATAAGTAAATATTAAAATTCAATTTCAGACAGAAAGATAAACGTTCATCCTTGATCATTTTAACTTATTTGACTGCAAATTTGATATGAATCTATTTAAAATTTTCGTTAGCTTGCCTCTCCTACATAAACACGTCTGGCAGTCTAGTGCAGCATTATGTTTATTATTTGCCAACGCTAGTTATTTTATATATTTATCAAACAGTAAACTGGTTCCCAAGAACTGCACAGTGGCACTTACCAATGTTAATAAACTAATAGAACTTCCCACCCACCCTTAAGCCGTGGCGTCAAGACTTCCACCGAACTATGAACTCGAAACTTCGAAACGGTGTTTTTGTTTCACGGAAATCCTTTTAGACTAAACAGAGCTCAGCTGTTGGGTCACATGAGGTAAAAAATACTTCATCATGTTTTAAAGTCACCCTTGTTTCACTTTCTAACCTATGACAGTCCCAACACTTAAGCTTTCGCTGTAGAACTGCTACGATTTACCCTATCCGACCCAACACAGAAAGCACGACTCGATGCGGCTGCCCTGCTTAGCGCGAAGCAACTCAAGCGAATGTCCTTTTTTCGACTTGATTTATGACTTTCGCTGCGCTGCTGCTTGTGCTGCTGCTAGAGATAAATATCTCGGCGGTGGTGGGATTTCACGTACCTAGGTATATGTCAAACGCACAAAGAGCGACGTTCCTTTTCGCTGCGGATTCACGACGAAACAGAAGTTCAAATTGAGTTGTTTGTGCAGTCGAGTTCCGATGCCTGCCGGAAGGGGTTAACGGTGGCTTGATTCCGAATAGCTGATTAGAGGGAGAGCTCAATGTTTTTCCCGACAACTTTTAGGTAGGTACCTACTCACGTGCTTATTCGAGTAAAAACATTTTCGAATGGCTTTCATCGCATAAAGGAAATATAACGGCTGTAAATCTAATCATGTTTTCTGGATTCCGTAGAGTGAAAGTCTTTTTTTTCCTTCTGTCATAAAATCAACCATGCCTGTCGAATTCCATCATTTATGACACTTGACCAAACTACACCATTCGTTCGGTCATAATTAGAAGTGTAAAACTGTAACGATAAACAAAACGATAATTTACTATGGATCATATTTTTAACATAAGTTTTATAGTGCAATAATTCAACGGCTTTTTTAAAGTTATTTGTAACCAAAAACAGTTCCCACGACGTTCTGCCATAGAATTGAGAGAGAAAAACCAAATTGCGACATTTGGTACATTATGAATATGTCTCGAGCAGAGTTATAGACGATTTAAACAAACGATTGTTCTTAAAATAATGTTCAATATCTTTGAAAGCACTTCAGATAATAAAAAAATGTGTTAATGAAAGTTGTGTATTTTAACGATTAGAATAAATTTATCTAAAATATGAAAAATATTAAATTAAAATGTTTGGGGTTATTCAAATATAACGTGCTATAAAATCTAAAGTAATAAAACTACAAGGGACAAGCCCTATGGGGTAGTCCGAATTGCAGACGTAGGACTGCAATACGTGAAATATTTAATTTCTTATTACATTTGGATTAATAATTAATCCAACATTTCTTTCTACAGTTCACTTCATGAATCAAATCGTCTTGCTCATCAGGTCATTTTATTTACAATGAGCGATCCAATCCGATTAAAGAAAGCAGACAGAAAATTGTGATGGAAAACCGAACTAATAACTGGAACTGCTTTAAAATTTAAAAAAAAATTCTATTGTGTGCGGTAAACAACCAGACCGATGCTTAAAAATCATGTTCTAGACAATACAGTCACAGTTCTTGTATAGGACAAGCTTTATAGTTTTATTTTGCCGTTATTGTAATTTTCCTAAAGTACACATAAATGTAGCGAATGCTGTGGTCTTACTCATATATCGAAGCAAAACATATACAAGAATCGAAAATAGTTTTATGGATGGACTTAGATGCATTTTTTGCAGCAATTTTTTGAGTAACAGTGTATTCATTCACAAATAGGCTTTGTAGTACCTATGTATTGGTAGAATCAAAGTGGGATACGTTGAGTGGAAATGAATCTCGTGGAATCAAAAAAGATGGGTGGGTAATGTCTAGGACATAACCGGAGTGTCGTGACTACTCGTTTGACTTGTAATTCAAATCGAATGATACTCAATGAAATATGTGGGAATGTTTCAAGTTATTCTTTATAATAATTATGGTGGTTCTGAAAAGAACCTTTGTTGTTGGCGTCTCCGTTGATAGGGGATGCGCTGGATTCTAAGCTCGTTGAGACATTCATTCATGAAATGAACAATTTTCTTGCTTTGAAATATCAATGTTAAAATCTCTCGAAACAACCATCGGAATCTTTTCCGTACAGAAATGAACACGCTTAGCGAAAAACTAGGAACGGGTAATGTCCAGGACATAACCGCGATGCTCATATTCTTAAAATTCTGCTTGTATCTCCTTCAAATAGGGTTCGTCGCGGTTGCGGTAATTACCGCAACCGCGCGGTATTTACCGCACCCGCACCGCAAAACCTGCGGTGCGGTGAGTCACTTTTTCCCGCGGTTGCGGTGCGGGAAATGAGCTTTTACCGCGCGGTATTACCGCAACCGCACTTCAAAAAATAATTGATAAAGTCTGCAGTCTGCATTAAAAAGTGAATTAAAACTATGACTTTTACCATTTGAGAAGGACGCAACTAGATTTATTTTCTTAACGAATGCTTAGCAATGTCATTATTAGGAAAATCTCTCTGTCAGAACGTTCTACTTTTACTTATTACCCTACAATAGAGAAACATAATAAACATTTGATTGCTCTAATTTCCATAGACTTGACAATGATTTGAAAAGAAATCCGAATACCATCTGTATTAGACCTATCGCTACTTGATTTTTTACATTTTGGTTATGTATTTGTATTTGCTACTGTTACTAAGAAATAAAATCTATAAGCTGTGTCCAATATAATTTGGCATCATTATTTTTACGACATATTTTGAACACTATTTATTTTATATTTTTATTTTTTTTTTATTTTTGACTACAGAGTTTTCAACCTTAGGGTCATTCGCCTCTTTTCGGGGTAGAGAAAACTCTTTTGGAAAATCTCTAACCCTATGTGCGGGGTTGGGAAAGAAACACAGGTGAGCTCCGTACAAGGCAATCGATTTACCAACTACACTATATCCGTCCCCCTATTTATTTTATACTTCAAAGTAACACTTTACTAAATCTTTTCAACTACATATAACGCACAATCCAATCATTGAAAAAAAAACAATTGAATTGTACTGTCAAATCCATTTTGAAAATGCTTCATTTCTCGCGATTTTTCTAGGCGATTGTAGAATTATGAATCTTTTTTGATGACATCTTGTCAACTGTGAATTTCAATTAATTTGGAGAACTTAAAGATAAACTTATAATACTGCGACTTATAAACAACCCAAAGAATGTAATAATCATCATCAAATCAAACGAATTTGGAGGAATTGTCAGTAAAGGAGATAAAAGTATGAAAAGCGTCCAAAATAAGGAGGGGTCCAAATTAGGCTAATTACCTTATTATTCGTTCATCAACATCGTACTTCTATCTCTTTTGATATTCTAAATAACTTTTTTTTTCGCGTACGTCCATTGTTCGTCCAACTGGAGATATTTTCTACCGAATTAACAATTAATATTTTTCAGTTAGAAAGTAGTTTTGTAACTTTTTGAAAGTAAACTTTCGATGTTAGTAGAGTATTGCGATTTTTTGTGTTTCTCAAGTGTCATATTTAGCCCAGATAGAAAATTTTGCAGTTTGGACAATTTTTTACCCCTGCCAACTTCAATTGAAGTTTTTGCCGTTTCTTGAAAAATACGAAGTTAGGTTTTTGGGGTATTTTGTTCCTAAAATCTCCTATTTGTAATAATATTTCTGCTGTATGCTGTAAATCATACATCTTTTGCAGGTTTTTTTGAAATGTTCGACAACTCTATACCGGTTGAGATGAGATGGATTCCTGATTTTTTGTCAAATATGGCGACGTTCTTATTGATGAAATTTAAAATGTTTTATGTCATTGTATTGGGATAATATATAGAAGTACTGGTGTTTCTCCTTGATTTTTTCTATGAATTTCTTTTAAGAGTTTAAGGTGATTTTTGCTATGTTAATGCGAAAAACATTCATTTCATTTTCATGTGGCAAAGTCATTGAAAATATAAAAATTTAAAGAAAAAAATATACAACTTTATTATTCCATTTTTTCAAATAACTGCAGGATAATTAAATTAAAAGTTTTTCTATTAATTGCTGCGGAAGAACGTTTTTGAATGAATAATGATGAAATACAGCTACATTTCATAGGACTTCAGTGCTATGCTAATATTTAGAGAAATGAGAATGTATTACCTTGTTTCGAAAGTATTTGTCTAAAAATGTACGGCATTTTATTAATAAAACTTGCAAATTTGAATTTTTTCATAAATGTTACATTCTGAGGAGTCCATCAAAATTAATTTTCGTGTAAATAAGAATAACATTTTATTATATATGCTTACCCAAAATAAATGAATAATTTTTCAACACAATTTTTAAAAAACATTATTTTTACCGCATTTACCGCATTACCGCGCGGTGCGGTGCGGTAAATGCAGTGCGGTTGCGGTAAGCGGTGCGGTTTTATTATTTTTTTGCGGTTGCGGTGCGGACTATCCATTTACCGCCCACATCCGCACCGCGACGAACCCTACCTTCAAATGGCTAAATTTTGCGCATTAAGTTCGATTCACCGGGCTCAGCGAAATTTTCCTGGGGATCCCGTTCGTTAGTATATTCAGCAAAACAATTTTATTAAGGAGTTCTCCGCGTTGAATACAGGTCAATAATTTCATATAATGATTTCAACATGCAGACAATGTACATGTATGACAGGTGGGAGTGTTCTGAAGTGGTTTTAGTGGAGGTAACAACATAAAATCATGTATTGGACATTTTACAATGATTCTCCTTAACCCTGCAAAACCAAGTGGTTGGCAGCAGAGGGTTGTTGTTTGGAAGAGATGACAGTTAATATATGATAACTAAAAATATAAAATTGTTCTATAAATTGCAAAGTTATTGCCGCGTTGACCTGAAAATTTGTCATTTCATTCATAAAGGAACAATCATTGAAATTATGCCAATTTATGCTTTGCAAGATTTGAAATAACTTCGAAGTGTGGTCACGACACCCCTGTTATGTCATATACATTACCAACCCATCTTTTTCCATTTTGCCTTTGTCCTAATAAGGACGGTTTGTGGATAACTATGTTGATTCAAGACGGGAATCTTTTAAAACAATTCAAACCTTGCCGACGATTGTTTTTACTGCGTACATCCATACGATCTTTCCCCTTTCGCAGCTCACACCGAATGAGTACGCTTTGCAGCCTTCGATGTTTTGGTGGCATTTTTAGTGGCAGTTACTACCGCCTTTTCAGTGACTGCGTTTCTTAGCCTTTGGCTTTTTGGACTTCTCACCGCCACCACCTCCACCAACGTTTTTCTTCTTCTCTCCGATGGTAGCTGATTTGATTGGTCGTCCGATGCAGCTTCTCACGACCACGCACGTCTGTTATGCACTGCGTCTTACACACGTCTGGCTTTGAGAAAAGCTGCGACACCCCTATTTATAGGTTTTATCATTAATGTTGATTTCATTTAAAGTAGTTTTCGAACTATTTAAACAAATTTTATATAGCAAAGAACGCATTGGTAGCAAGCATTGAACGTTTTCCTTCCGATTTATGAAACAAGATTGGCAATCCGTTTTGTAGAAGAAAAGTTAATAAGGTTCAAAATGTACGTATCGCTTTCGCTAATATGCACTACTATCGCTTTCTCGCTCGTTCTCGTGGCGTGCATGAGCCTTTCCTTTCCGTCCGACTTCTAATGGCTTAACCAAAATTAATATCCCGGCTTTCCCCCACCAAATGCTCTCGTCAAGCAACCCAATACGAATAATCATAGGAACAAACATGTAGTGGAGCTTTATATAAACTTTTCATTATTTTATTGTTCATTTGCTGCACCATTTTGACGGCTCTGTGCGGGATGGGCTGAAAATTTTCACTTTTCCGAGTCGTTTTCGAAAGATTTTTCAAAACACTATTTTTCCGTTGACAATGAATATCCTACATATTCCAAAATTTAATACAACATTGGTACAAATATTTTCGACAAAATGCCGAAGAAATTGATTAAATCCATTCAGTACAACAAAAGATATAAGCGTTCAAAATCTTACATCATTTTTCTTCCGAAATTTTGAAAAGGGGCCCCTATATTGAAAGGTAAGTCGTTAGTCACGACAAAATTGATGAAACGTAAATAATAAACCTTCGTTGCACTTTCTTCTATCCATTCGCGTGAATTTGTTGCTAAGAAAGTTTTCGTCTCCATAGCCTGTCATGGAGACGACAACGCAAAGAAAAACCGAAAGCTTTCGCTTCGCGCAACGAAAGCTCAGATTTCTGTCATACACGCAACACTTGGATATACCTACACATTCGCCTCAAACAATAAACCCAAGTGAACGGTGTACCGTGCTTGAATCAAAAAGCTGTGCCAGTACATCGTGTCCGTATACGAATGGAAGATACGCACCAAGCAAAATGAGTCAACGCTGGTGATGATGGGTGGTGCGAAAGAGACAACTAGTACCACGACGTTAGCCTCTGCTACACTGGCTGTGGGAGCATGCAGCGCAGTGCTCTGCTCTGCCTGCTGTTCAAGAGTTAACTGAGCTTGCTCGACCAAATCTGCTCATTAAATAGTCGATGGTGACGTCATTCATAGAAGCGTTGCGCGTTAGGTACATAAATCTGTCGTGCCAGACTAGGGAAGCGCAGCCTTCTGTGTGCAAATGCGTGGTATTTTAACTATGTTGAACATTATTTAAAATTTTAATGCCATGATATCAAAAATCTTTGGCTTTATCTATTGGAATCTATTCTTAGAAGTATTTCTGAGCGATATGCGCAAAAAAAAATGAAAATTTACCGTAAGATGGCTGAATTATAAGCGTTTAAAATTGGACCATTTTTCGTAACATACCATTTTTGTTGAATTTGCAACGTGCACCCCCATATCGAAAACAAAGACGTAGTCCTACGTCAAAAAAGAGACTTAGTGTTTTGAACAAAGATATTCGCGAAAGCAATCTCCACAACTTGGCCGAAGACGTCAGCTCACATCTTCTACAAACAATACTGAAAAATTGTCAACCAGATTAATGTGACAAAACATGGATTACAACAAATTTTGCGCATGAGGACACAATACCTAACTTCAAAGCTTGGCTTGTAACAGTGTTTCGAATCTTCCTCGTCAGTAACTAACGCAAACTTGGAGCTGGTTAGAAAAGTCTAAACCAACATCAAACTGACGCCAGTTAGCTTGAACTTGAGCGTGTGCGACCACCCCTGGCTGCTAATCCGTTATCGATCTGAACTAGCTGAAGTTGAACAGGGAATCAGAAGACAGTTGTGCTTGGGATTAGCGATACATCTTTCAATGTGCAGCTCCTCGTAATCCCAAAGTGTTTATTGATCAATAATAGCGCCGACTAGGCCCTAACGTAGATCGCGGAAGGAAAGGGAAGGAATGTTAATCTGATACTTGCTTTTGCTAGAGGCCTTAAATACTACTGCGCATTCCACAAGTATCTCGAGAGGAGGTTTTTTTAGTAAGCCAAAGACCGGCACCAGAGAGGTGACTCCACTATCTGGACTAGATATTGACGTATCAACTCACGGACCGGGAACCAACGGCTTTACTTCCCGTTCGAAGGAAGACGTGACAATAGATTTTTTCACCTCAGAAAAATTTCAGCTATCTGGGCTGGGATTGAACCCAGACCGACTGGTATGGGTGGTGGTCACGCTTACCACTAACCACCGGCGCCAGTTAGACACTAAAATTCAAAAAGTCGCACGTCTTGCGTGAACACATAAGCGACTGAATTTCGTATGTATGTATCCAAATCAAACAAATCTTGTCCTTCTACTCATCTTCACAGAGCGTGTGAATTTCCTAGGAAATTAGGGACACTAGAATAAAAATATCCAAAAATGTATTATTTGACATATACACTAGCGCCACGTGATGGCGGAGCTCAAAATTAAAGCGATCGTCATGCGCATGGTCGTGACCATTTGAACCATTTTTCAGAAGACACGAGTCTTCTAGGGACAGGAGTTTAGGGGCTCAACGACCCCCCTCCCTCCAGGACCTAGTGCGCTTGCTAGGATATGGTGGAGTAAGGCAGTGTTGGGCTCTGCTAAACCTCTATAAAAAGCCATATAAATCCGAAAGCGATTCCGTCGAAGCGAGTTAGTGCCGCTTCTGCTACGGTTTTATCCAAGACATTAGCATAAAGCACCCTAACCCAACTGGAGTGCCAACCGGCACATTAGGATCGATCCCAGGAAGAGCCCAATTACGGCATTCTGGCGGCAGAACACAAATGCGATTAAGAATTTCAACAAAACTGATCCACGGACCGACATCTGTTCCATTCCACTACCCTAGTAAGGATGGGTGACACTTCCTCGAAACGGCGAGTAGACTAACTGTACTAGCTGCCTCCGTTCCGTTAAAGCTCTGGTAGGTCTCCAAGTACGTTCAAAATCCGGCACCTCTAGTGAAGCAGGCTCAGTTGAACGTTCCTGACTAGCGCCGATTCGATTCTGAACGCGGTACCCCATTAAGGACCGCGTCAACCCTCGCAAGCGACCTCACTGCTTGCAAGGGTAGTCATGGGATCGTAAAGAGGCGACTACTTATTACCGGCGTAGATAGCGGCTTGGAGTTGGGATCCAAAAAGCATGGAATTAGTCAGAAACGACAAAAATATAAAAAAATATGATGAAGCAAGTGTGATGAATCCGTTTGCCACAGGTGAGGTCGTTGACCCAGCAAAACGATCAACTGCAGCAGCCAACCTAGGGAGACCCCACTGAGCACGAGCGGCCAAACCAATACGATGTCAAGGAAAGCTAGGGTTTCAGGCGCGTACGGGGAAAACTAGTATTAAACAAGAAGATCAGCAGTCTGGGTTGCCCAAAGTGACGAAGCTGAAGAAACAATAGAAGAGCTCTCCGAATTTGTGAAAACCAAGGGTAACGTGCACGGACTGGGATCAGGGATCTAGTGTTAGCATCAAATCTGCCGTAGCAGCAGCCGAGTGCGAACAGATGGCGTCACTAGAGTGAGCTGAAACGCCGATAAGAGACTGAAGACCACAGAAGTAGCGAAAGCAGAAGCCTATGAGATGCCGAAGGGTCAACGGTATTCCCGTTCTGTGAAGAGAGTAAGGGAAAAACCTGAAGAGGAGGAGAAACCGAAGAAGTCTAAGAAGGTCGACGAAAGACAGCGAAACAACCGACAAATAGAGAGTGAATGGAAAACCGTAGAAGAGAGGAGGAAAAAAACAGAAAACAAAGGACGACTCTCTAGTCGTCAAAACAAACATCGGCGTGACATACGCGGCGATCCTCAAAAGGGTGAGCGAGGGTCCTAAGCTGAAGGAGAACGTAGTAAGAACTAGGTGCACTCAGACATGCGAGATGCTGTTCGAGCTGAAGAAAGATCAAGAGCTCGGCCTAGCGGGAACTCGTTTCAGAAACGGTGGAAGAAAAAACGAACGTGCGAGCTTTGGTTCAGGAAGCAGTGGTCGAGTGCAGGAATCTGGATGAGATCACAACGGAAGACGAAGTGAGGTGCGCACTAATAGAGCAAAGCAACCTGAAGAAAGAGCAATAAGTCAATCAGGTTGAGGAAGGCGCATAGTAGCACACAGACTGCAGCGATACGATTATCAGCAGCCGCAGCCAACCAGCTTATATCTACCGGTAAGATCAAAGTCGGATGTTCGGTGTGCTCGTTGCGATTGGTCCCTAGAACCACTAAAAACGGAGAGATGTTTCAGGTTTCCGGGTTTCGGCCAGACAAGAAATTGTAGAGGCCTGGACGGATCTGAGTAGATCTGAGTAGAAAACGTGAGGAGAAGGGACGCATTGATAGAGACTGCACAAAAAGTTCATTTTACTGACTTTGGAGGTACTTCTGCCATATGTAAAACATCAAACACTTTCAAATTTGAAGTTGCGTGATCGTAGTTTTTGAGTGTAATGTACAAAACGTTCTATTTTGGGCGAAAAGTAACCCCCGATGACAGCAGTTCTGAATATTGATATGAGGTCCTTTGGGTTGAACGACGAGTCACAATTGAGTCAAATTTTCGGCTTATCGGGTCGCGTAGTATAGGGCTCTGGGGGAAGCAAACCCACAAAGGACACTTCCTTATCCTTGTTAGATTGTACCACAATTTGATGGTATTGGTAAGACATTTCAGTCGCAGGTTGTAGTGGGTCGCGGATTAGGTTGGCTTAGTGGATTGGAACCCGCCCTGAGGAGTCTTGGCGGGCACGAAAATTTCAGAATTATTCATAAAACTGGGCATTTCACGGCCGAGGTAAAAGCCTGCTTGGCGCTTTTATTCATTTCTACGGATTTCCCCTTTCCGGTCCCGTTACACGCGTTTAGAGAGCACAATCTGGGATAGTCAGATAAGAGTGTAAGAAGACATTCCGGAAGGTTAAGGCCGCTTTTAAACGCGAAATAGTGCTTAGTAAGTCCACCTGCTACAAGAAGATGTGCAGAGAAGTCGACGCTCACATCTGGGGTAACGCTTACCATGCCATGATGGCCAAGATCAAGGGCCCAACGACGCCAATTAAAATGTACGCTGACACATTGAAAATTATCATGGAGGGTTTTTCCCGAAGCACGACCAACCCACATGGCCGCCTACACCGTACGCTGATGCAGGTGGTGTAAATGCTATTGACAGTCAGTCCAGACGGTATCCCTAATGTACCACTGAAGGCCATCCTGGCATTTTCGCACATGTTCAGGATAGCTCTTCAGAAATGCCTAAACGAAACCTTAGGTAGGTTTCCGGATAAATGGAAGATCCAAAAGCTGGAGCTACTGCCAAAAACAGGAAGACCATCTGAAGATCTAGCATCGTATCGGCCTATATGTCTGTTGGATACTCTTTGTAAACTTCTGGAAATGGTTTGAGGTGGCTAACGAACTACGCCGAAAGTTATAACGGACTATCACAGAGACAGTTTGGATTCCGGAAAGATATATCGACGGTGGACGCAATCTGCACAGTCATCGCGAGCGCGGAGAAAGTATTGAAGCAAAGGGGAAACGCTTCTGCATTTGTGGTAACCATCGACGTTAAGAACACATTCAACAGCGCCAGCTGGATTGCCGCAGCGCTGCACAGAATGCTGGTCCCGGACTATTTGGGCAAGTTTCTGAAAAGTTACTTTCAGAAACCGAAATTGGGGTAGATGTCGATTACGGTCACGGCGGAAGTACCTCAGGGCTCTATGCTCGGCCTAACGGTTTGTAGCATAATCTAGTGGAACTGCCCAAGAAAATCGAGATCGTCGGCTTTGCAGATGACGTTGTCCTGGCGATAACCGATGGAAACGTCGAGGAAGTGAAGATGTTGACGGCAGAGACATTAGACACCGTGAAAATCTGGATGCCTGATGTCAAGTTGCAGCTGGTTCACCACAAGACGAATGTAGTGCTGGTCAGCAACCGTAAAAAAATCCAGCGTAACATGATCGGCATCGGGATATAATCAATTCCATCGATGCGTGCGCTGAAGCTCCTGCATACGATGATCGACGATCAGTTAAATTACAACGGTCATGTCGACTGTGTATGTAAGAAAGCTGCGAGAACATCTAACGCATTGGCTAGCATCATGCCAA
The DNA here is from genome assembly GCF_030247195.1 of Topomyia yanbarensis. NCBI lineage: Eukaryota > Metazoa > Arthropoda > Insecta > Diptera > Culicidae > Topomyia > Topomyia yanbarensis. Next base: position 156,649,726 of record NC_080670.1, read on the forward strand.
ACGTCGGAGAAGCAAGACGTAGCACGAGGCGTCTTCCGGCGGGTATCTCATTCTCAATGTGAAGGTATGGCGTACCGGCCTAGGGAACTGCGCTGAACTTAAAATGGAATCGGACGAAGTTGACAAGCATGTTCCGCCCAGTGGCTGTTCGTATTGTCGGTGCGTCCAGAATGATATCATCGGAGGTGATCCCCATCAGCTACACTCTGGTTGAGGGCGTGAAATGCTACCATCTGAGGAATATACGAAATGCAAGGAGACTGGTCAGAGCACGGATGCTTCTGGAAGCGCATGCATCGGTTTGGCCATGCGGCGTCATCGCTTTACTTAGAGTGTGTAACATCGGAGCACGTGGTCTTCGAATGCCCTAGATTAGAAGAAATTTCTCTTCATTAGAGAATTTGTACATAAACGTAGTGCTATTGCACACTGCCCACTCTACTGGGTTGCCGGAAAAGTTAGGCAGATTGTTTGAAACAGCTTGATGTGCGGCTAACTACTTCCTGCTAAGATGACAAGGATCAGGCTCCTCTTCTTCATTTACTAGCCGTTGACTAACTTATGTCATTCGTCCGGAATGTGCAGTCGGGTGTCCGCTACTCTGGATCGTGGAATTTGAACGAAAACGGGATTGGTCTGCAGACAACATCGAGTCTCCTTGATCGGAGCATACACTCGAAACACTCGTACCTGTGGCTAGTGGCACACCTCGAGGAATAGCATCACCCGTCGGCAACGTGAATTGATGCTTAATAGAGTACCGCAGAAGGTGGAAGCTGCCAGCGACCTGCGTAAGCAACACTTCTGCTTGTTGCAGAGAAATAACACTGTTCATCCATTCATCAACTCGTCGCATCGCTAGGACTCGACTCTGCTCGGTTCAAGCTTTTGAAATTCCAGTTTTAAGAGCTACTTTATCGAGCACGATTTTGAAGTTGCTAATGGTACTCTTGTTGCTAAACGCCAAAACTAATTAAGCTGATCATCAAATGATGGATGTGGTGTAGGTCGCTTCTCGTGACCATTTTGCATCATTTGTGGAAAGTTTCGATGAAATTTTCGGCGTATTCCTGTATGTATATGTAATCATATTTTTTTATTTTTTTTAAAATATACAGATCGGAAAACAAGAAGTGGCATGGTCATTAGAAACAGGCTTAAAATTTTACGAACTAAACTTTTGTCTTCTGCTGACAGGAGTCTAGCTTAGGCAGAGTGATTACGAATCGATTAAGTCTGCCAACATATCTCAAGGGAAAGACAGACTTGTCTCTCGGCCCTATTCTGCGCGGCGTGTGACGTGATACGACTAATCTCACCTCACTCTAAGTGACTTTTCTCACCCAATTCTGAAGAGTAACTTCGGGTGACGTGAGACGCCCATTTAACCGCAATGGGGAATCTCACCTCACTCCAGTCGGCTATCTCTTTACCATTAGAAATTACGGCAAAGGATGGTAAAGAGGGACAAGTCTGTTTTTGCCGTTAGACATGTTGGTAGACTTAATCGATTCGTAATAACTCTGCCTAAGCTAGACTCCTGCCAGCAGAAGACAAACGATTAGTTCGTAAGATTTTAAGCCACTTCTTGTTTTCTGATCTGTAAATTTCACATCTTTGCTTTCACTTGACTACTATGGCTATAAATTTTCATAATTTTTGCTACTTAGTAATCTTTAGCTAATTAAATATCTTTTCTTTTATTTTTTTTTAATATTCAGGCAACGATGAGGATTTTAATAAAGCAGAGGGCTTATTTGTTTTTTAACCGTTTCGAAACATTTGTCGGAAGCCACGATCCGAAACTACATTTTTCGTCTCCCAATGTTGGTTTACAAAAAAATGAAAAAATATTGATAAACAGGCAATTATGTTTATAAAGCATCAACAATCATAGTACCTCCCACATTTAAAAAATTATAGTTAAAACTATTACCGAGTGGGGAATCGCGATCAGGCTTCTACTCGACAAACTGTACAACCCCTTTACACCCTTGATGAATTTAATTTTTGGTAAACTAATGTTTTCACAAAAAAATCTAAACCTAAAGAGTTCTAACAAAACTAAAAAAAATATTCCTGAATATCGATCATGCTGAAACCTACCCTCAATAGACCGTTCAATTCATTATGCACTCCCGTAAAATGAAAATTAAGGAAAATGACAAAAAAGTACATTTTAATGCCACCAGCGACAATGAGTGCATCAACAGTGCCATATGGTGATACACAATTGAAAGTGTACAGAAAAAAGACACGATAAAGGGTGTTGTAGGCAAATGATGCTCCGATGCCGTCAGTCAACGAGTTAAACAACATCCCAAAAAAAGAGAGACACAGAAAAAGTAAATAACTGGCAATGTATCGATCGCGATTGTAATTGAACATTAATGTACTTCGTCGCAGCACCACCACTGCTGTGACGGGAGGAGAAAAAGCGCTCGTGTCCTGTTCCGCGAGAGGGGTCCCTTTCGATTCACCCCCTTTGATTCAACATGAACCGATGAGTGCGACACGAACAGCCGTGACGGGTGACGCACTCACTCATTTAGCTGAGAATGAGATGAATGTTAACATATTTATTACAATTAATATATCCAAATGATATCTGTCAATATTTGTCGTCCCGTAAGCGAACAGAGTCGAAATTGAGGCGAACATCATCCCCTCGGGTTACAGTTTTGGGGTGCGTATGTGCCAAGTGTGTAATTTTCCGCACGAGCCTGCCCGGGGACAGTCGGACCGGATGCTGGTACTATTTGTCCAGATGACGCTTCTCGGTAATGCTTGAGTGCTGTGCTTCTGCGGTATTTAATGAGCCAGTGGCGGTAATTACTCAAATCGATCGACCGATGGCATGAGCTTCTGTTGATTCGATAGAAAAAAAAACGATTGTACTTTTTTATGAAATTTATTAAACCAGTTTCCAATAACACAACGACAAAGCGGCGTAAAATCTATCCGTCCTAATTTGAACAACCTCATTAATCACCCCGTCTTGGATGACCAATCCTCAACGGCAGAAAGGCGCACATTGTGTGAAACGTTCAACATTGTTCACAAATTTTCCCTGCTGACCTCCGTCAGGTCAGTTTGGCATAAATTTCCCAGCACATCCCCTTTTTCTTTTTAAAACCGAAACTGACTCCGTTTTGGTCAGTAACAAATCGCCGTCGCTGTCCGAGAGGAGTAAAGGAATGGGGAGTCAGGTTGCCTCGAGTGCAATGTATCACTTTGTAATGCGTCCCTCTCAATCTGGTCGTACGACCCAAGAGTATTACTTGCTCGAGGAAAACTAGAAGAATAGAAGGACATAAAGAATGACGAGTACATAAAAATGCAAACAGGTACTTGGAATACCACCTCTCGGCTGCTACTGCTGGTGGTGCTGGCTGGACCTAATCCCTTGTCGCATTATGTCCCTTTTCATTATTCTTTTTGGCAACCATAAAGGAAACAGGATGAACCTGTCTGTTTTGCTCTGATGAGAATTTGTTGCAACTTAATGTCCTTATTCAATTTTTCTCCTGCTTATTATAATTTACGTTGCACAGTCGGAAGATGATACTGGAATTGATGGTGTGAGCGGGGCACCTGGGTGGGGGGGTCGGTGGTAAGCGACAGAGTTTCCATTCATAAAAATAGTCCGTGCTAGTTGGCCCCGCTTTCATCTTAACTATCATTCCACCAGAACTTAAAAATCGTTCGATTTAGCGGATGTAGTTATCCAAATTATGATTTTTATGATATCAATAACTTTGAAGAACATGTAAAGGATCCAACAAGTTTCAAGAAACTTTCTTGCCAATGCTTTGTGCAATGTTTGTTCTATATTTCAAAAACAAAATTATTAGTAGAGATTTCTTCGGAAAACATCGCTTTTAATTACTAGTTGGAGAAATAAATTCTACTACTAAGTAGCTGCTTTGCGTCATTGTAAGAGTTTAAAAAAAGAAGCATTCTTGCACCTTCTAGTTATCACGTGATATCGAGGGTGATTGTTCCGAGGTGAAACAGACTATTGAAACAATCCCAAAAATGTTGGTACCCACATTATCATCATTCTTTTGAAACTCACAAACAGTATCCCAGTACGGAGAATCCGGATTATCGAGAATGCATTCATGCGGTTCATTTTTGTAGATTCTGAAAGTGGATGAGTTCCTGAATCCAAAACATCCAAAACTGTCCAAATCAGTTAAAATTTGCCGTGTTTATAACTTTTTAATTTACATTTACCCGGGACCCCTGTCGGCCTGTTGAAGATGTTTTTTTAACACGCAACGATAATTCACGTTTTTATGAGCTTTGTCAGGATTTTTGTGAACGGTTCGCTTAACGGAATCGTGATTTTTTTCAATCATTTTTTTCCATGGACAGGCGTTTAGACTCATGTTAAAAACTGTGTATGTATCTACAACTGGCATATTGAAAAAAACGAGCGACCAAATCATTTTTAGTAAACATTTTTAGGTAGCTCTGAGACTAATGCTCGTAGCCAGAATACAACTAACAGTGATGGTACCAGCAACCCGGCGCAACAGGGGCAGGGGGACGTAAACCCCTGGACGCTGGTCACCAAAGAGAAGCCGGCACCGACACCGGAGGTACCGCGGCCCGCGAAGAAGGCCAAGGACAGAGGCGAGGCCTTGTGGTTAAAAACCGACAAGGACAAATACGCCGACGTCCTAAAGTCGATGAGGGCGGCTGAAAGCCTCTCGGCCCTTGGGCAAGATGTGCGTAGCGTGAGACGCACCAACACAAGAGAAATGCTTCTGGTGCTGAAGCAAGGCGCACAACCTAGTGCAAGGCCTTGGCCCAAGAGGTCCTTGGTGAAGGCGCCCAGGTCAGGTCGCTAGGGGCGGAAATGATTCTCCAGTGCAAGCATCTGGACGAGTTCACGACCGCAGACGATGTCGTCGTAGCCGTCAAGGAGCAGTGCGACGTGACAATCGAGCGGGCCTCTGTGCGTTTTAGAGGGGGACCCCCGGCACCCAAGTAGCATACCTCAGGCTACTGAAGACGGATGCCAAAAAGGTTACCGAGAAAGGTAAACTGAAGATCGGCTGGTCGGTATGCCCAACTAGCATACCCCAGCCGCCTTGAGTCCGGCCATAAATCCTACGAGTGCAAGGGCATAGACAGGAGCAAACTATGTCGGCGCTGCGGCGAGGAGGGGCATAAGGAGCGGGGTTGCACTAAGGCGCACAAGTGCCTTATCTGCACCGCTAAGAAGCAAGCCCGTAATCATGCTATGGGCGGACCTTCGTGTCCCTTCGGTTAAGAATAAGAAGAAGCCGTGAACGTTACACAGCTAAATCTTAACCATTGTGCAGCAGCCCAACAGCTGCTGTGGCAGTCGGTCTCGGAGTCGAGGACAGATGTCGCCCTCCTATCAGACCCGTATAACATCCCTGCCGTCAACGGCAATTGGGTGTCGCACGTGTCTAGAATGGTGGCAATCTGTACAACGGGACGGTTTCCGGTTCAAGAGTTAATAAACTCCTCCGCCGAGGGTGCTGCGATTGCCAAGATCAATGGTGTGTTGTATTGCAGCTGCTACGCTCCACCAAGGTGGCCCATAGAACAGTTCAACCAGATGATCGACAGGCTCTCGTCAGACCTAGTGGGCCGGAAACCGGTAATCATAGCGGGAGACTTTAACGCTTGGACAGTGGAGTGGGGCAGCCGCTGTACAAATAGCAGGGGCCAAGCGCTGATGGAGGCGCTTGCGAAACTCGATAATGTGCAAGCTAATAATGGCTCCGCTAGCACATTCCGTAGAAACGGGTTGGAGGCATGGATTGACGTAACATTTGCCAGCCCGAGTCTGGTTCCAGGCATGGAATGGAGGGTAGACGAAGGCTACACCCATAGCGATCATTTAGCAATCCGCTTTAGGATCAACTATGGTGTGCAGCATCCGAGGGCGGGAGATCCCTGCCAGGTACGCGGGTGGACGTCCAATCACTTCGACAGCGAAGCTTTCACCGCGGCCCTGGGACTGGAGGCCAACACCGACAGTCTAAGCGGGGATGCGCTGGTAGCTGTTCTATCACGCGCGTGCGACGCCACTATGCCGAGAAAAAACCCTGCCAAGAAATGGCAGATACCCGGTATACTGGTGGAGTGCCGAGATTGCAGCTCTACGATCAGCCTGCCTCAGAGCTAGACGTAGGATGCAAAGAGCTCGCACCGAGGATGCAAGAGAGAACCGCCGTGAAGTGTTTCGAGCTTCGAAATTGGCCCTTAATAAGGCCATTAAAAGCAGCAAGAGAGCGTGTTTCGACAACCTGTGTGAGAGTGTCAACGCGAATCCGTGGGGTGACGCCTACAGGATTGTGATGGCCAAGACCAAAGGGAGCTCTTCACCCCCAGAACGGCCTCCGGACCGGTTGGAGACGATTATCGAAGTACTCTTCCCGTCTCGAGCCACAAGCCCCTGGCCACCTGCACTACGAGACAGTGCGGGCACAGCCGAAATGGTGGCTCCAGTGACGAATGAAGAACTACTCGCAGTGGCTAAATCCCTAGCAATGAACAAAGCTCCAGGGCCGGATGGATTTAAAAACAACGCTCTCAAGGCAGCGATCATAGCGAACCCGAACATGTTCAGGCTAGCTATGCAGAGATGCCTTGACGAGTGCCGTTTCCCCGATATATGGAAAATGCAGAAATTTGGGGGTGTTGCCGAAGCCCGGGAAGCCGCCAGGCGACCCATCGGCGTACAGACCAATCTGTCTGATCGACACGAGCAGCTACAATAGAACACACCATTGATCTTGGCAATCGCAACACCCTCGGCGGAGGAGTGTATTACCTCTTGAACCGGGAACCGTCCCGTTGTACAGATTGCCACCATCCCAGGCCCGTCTGACACCCAAGAGCCGTTGACGGCAGGGATGGTCTGATACGGGTCTGATAAGAGGGCGACATCTGTCCTCGACTGCGATACCGACTGCCACAGCAGCTGTTGGGCTGCTGCACAATGGTTAAGATTTAGCTGTGTAACGTTCACGGCTTCTTCAAATTTGCCTCCCCGAAGGGACACGAAGGTCCGCCCATAGCATGATTACAGGCTTGCTTCTCACGCAGTGCAGCCCCGCTCCTTATGCTCCTCCTCGCCGCAGCGACGACATAGTTTACTCCTGTCACCGATAGCACCTATCCACTGAAGGCGGCTGGGGTATGCTAATTGGGCATACTGACCAGCCGATCTTCAGTTTACTTTTCACGGTAACCTTTTTGGAATCTGCTTTCAGTAGCCTGAGGTAGGCTACTTGGGTGTCGGAGGGTCCCCCTCTCAAGCGCACAAAGGCCCGCTCGATTGTTACGTCGCATTGCTCCATGACGGCTGCGACGACATCATCTGCAGTCGTGAACTCGTCCAGTTGTTTACACTGGAGAGTCATTTTCGCCCCTAACGACCTCACTTGGGCGCCTTCACTCAGGACCTCTTGGGCCAAGGCCTTATACACTGCACTGGATTGTGCGCCTCGCTTCAGCACCAAAAGCATTTCGCCTGTGTTGGTGCTTCTCACGCTGCGCACGTCTTGCCCGAGAGCCGAGAGGCTTTCGGCCGCCCTCATCGACTTTAGGACGTCGGCATATTTGTCCTTGTCGGTTTTTAACCACAAGGCCTCTCCTCTGTCCTTGGCCTTCTCGCGGGCCGCGGTGCATCCGGTGTCGGTGTCGGCTTCTTCTTGGTGACCAGCGTCCAGGGGTTTACGCCCCCCTGCCTCGGTTGCAGTTAGTAGAGTTGCTGGTACCTTCTCTCTGCCCGGCGGGGTCATTCTCACCCCGGTTTACCTCGACTAAACGGCGTTTGGCCGCGACGGTTACACGTCGTGTGGTGGTGGTTTTTGCAGCCTCGCCTGGTGACTTCCTAGGGCGCTTCGCGTTCGGGTGTATGGGCCGGGGGAAGGTTACAGGAGTTGCTTCGAGAATAGACTTCTTGCTCAGGAAGTCGGGTAGCAGTGGTGTGGTTGCGAAGTGGCATCCCAGTGCGCTGGAAATTTCTTGGGGGTTTATGGTTGCGATGTTGTCAGTTTGGATGTAGAATCCGTTGTTTCGCCGTTTCCCACTAAGGGTCTAAACACTTCGCCAGATCTTCTCTGTGGGAGGGTCGGGGTGGATTCCGTTCAGGAAGTTACTCCAACTTGCTGCCTTGGTAAGATGGTAGAACTACCGTTGCCGGCGGGATGTTGCGGGGGGGGGGGGGGGAATTTGTGTGTAATTACCAACAAATTCTTGGAAGCGCTACAAGTAGTTATCCGCCAAACTCTCAAAATAATGAAAAATTAGCATGATTTCATTTCATATTGATAATAATTTTGTTGAATTCATCAAAAGTTGGGTTGTTTATACACTTTCTGCTATTTACCATTTTCTACAAACACATCCTCTCTGGTCCAACTATTAGCCCTCGAAGAAATAAAAATTTTTATGCGTCAGTAGCAGAAGCCAAAGAGTTCTCACCCTCCAACCAGTGCAATATCAACCTCTATACTCAGACAAACAGTTAAGGGAAAACACTAAACAGATATCTTCAGGTTGCAATAACTGAAGGCAACCGGACGCATCACACCAACTAAACTGAGAGGGGTGCATGATACGCAGCACTTGCAGCACGATTTAGCGAAAATGTCTCGCCCAGCACACCTGGGGACGAGTTTAGACACCGTTTGTGTACAATTTAAGCAAATTTTACGATATTTGACGATTATTGAACCCGGTTCTACAAAAGGCTAGAGAGCGCATAATTTAGCGCCGAAGAAATAATAAACGAAGTTTTACCCGGGAGATTCCCACGTGGATGATGAAAAACGGAAAAATGTAGTTGCAATATAAACAGGACCTACCTACCTACCTAGCTCTGCACAGGAGTGAACGTTGGGGAAAAAGTGAATCTATAAAATGACAGAAGTGGTCCCATAAAAGCGACCAAGTTGGTACGACGTACCTACTGCAGCACAAAGTGCAATAAAATTCAAGTCGCTCGCTTGTCGGACGAGGAAAAGAACACTCGCGGAGAACAACGAGTTAAAAATGGGTGACGAAATTGAATTGAATTTAGGAGCTCATTTCGTCGATGACAGCTCAGCAGCAAGCGGCGAAAAAAGTGTGCAGATTTGAAAATGTGCAAACAGCCACTGTTTTGCTCTTGGTAGCCACAGTAGTCTGCTAGTAGCCAACTGGAAAAAAACGCAAAAGAAAACATTTCCCTAGGAGGAAAGCTTGTAAAGTTTCGTTCGGTAAAAACGAAGTAATGAAACTTTGGTCGTTCTCACTTCTCGGCTAAATAGTTATTTGCCACCGGGTTTAACTGCTGTTAGTTGCCGGGGTCGTTCCGAGCGAGAACGAAATTGGACAATTTCGTTTCCTGATTACACTTGCGCTTGAAAGTGGAAGTTAAAAGTTTCATTGGATTAAAACTATCCTGTTGAAACAGATCTAGCTGAATAGATATAACGAAGGAATACATTTATTTTCTAAATCCACCCGAACGCATTAGGAGCTTATGTGACGTGCACTTTTCAGCTCTCCTGAATAAAGATTAGCCAAAAAGATTATTTTACTTACAACAAGAAGAAGATTCCTCCAATCACACTTGAAATTAAACAGTCATTTCCTTGCCTTATTTGCATAATTTCACCATCCTAATGTATTATCTTATCACTCGAAGGAGCCCTTCTAACCGAACGGACAAAAACGAGCCAAGTCGTTTGCAAAGATTGACCCTTTCTTCAGTACCCGGGCCAAAATGTTACAAAGATCTATTTATGCCAAGTGGTGGTGGTGGCCTCCGGACCGAAGTCAATTAATGACTCAAACTGAAAACTAATGGTGGCATTCCATCGAATGCCGACGATTGTGATATCCTTCGCCGCCCCGGTGGAAATAATTATTGTTTGATGACGAGGCAGAAGAATTTCGGGGAATCTTGACCAGTGAATCAGGAGATGATTTTAATTAAAAGCACATTTTGCTTTCTTTGATGACAGTTCCGTTTAGGGTTTGGGTCAATACTAAAGGAATGTGAACCTTTGGGGCGGATTAAGGAAAGACGGCTGAGGACGTGTTTTGAGAAGTTTGTGGCACATCTGTAAGATATTTTGTTCGAAACAAATTACAAACTTGTGGTTCCCACATGTACGTTTGTTTTGCTTCTTATGATACTAATCCAAACACCCGCTAAGGCACTTGCGAGTTGAATAAATCGGAGGAAATTCTATGCGGCGGTGTTTGCAGATTTTCATTGCATCTTGTAATAATCACTTAATATACAATTATGCTAAGCATTGTAATATTCAAATGTTTATTCCAGTTCATGTAGTACTAGTACGAATGAAACGGACTTCAATGGATGGTCGCCGGCGAGCTTTCTGCGATCCAATCGTAGTTCATTTCCTGCATAACAATGCAAAACGACGACCTATGTTTCGAAGTTCGAATATCGCGCGGAATTTCAGACAGGATTCGAATGGAATTACCCGCGGAATTTAGAACGGAACTTTGGGTGCACCATGGAATCGCGCGGAATTTCGCACGGATTTTCGAGAAATTCCGTGCGAGCATCCGCGCGAAATTCCGTGCTAAATTTCGTGCGAAATTCCGCGCAAAATTCTGTTCGAAATTCCGCGTGAAAACGAAGTTTCGTGCGATTCCAGGAGAAATTCTGCCTAAAGTTCGTTCTAAATTTCGCGGGAAATTCCATGCGAGTTCCGTGTGAAATTCCGTGCTAAATTCGAACTTCGAAGCAAGGAATTTCGCATGGAATTTCGCACGGTATTCGCGCGGAATTTCGCACGGAATTCGCGCGGAATTTCGCACGAAATATCGCACGGAATTTCGCACGGAATTTCGCACGGAATTACACACGGAATTACGTGCGGAATTTCGCACGGAATTCGCGAGGAATTTCGCACGGAATTTCGCATGGAATTTCACACGGAATTCGACATGGAATTTCGCACAGAATTTCGTACAGAATTTCGCACGGAATTTCGCGTGGAATTTCACACGCAATTTCGCACGGAATTCCGCGCGGAATTTTGCGCGGAATTTTGCACGGAATTTCGCACGAGATTTCGCACGGAATTTTGCGTGGAATTTCACACGCAATTTCGCACGGAATTCCGCGCGGAATTTCGCACGGAATTTCACACGGAATTTCGCTCGGAATTTCGTACGGAATTTCGCACGGAATTTCACACGGAATTTCACACGGAATTTCGCACGGAATTTCGCGCGGAATTTCGCACGGAATTCCGCACGGAATTTCGCACGGAATTTCGCGTGGAATTTCGCACGGAATTTCGCACGGGATTTCGCACGGGATTTCGCACGGATTTTCGCACGGAATTTCACCCGGAATTTCACCCGGAATTTTACTCGGAATTTCGCACGGAATTTCACGCGGAATTTCGCACGGAATTTCACGCGGAATTTCGCACGGAATTTCGTACGGGATTTCGTACGGAATTTCTCACGAAATTTTGCACAGAATTTCGCACGAAATTTCTCCCGGAATTTCCCGCGGAATTTCACACGGAATTTCGTGCGGAATTTCGCGCGGTATTTCGCCCGGAATTTCGCACGGAATTTCGCACGGAATCTCGCACGGAACTTCTCGCGAAATTTAGCACGATATGTATTTCGCGCGATATTTCGCACGGAATTTCGCACGGAATTCCGCACGGAATTTCGCGCGGAATTTCGTGCGAAATTTCGCACGGAATTTCGCACGGAATTTTGCACGGGATTCCGAACGGAATTTCGAGCAGAATTTCGCGCGGAATTTCGCAAGGGATTTCGTACGAAATTTCACCCGGAATTTCACCCGGAATTTCGCACGGAATTTCACGCGGAATTTCGCACGGAATTTCACTCGGAATTTCGTACGGGATTTCGTACGGAATTTCGCACGAAATTTCGCACGAAATTTTGCACAGAATTTTGCACGAAATTTCTCACGGAATTTCGCGTGGAATTTCCCGCGGAATTTCGCACGGAATTTGGCTCGGAATTTTGCACGGGATTCCGAACGGAATTTCGAGCTGAATTTCGCGCGGAATTTCGCCTGAAATTTCGCGTGGAATTTCGCACGGAATTTCGCGTGGAATTTCGCATGGAATTTCACACGGAATTTCGCACGGAATTTCGCGCGGAATTTCGCACGGAATTTCGCGCGGAATTTCGCGCGGAATTTCGTGCGGAATTTCGCGCGGAATTTCGTGCGGAATTTCGCACGGAATTTCGCACGGAATTTTGCACGGGATTCCGAACGGAATTTCGAGCAGAATTTCGCCCGAAATTTCGCAAGGAACTTCGCAAGGAATTTCGCGTGGAATTTCACACGGAATTTCGCATGGAATTTCACACGGAATTTCGCACGGAATTTCGCACGGAATTTCGCACGGAATTTCGCACGGAATTTCGCACGGAATTTCGCGCGGAATTTCGCACGGAATTTCGTGCGGAATTTCGCGCGGAATTTCGTACGGAATTTCGCACGGAATTTCGCACGGAATTTTGCACGGGATTCCGAACGGAATTTCGAGCAGAATTTCGCGCAGAAATTCGCCCGAAATTTCGCAAGGAATTTCGCACGGAATTTCGCGTGGAATTTCACACGGAATTTCGCATGGAATTTCACATGGAATTTCACACGGAATTTCGCACGGAATTTCGCACGGAATTTCTAACGGATTTTGGCACGGAATTTCGCACGGAATTTCGCACGTAATTTCACACTTAATTTTGCGCGGAATTTCGCACGGAGTTTCACGCGGAATTTCACGCGTAATTTCGGACGGAATTTCGCGCGGAATTTCGCACGGAATTTCGTGCAGAATTTCAAGCGGAATTTCGCGCGGAGTTTCACAGGGAATTTCGCACGGAACTTCTCACGGAATTTTGCACGAAATTCCACACAGAAACTGCATAGAATTTCGCGCGGAATTTCGTGCGGAATTTCGCACGGAATTCCGCACGGAATTTCGCACGGAATTTCGCACGGAATTTCGCACGGAATATCGCATGGAATTTCGCACTGAATTTTGCACGAAATTTTGCAAGGAATTTCGCACGGAATCTCGCACGGAACTTCTCGCGAAATTTCGCACGATATTTCGCGCGATATTTCGCACGGAATTTCGCACGGAATTTCGCGCGGAATTTCGTGCGAAATTTCGCACGGAATTTCGCACGGAATTTTGCACGGGATTCCGAACGGAATTTCGAGCAGAATTTCGCGCGGGACTTCGCAAGGGATTTCGTACGAAATTTCACCCGGAATTTCACCCGGAATTTCGCACGGAATTTCACGCGGAATTTCGCACGGAATTTCACTCGGAATTTCGTACGGGATTTCGTACGGAATTTCGCACGAAATTTCGCACGAAATTTTGCACAGAATTTTGCACGAAATTTCTCACGGAATTTCGCGTGGAATTTCCCGCGGAATTTCGCACGGAATTTGGCTCGGAATTTTGCACGGGATTCCGAACGGAATTTCGAGCTGAATTTCGCGCGGAATTTCGCCTGAAATTTCGCGTGGAATTTCGCACGGAATTTCGCGTGGAATTTCGCATGGAATTTCACACGGAATTTCGCACGGAATTTCGCACGGAATTTCGCACGGAATTTCGCACGGAATTTCGCGCGGAATTTCGCGCGGAATTTCGTGCGGAATTTCGCACGGAATTTCGCACGGAATTTTGCCCGGGATTCCGAACGGAATTTCGAGCAGAATTTCGCGCGGAATTTCGCCCGAAATTTCGCAAGGAATTTCGCAAGGAATTTCGCGTGGAATTTCACACGGAATTTCGCATGGAATTTCACACGGAATTTCGCACGGAATTTCGCACGGAATTTCGCACGGAATTTCGCACGGAATTTCGCGCGGAATTTCGCACGGAATTTCGCGCGGAATTTCGCGCGGAATTTCGTACGGAATTTCGCACGGAATTTCGCACGGAATTTTGCACGGGATTCCGAACGGAATTTCGAGCAGAATTTCGCGCAGAATTTCGCCCGAAATTTCGCAAGGAATTTCGCACGGAATTTCGCGTGGAATTTCACACGGAATTTCGCATGGAATTTCACATGGAATTTCACACGGAATTTCGCACGGAATTTCTAACGGATTTTGGCACGGAATTTCGCACGGAATTTTGCGCGGAATGTCGTACGGAATTTCGCACGGAATTTCGCACGTAATTTCACACTTAATTTTGCACGGAATTTCGCACGGAGTTTCACGCGGAATTTCACGCGTAATTTCGGACGGAATTTCGCGCGGAATTTCGCACGGAATTTCGTGCAGAATTTCAAGCGGAATTTCGCGCGGAGTTTCACAGGGAATTTCGCACGGAATTTCGCACGGAACTTCTCACGGAATTTTGCACGAAATTCCACACAGAATCTGCATAGAATTTCGCGCGGAAAGATTTCACTAATCAGTTTGTACCTCTAAACAGATTCCACGATTTTACAATGTTTATTCTTACACAACGATGGGGTCGACAATCTTTCCGGCGATATTTTCTGTTGTTTGAGCCTATCAGAGGCGTTGAGCTGTTCAGGTTAAGTAGAATGGAATATCGTCCCTGTTACTACCACCAGGAAGTTTACCCGATGGAACATCTCCGACTGCTGATTCCCCAGACACTGCGATAGAAAGCAGAAAATACCAGTAGTTGCGATGAGTCTCTGTCCAGTTGATATACCGCGTTGTAGCAGGCAACAGAGCTTAGGGAAAGTTGTCAAATTTCAAAGCATCGCTTTTGTTTTGCGAAAATTTCAAATGAAACCCCAATATTAGGAAAAAGGACTCGATTCAATTGTAGAATGATGCAGCATCAGTTTGGAAAATCTCAACTGTGTCAAATTGGTTATTGGACAGTCACAAAGAACCCCGTCGCGTCGTCCTGCAGCCATCGAAACAGCACAAACATAACAAATGCTATCACTCTCCAATGCACACAGCATATTTTGCATATACCTACGTGTCCAGAAGCATCCGTATAATGTTCACCACCAGAACTGGAACACTGTTGCTGTCATTCGGATGTGGATGTCTATAGCAAAGCTGTTTGAAACAACACATGACAAATATTCGTCCTGTAGCCTGGCAGGGAAATTCATGCTGCAGCTCATTCCTCAAACCCTCGCCTTTTCATAACATGTTCCTACCGAACGCGCAACCGAAGAGATGTTCAGATGTTGTCCGCAATAATGCCGGAGGTGGGTGTGGAATGCATTAAATAGATTGAAACCACCTGCCAACGTGTCACACCGATTTTAAATAATCTACAGTTGGTCAATAAATCTCCACCAGTTTCCTCCCTAGGGGGGCCAGTAGCCAGTCGAATGGAACGCCACCCTGCACACTGACAACACGGACCCGGAAAATATGTTGTAGGAATGCAAATATCTGGCTCTCGGTGGTGGACACAGGATGGGAGAACGAGGTCGCGAAAGTGTTGCTTCTGTTGCTGGATCACATTCGGGAAAGTGAGTCTCCGTCTCGGAACGATTAATTATTAAAACATACACTTCTACAGATTGCGCTAAACTCCCTTGATGAAGATCAGAGAGTTTCGAGATATGCATTGGTTACTATTGCGGAATCCTCTTTTGGAGTGGTAGACAGACATTGAGTGACTATGGGGGTTTTGAGTCCTCTCAGTTTCTGTAACGTTCCCTTGATTTTTTCTAAAGTTTTGATATCTATGACATTATTTAGCATCATGTAGTAGATATTATAGCTCGCAAGTAATGCTAACGTTGACGTTTAGTAGAATATTGGTTAGTTGTTTTTGAAACTATCACATAATTTCAGATGGTTCTGCTCAGCGTATTTCAAAAAATATGCATATATTCTTGAAATCGCTCTTAGTTGAAATTTTTTCCTATGTTTTATCAGTTTTTGGCATAATTCTTTCCCTTTACAGAAAATCAGTAAATTGGTGTGGTATGTACATAGAATTGTTTAAATCACTGATAATTATCTAGACATTTACCCTAAAATGGTAATGGTACAGGTAGTTTGGCATTCTATTATTTACAACGAATCACGTATCGTGATATACCACCTTCTTTAAAATCAGTGATCCAGTCTGATCTAACTCGGCTAGATAAGAATGCTGAATGCGCGGAAAGCAACAGATTTAAGATTTATAATTAGTTGTACATTGTGCCAAGACAAAGACAAATGTGTCATATTCCTGCTATGTGAAACTACATCGTAGTAGTTGTTGTTAAGTATTGATGGACCCAGTCGTATATTCGTGAGTATAACGACGGTGACAAAGATGTCGTACTAAAGATAGGTGATTTGAAATTTGAATGAACTTTTTCCCAGATGTTCTTAAAGGCGTTTCGAGTGCTGAGTAAGTATTACTACCAGATCTACTACCAAGCTACGTACGACACGAGTCAGTACTGTAGGCAGACGGCTTATCGAGAAAATCCTGCGAATCTAAAAATAATCTAGTATTATCAGTATATTATTTTTATGAACCGCTGTTTGTCGACTGACCCTAGTACCTAAGAGTAGGATTGTTGAGCGTAAAAATAAACTTGATTGAAAAGATCACCAATGCGATAATCATGTGCTTTTTCTAGGATATCATAGACCAGGGATGTGTGAGGAGCTTTGAACGTTTAAAATCATGACATTAAACTTGGACCGACCATATCCTATCTTCTTTCGGATCAAAGATGGTTCGCTAAGTATTCTAATATTCCGCAAAATGCAGTGTAGGGTTTCCCAAAATGACATGATGTTAACAAAGTCATCGGGCTCACTTCTTCAATGAAAGGTTAGGGTATCAGGACGACTTTCTTCTTCGGAGTGAATTTGTTAAAACGTTCCCTACTGGTGGCGAATTTTGATTTTTCGAAAAATGGGCCGATTTTGGGTAAAACTGGGTATCTACAAAATTTTAAAAGCATAGGGAACACTTTAAGTAGTTTTTTTTTTTTTTTTTTTTTTTAATTCGTTTATTTGACACGGCTCATAGCGGTAGCTTAACGGAGCCGTGGATCTTTTATACGTTTACAATACATGTAAAAATAAAAATACAAACAAGAATTAATTAATTGGATCTCGTGCGCGCAACTTTTTATTGCGAGCGGAGACCTTTTTTCGCGAGGTCTGCTGGCAAACAGCGTCAGGGGGGTCATTTAATTCTCTCTTGATTTTCACGTCCCGGTCGAAGCTGGCTTGGTGTCCGGGATCAGATGTTCTCCCTTGCTTCTTGCACTTATTGTTGACCAGTGTAAATCCGTCGTCATTGTTACTGCATTCGTTGCCGATGTTGCTTACAGTTGCTTTTGGGGTGCTTGATGATTCTTTTGCGGCTGTCATTATGGTCTGAACAGCTGCCACAAAATTGGCCACCGTTTGTGGTTCAGGCATTGGTATTGAAAACTCTGTGTTAGGTTGGTTTGCCGTAGATGAGTTGGCAATCGGTTGAGATGCATTTTCCTCTGCATCTTCCGCGCAAGGTTGTCCATGATGAGCTGTCTGATTACAATACTTGCACGTAGGCGTTTGCCCCTCATGGGTGCATAGCGTATTTTGCATAATTGTAGTTCCGTGAGTATTGAGTTTTATTGCCAAGTAGGAGGGTATAGGCCTTTCAACCCGCATCCTCACTACAAAAACGCCGTTAGGAGTACCCGGGAAGAAGTTTCTCCAAGTATCAGGTGTAACGGATTCTACTTCTCCGTATTGCGACATGCATTTGGCAATTGGCTCAGGAGGGGTACGAGGTGATAGGTCATATAACCTTACATCAATATAATCATTCTCAATGTATACGGGAATCTTAATTCCAACGTTGTCACTTTCAACCACGTGTTTTAAGTTGTTCTTCAAAACGAAACGCTCGGCTTGTGCTAACGTGTTGAATGATATTAACACTACATTGCGAAGATGATGATACTGAAGGTACAAGACTTCCGCAAGCCTAAGTTGCATTTTTACCTTCAGAAGGTATTCCACTTCACTAAAACTCGGTCGTTTTAAACAAAATTTAAAGTCAACGACCGCAGCGTTGGGTCGGAGTAGCGCTTTTTCGTCAACTTTACTCATGATGACAAGAATAATCCGATATTTCCTTTGTTCTCGAGACAATGCACACTAGATCGAGAGGCCTGTTGTTCACTTGGCTCGATTGTACGTCTGACTGCGGCAGAAGTAGAAAGTAGACTGCTCACTTTAAGTAGTTGAGCCAAATATAAAGACGTATTTTTGCTGAAGAAAGTGTATAGCTACGGCTAGTGGGGTATGAGTTATTTAAGTTTTTGCTAGATAACCTTTTGACATTTTATGCTATTCATAAAAAATAACACTGTTCTACAAAATAAAACAATTTCAGTGTGCTTAGTCCACACTTTGTTTTTCGTAAAAGAGAAGGATAATGATGAAAAATGGCGTTTTCTTCTTGCCTCTACTACATCAGAATCGGTTTTTATGAGCATTTCACGAATTTTTTTAAAATTATTTAGTATATTAATAACCACCTAGTGGGGTTGACAATCATGAAAACTAAACAAATATGTCGAGTTAGTGGCAAGTTATAGCGTATATTTGTATGCCGAATTTCAGATTCAAATTTTGTATATAAACTCTCATTCCCATGCTAGGTACCTTAGAGTGAAGAAAAATGTAGAAGGGTGGGGTGAATGTTGAAAAACTGATCTTTACGTTTTAGATCACACAGTTCCGAAATAGCCAATTTTGAAGGCTTTGTATTTTCGAAAAAGTTTTACAACAGAATACAGCGCATGTTCTAGTACAATAATTTTGGTGAATAAGCCTCCAAGAAGTAATTATGGAGAATTACCTTTCCTAAAAACAATTAGAGACTTGGCATCATTAGTAAAGTTATCATTACTTTTATAATTGATGGTACATAAAATCATCAAATTCTCATTAAACCCGATCCTGACGAAATAAAGACAAACAGAAAACGCCGTTTTAAATCATTTTCCTTCTATCTTCCAAAAAACAATATGTGGTCTAAGCACATTTGAATTGTTTTAGATTTTGGAACATTATTATTTTTTGTTGTTGAATTGCTAAAAATGTCGAAGGTTATATAACAAAAACATATATGACTCATACCCCTTTTACCGAGGCTATACACTTTCTTCAATAAAATTATGCCCCTTTATTCGTCTCAACTATTTGAAGTGTTCTCTATACTTTTAAAGATTTGAAGAAAAACTAATGAAAAACACCAAATATTACACTTTTTACTAAATTTTAATGGCTCAGTTGCTCTTATACTTCAAAATTTGTGCAAGCTAACAAACCAAATTTCTCCACTTTGATCTCCAGAAAAATAAAAAATGCTGAAAAAAATCTAAGACAGTTTAGGAGCCCTTCAACAAGCATGAAGTTGAAATTTTACCCAAAATCGGCCCATTTTTCGAAAAATCAAATTTCGACACCAGTAGGGAGCGTTCTAGCAAATTCACTCCGAAAAAGAAAGGTCATGATACCCTAACCTTTCATTTAAGAAGTAAGCCCGATGACTTTTTTTTAACATGTTTTCATTTTGGGACACCCTAATGCAGAGATATTCAGCTGCGCCAGATATCTCGAAAGTTCGCCTTGATATGCTCAGAACTGTGATATTTTGTCTAAAGCAAACAAATGACGTTACTGGTGACAAGACTTTCAAGAAGAACTAACGCGTTTACATACCCGCTCACAAAGCTGAGATCGATGGTGTAGCTATAGATTCGAACTTAGCATGTGGGAACCTACTGAAGGACGGGATTGGCTGTTTCAATGACCCCCTGCGCGAGCGAATATTTTGAATGGCAATCGCACAGGACGGGACAAAATGGGGTGTCCCTTCAAACAAAGAGTTTCAACGCTTCCAAGAACACCAAAAATCTCCGGAACTCGCGCCGTTGTATTTTATGCAACGCCTTCAGAAACTCTAGCGAAATCTTCTTTCAGCACCAGTGGCTGCTCATCCGGGGAGCCATTCGCGCGAGTGATGGCGGGTTAACTTAGCGCAGGATTAGTTGGACCTGGGTTAGGAACTAACAATTTTGTAATATTGCTCCCCGCATCGAAGAGACTTCAATTCTCATGGTATGGCATGGGGTTATCTTCTCAATGATAATTGATCTAACTTACTCTACGATCGTTGCTACAGCTTTAAAAAGGTGGCGTGCTTTACTGCCCATGACCACATATCCGTTCCCCTTGTTTCTATGAAACTGATAAAACAAGCGGAAAAGGTTTGCGATAATTTTCACTATTTTTGTTGAAATTTGAAATGTTTTTCTTGTTCGTTGTGTATTCTGGACTAAGAAGACCGTAGCGTAGTCTTCTGGCGCCTTTGTAAGATTCTCAGTTATACGCCTCATTACTGTCTACTTTGGCTTTCTTTTTCAGTTCGACGTTCAAACAATAATTTCGTGTGTACCTGGGAGTGATATTCCTATCCTGACATTTTATGACTTAACCTCACTTATTTTATAAATCAGATCAAGATTTTAGCGCCCTAAGGTTGGCGCCCTTGGCGGGGGCCTACCTGGCCAACCACACGCTACGGGTTTGCCTGTTTCCTCCATCAATATTCAAAGCGATTCGCGCGGTTACCCTATAAATAATTACGTACTACATCGGTGTACGTTCTTTTATAGATAAAGATCGACCAGCAAACCGTAACCAGATGTGACACCACGAACTAATTATGTCGGTACACAGTAAATAATGGAAACCAATCGGAACCTTGCTTATGAAACATTCTCAAAAAAAAATTTTTTTGGATTCCTTTGAATACTTTGCAATTTAATACAAGATCGTTGTGATTATTTTACACCCATTAGTTAGAATATTATGTTCAGTACGACGGAAATTATATCAGTGTACAACTTTGCTTCCGCTTACGACTGTGGGTGCTAGGCAAAATACGTAGATCAAAAGTATCGTAAAGAGGGTGAAGACAGGTGTTTACGAATAAATATTGCCGTATTAGGGACAGTGGTTTGCATTTTAAACATTTTTATAGATCCAAAATGTCTGTTTTCGAGCCAAATTCTCGCCATTTGCAGGAAACAAGATCCATTTACAAGAAAGTTGGCTTCCGTACGATTAGAAACCGAGCGATATCGAACAACGTTTTTTCGTCTTTCTCATATAGAAAGGCTATGCGATCACTCTAAAAATCGACTTTTTAAGCGAGACCCGGAGGGTTGAGTCCCTCGTGCCATTCGACTCAGAT
Source organism: Topomyia yanbarensis (assembly GCF_030247195.1). Lineage (NCBI taxonomy): Eukaryota > Metazoa > Arthropoda > Insecta > Diptera > Culicidae > Topomyia > Topomyia yanbarensis. Next base: position 156,670,989 of record NC_080670.1, read on the forward strand.
GGTCGAGTTCGGCAAATGTCTGTGTGTGCGTATCTATTTTTTAGAGAGCATAAAAAAGCAGCAAAAATTGTACAAAACCCTAACGTCTTAGGAAACGGGTTTGAGCTGCCACCCGACCGGCTAAAAACCACTGCTTTTGCACAGAATCATAGTACTCCCCGGCACTACCTTACGAATTTCTTCGAGCTAGGGTTTTTTTATGTGCATAGCACTCAGTCTCTTTCAATTACATAGCAGTTAGTTCCTTCAGTAGGGTTACAACACACACCACCAGTTCTCCACCATCTAAACAGGCTGGCAAATTCGGAAAGCTAGCTTTAGGTCTACACTTAATGCTTTTCTCCTACGAAGACAATCTGGGCGTCAACCTAATTTACCGAGCCCTTCGGTTCCGTTATGCCATTCAGCACCGCAACTCCCTTCTCGTACCATTCAACACCACTTACTCGTTGAGCTTCCGACTTATTCGCGAGCTACTCGATCTAGTCCCCGACGATGGACCTGACCTACTCCGACGAAAAAAAATCCGGCGAGAGAAGTTCTCCCGAAACCAATCCAACCAACCAGATGTCCAGGTCAGTTTGACGATTCCGGTGGAGCAGGGCGTCTGGTTCGCTAGTGCCCCGACGACCCGCGACTGGTGCTGTCTCATCGCGATCTACTAAGTCTAGTCCACGGTGGTGAATTTAGCTTACGCTGACGGAGAGTTCCCCAGTGCAGGAAGTTCTTCCAATACCGATTCTTCTTTGGTTTTAGCACCACAACTTCTTAGGCTCTTTGGCTGCCGGTATGGTGCTATTTAGCACCGCAACTCCCTTAGGCTCTTTGCTTCCTCTCTTGTTCCATTTCGCTCCACTTCCTCGACGAACCATTCAGCTCCAGATTTTACTAAAATCTTTTCTGCGAACTATTTGGTCTAGTTCTCGATGATGGATCTAGCCTACTCCGACGGAGAATTTCCCGGCGAGAGAGAGGATATTTGTTTCTATGAGCCATTTAGCTCCCCGCTTCGTCCCGATCAACTCGATCTAGTCCCCGGCGGTGGACCTAACGTACTCAACGGGCCAGTCAGTAGGTGCTGTGGTCCATCCAATTGATTATGAGCGTAGCGTCCAACAATCCAATTCTAGCTATTTGACGCGGTCTACTCGGTCCAACCCTGGCGGTGGATCTAGCCTACTCACGAGCCACACGGTAGGGTGTCGAGTTCGGTCCGGCGAAACCTGTTGCCCGGTTCACTGGCGCCCCAACAACCTGAACCCGGTGTTATGTCTAGTACTACTCAATTGGTTCTCGGCGGTGGACCTAGTCGACACCAACGTACCAACGGCGACGGAATTCACTCGAAGCTTCCCAGGTATGCTCGTCGTGATACATCCCTTCGACGATATTGTTCACTGTCATATTAAGCATACTCCTACGAACTTCTTCGAACTAATGGCATTCGAAGACCACGTGCTCTGGTGTCTCTTGCAAGTTGACGAACTCCTGGCAAAGAGGTGACGAAGCATGTTGAAACCGATGCTAGTACTTCGGGAAGCATCTGTGCCCGGACAAAAATTGCATCATATGAAAGTTCACCTCTCCATGCTTCCTATGCACCAAAGCCGACAAATTTGGGATGAGTCGGTGGTCCACCTTCTTTTCTCCGCGTTGTCCCACTCCTGCTGCCACTTAGTCAACCAGTCCGCTCGGAATAGTCTCCTTGCATAACGTGCATTTCTTCATTGGTAGCATTCCACGTCTTCAGCCAGAGTGATGCTGATGGGGATCATCCTGGTAATTACGCATACCGCCTCCGGCGATATCGTTCTGTGCGGACTCGCGACACGAACTGCCATTAGGCTTAACGTGCTTGTTAACTTCGTGCAGCTCCGTTCTGAGTTCAGTACAACAGCCCATACTGGTACGCCATACCTCAGTATTGAAGATGAGACACCCGCTAGGCAATGTTTCGTGCTGCATCTTGTTCCTACGTTATTCGACATGATTTTTGCCAATAAATTAGTTGCCCTCGCAGCCTTCACACATACATAGTAGACATGGCTGTTGTAATTTAACCGATCGTCGACCATCACACCCAAGTGCTTGAGCGCATACATCGATGGGGTGGATTGTCCCCCGACGTTGATAAAGACACGCTGGATTAGTTTAGTTTAGCTAACTAGCACTACCTCCGCCTTGGAGTGAGACAGCTGCAACTTGACGTCAGCCATACAGGTTTCAGGATGCTTATTGTCTATGTCGTCGTCACCCCCACCTCCTCAAGGGTTTCGCCGGTTAACGTCAGGACAACGTCAACTGCAAAGCAGACGACCTCATCTCCCCTGGGCGCTTCCTTTGTTAACACTCCGGTGTACATTTTATTTCAGAGTTTTGGGCCAAATATGGAGCTCTGAGGTACTCCCGCTGTGACTCTAATCGACTTCTGCCCCATGTGCGTTTCGTAGACCAGTACTCGGTTTTGAAAGTAACTTTTCAGAACCTTGCACAAATAGTCTGGAACCCTCATTCTGTGCAGCGCTACGGCGATCGTCACTCAGCTGGCACTATTGAACACGTTCTTCACGTCCATCATTACCACGGCGTAGTAACGATTATTATCCGTTCTCTTTTGCTTTTGATGGCTGAACCGATTTTCACAAGCTTAGTTTCAAATGAGCGGTATAACGCTCTCATAAGCTGCTATTGAAATTTTAGTTGATCCGACTGCCGGTTCCGGAGTTACGGGTTGAAGAGGACGGCCACACAGCATGTTACCTTATAAACTGGTAACACTACGCCATACCCATTTTGCAGCAATCTCTTAACCGTTTTTTACCAACTTGATTTCAAGTGAAAAATAGCATACTTCCATTAACTGCTATTGAATTTCATTCAGTATTGACTTTTGGTTCCGGAGTTACAGGTTGTTTATTGCGATCACACAGGAATTTCTCATATAAACTGGTACAATTGTAATACCTCAGAGGTTAAAAATCTATTGAAATGAACGTCAAATTACTTCGCTTTGCTGGCCTAAATGGTGAATCAAAGATTCTTGGAATATATTGCCTACTACCAATAATTCCGGGAATATTCCAGAACTAAAGCAATTTCCCATAGAGATAGGAAATCTCATAGAAAACGGCACAAATATACGATCATGGACAGTACAGATATTTGAGACATTGATAATATTGATTTTTTTCTTGCTAGAAAATGGAGTGAACGAACGTTTTCCAAGGACAAAGTTCTTCATTTTAGCCTGTGGTAAAAAATGATATTGCTCGACATATTCAAAAAGTGGTAATTATTTATTTACATATTTTAGCTTTTGGCTTCACCCAATGCTTACTCTAGCTAATCCCAAGGGTGAGCATTCATCGAGGATTCGTATTTTTATGAGAATTTGACTTTATTAGTATATAGTATAGCAAGTAGCTACAAGCGTGAGCTTTAATTTTGAATCCTTTAAAATATTCTGAGACAATCTGGTAGTCCTTCATTTTTGCCTATATGTTGTTTGTTCAAGTCTATTCTACATTCTCCAATAAATTCGAATAGAAAAATTATTCAAGCACTCGCAAAGTTTGTATTTCGGAATAAATTTGAACAAAATGTTATAGATTTTTCATGCTTGTACTGTAAGAGGGTATAAAATTTTACCGAGCCTTGGAGGCCCGCTTGCCTTTTAGCGTTAGGATTTTAGCTTGCCTTCACATGGGTTAATTTTGTTTTAATTAACCCGATTGTGAAGAAGTTGACCATCAATTGTATTGTATATTACGGGACGGAATTACCTTTTAGCTAAATAGGAACGTACGAGTCGTACGATTTGCCGCAGACTATTAAACAAAACACGAGAATGGAACTTTTGGGATAAAGAAATGTTTCTTGAGGAAATGAACAGCAGTAGCAAGCATGAGCATCTCGTGGGTAAGTCGATAAATTCTCGCCACTTATGTCACAACCAATTTGTGATAATTAATTCTGCCCCGTCTAGTCCCGGATCTGACCACAATATGAACAACTTCACATACCCATTTCGATAATCTAGTTACGTTACTTTGTTAATCTCACCCACGGGCGGACAACCAACCAACGGTCGCTTCATTGTCAAAAGTTTCTAAAGACCGAAACTGGTCGTAAGAAGCAACCCAACGCTCCCCGATGCAACCACCGTCAGTAGAGCAGCGGTATCCTAATCCACTTCGAGGGTGATAACGACGACGACAACGAAGACGTGAGCCAGTCAATATGTGCCGAAAACCGCAATTGAATCCTGAGATGCATTAACTCTCTATGGTCCGTAACTGGAAATACAAGCTTTAAAGCACAATTTTCGTTAGCAGGAATTTGTCTAAGAATAGAAATTTGTCAATAAAATAATTCAATGCTCTAAAATATGTTGGTTAAAATATTAAACAAATCAAAGGATAAAAATGTAAAAATGATCACGTACGACCGTTTCAAGAATGGACAGTCTTAGGTTGAGATTTTGTTCCTACGTAACAAGAACTACAAAGGATCCTAAGCCTTTCCGCAAGACAGTCTGAAATAATTATTTACTTTGTGTTCTATAGTTTTTGTTGTGCAAATTTGGATCCAGACAGTCGACGTAATACAACTCCTGCTCGAGCAGGGTTTTAATTAAATTATCTACATCCCTAGAAAGCATCTTGAGGCTGGAAATTCACTAAAATGGTTCAAATCAACCGGAATAGTTTTGATTGAATTTGTCCTCCAGCCCCCGACTTCGAAGCAGTCGCGAATGTGGAAGACACGAAGGCAACTTTACAACCGGTTCTAAAGCTGTTCTCCAAACTTGTTACTCGTGTGGTTACAATCGCTCTGATTGGAAAATGGTTTAGCTTCGAATTCACCACCCTCCCGGAAACGTCGTTTTTGTTGTTTTCCGTCAGATTCCAACCACTTGATAAGATTGTCGAAACAAATCAGGAAACGTACCCCGGATGGTTTGTAGTTTTTCACTGAGCAGAGTTGAAAGACGAGGATGCTCCATTCGTTGGCAGTCCGTGTCATTTTCCAATAATCTTTATTGCACCAAAGGAATTTCAAATTTCGACTTTGATGGAATCTTCCCTTCCACTAGGTAGCGTGTGTTTCACTGCACTACCCGGCGAAGTGGAAGGATGGTAACATGTCCCGACGAGAAACGACTATTTTATGCGCTATATTCTGCGAAATTTTACGATCAATGAATAAAATTATATTACATAAATATTTTCTTAGTTTGCGAAAATTTTGCATATCTTTCGCGACTGACTTGACTGGTTCGATCCGGAGGTGCACAACGAGTTCCTCTTAGATGCATGGTTGGGATTCCCGTTTCCGTTGCAAAATCTTGCTCTCGGGGTTGGCGTTCGCGTGTGTCTGTCAGCTATTTTATGAAGATAAGCACTAGTAATAAAGGATGCAAATTATAGCTGAGTCAGGGTGGAAATTAATGCGATTTTTTCCGTATTGGTATTTTGACTGCATGACCGAACAATTTTATGATTGCAGCTCTTTATGGATTTTTATCTAATCCTGATCGTCGCCTTTAAACCTTTTCATAGTGATCAGTAATCAAACAATACATTGACGTCATCCCTGTTAGTCATCATCATTTCACAAGGCACACAATTCGAAATCCAGTTTTCCGCCATATAACATTTGACTATCTTATCAACGCTGACGTTCAAATTTTATGAAAAATTTAAATTTTCCACTTCGCCACCCTTCTGGATACGCGGTCGGTCCTGATCGGAAAAGTAATACCTTCTCCACTATCACACGCTAGTAAAGCAATTTACTATCACACGCTTGCTGAAACGACTGTCGCTGACGATTACTTTTATTTCATTGTTCTAATCTGAAATGACAGTTGACACAGGCGAAAAGCGTCGAAGCGTCCCGGTGGGGAAGGAGGCGAACCATAAACTCATCGCAAACTTGCTTCCTATAGCATCTTGTCTTCAACGTTTTCCCGGGTTTTTCCTTTTTCTCCCACCCAAGCTTCGTTTCCTTCCGTGAGCTGTGTTTGATGTGTATCATATTCGTTCCAGTCGATCGGCGACAATCGTCGTTTCCAGCAAGTTGCATTCATGACTTTGTTCCTTCGGAGGAGAAAATGTCCTTGGAAAACGGAACATGATTTGCTCGTTGCATTCGTTGGGAGGCAAATCAGGACCTTTCAGCTGTAAGCTTACGTTTAAAACTCCAACCAGACACCAATCCTTGATTCGAAGGAGATGATGATGATAATAACTGACGAAGGACACTGTTTTCGCCCGTCTGACTGCTTCCACCGCTGCTGCTGCACGGAATTGAGCTATAAATTTTCTGTTTTTGATTAAAATTTCTATACAACCGCTCGTCCGGGTCGTATAAAATTGAATTGATTTTGCTGCTTGTCAATCTCGCCGCTCGTATCTGCGAGACGCCACGCTGCCTGCCCGATTCACCCTGGTCCACCGCTCCAACGGAACTAACCCATGGCTTCATGCAGAGACCATGCTGGGGAAATCGATGGGCACGGAAGGAACCTTCACAGGGCAATGTCAAGTGGACAGTTTCGCTCAATGTCAAGGATTTCAAATCGATGTAATTTACACCGAGATTGCGAGACGGGCAAAGTTATCGTTTGACTCGACCCGCTGCCAAACCGGACGCAATTATTCTGCTGGTGGCGATGAATGGGATGTCGGAAGTAAGGATCAATAAAATCTAGGAGATATTGTTTGTTGGATTTTTTATGTAATCTTCTTTACGATGAGCACATTGAAATTAATAGATGTTATTCAATATTTAAAAACTTACACTCCCACTGTTTCTTCCAATCATTTGGAAAGAGGGCCCTTCGTTGGTTATGACGAAACACAATTTAGTCAGAAAGATATTTATAATAAATATTCAAGGCGAATACAATTATAATATTTTGGACTGAACAAAGTATAATAGACTTTACTGAAAAACCAAAATAGGATCACAAAATTTAGAAGCGGCATAATCACAGAGGTATCATGAAAAATATCGATCACATTTTCAATTAATATTTTATTTTTTAGAAATGAAATCAAGTTTGCTTCAAAAATCTATGCTGGTTGAGCCAGTTTAGGATTATTCTAAGTCCAGTAAAAATAATGTTACTGTAGTGCAAGACAACCAGCCATCATACAATAGGGTCTTCTACTATGCGAATAAATGGAAGCACGAAAAAGGAATCAACGTGGTAGGAATCCCACACCTTATGGAATTTCGACTATTTGGGGTTGTGACCGAATATTTTGTCTGGGTTAACATTTAGCGCCATGCTTTCTTTGGCAAAGTTGTTGTGCTTATGTAATTAGACCTGCAATTTAGAGCAATTGGCTATCCAATTATTTGCACACTGGTCCAGAATTCAAATTTAGCAGGAATTTTGAGATTGTACTAAAACTAAATAACTTAGCCCTCCCTAGTAACAATTGAGGTTTTACGGTGGTTTTATAGCAACTCATAAAACATAGAATACACTTGTAGCCTGCTATAAAATTTCAATTGTTACTTGGGCTATTAAGTCTACGGAAAAGTTTTCGTAGTTTGAGAGCCCCTTCTTTTTTTTAAACAATAGTTGGGGTGGTTCTAATTTCACCAAGATCAAAGTAGAACAACAAATTTCAGAAAAGTAGGCTGAAGCAGTGGTGCAAATTTTCATTTTCAAATGCCAACTTCTAGTTCAATTTAACCGCAACTGTGATTCAAAATCAATGCCTCCCTTAATCATTTCCAGTTGGCGGGATTTTCATGACCAAACCGTACGTCTTCATTTCAAATTGATTCTTTTTCATTCACTGACCAAAGTTGTCATGTGCTCTGTAGATGCCAGTTTAGGTCAAATGTTGGAATGTTATGCGTTTTCAAGCTTACATGAACAGCAAGAAGTATGTTCAGAGTAGTTTTGCTTGAAAAACCTAGTCGATACCCCAGCAGAGTGATATTCACAGGGTCGATGAAATTGAAAATGAGTGGAAAATGATTGAGCAGCTCGGCTGTTTGAATGAATGATGCCAACTAAAGACTGCAAATTGAACATAGTAGGGCATGATTTGAGATTTGTCTTTCCTTCAAGATCAAAACTACCTGTTCAAAATTTACAGCTATGGGCTGAAGACATGTAAGCTCTATCAGTCATATTTTTCATTTTACAACAAATTTGAAATCAAGGGTTAGGGTGTTTCATTGTGCTTCTTAGAAAAACAGTTTATTCAATAACTTTAGCGGTATTGATTTAAAACTAAAGTAATCTTCAGACAACTTTAAGATTGTTTTTAAGACGAATAATTTGTTTAATGGCACTACATATCTAACTATTTTCGCCGAAAAATTATGATTACTTTTTCGCCAAAACTGGGATTCTTTGGAACACCGATATCATTGGGGCAAACAAAGGATAATTCTTTTTTACCAACATATATGACTATGATTCGAATAAAAGTTGAGTAAAAAAAGGCGAACACGATATTTTTTAAAATTTCACAAAATTTGCCACAAAAAAAATATTTTTGATATTATAAGTATTTAATATCTTTTGAATAATAGAAGCTATAGTTTTGATGTATTAGAAGTCTTCAAAAACTCTGAAAAACATCTGAAGGATCATTTAGAAAAAAATGAAAAGTGAAAAAGTTATATTGAAAATTTGGTTTTCATTAATTGACCCTTGATAGTATGTTTAAATTACTGTTACGGTGATCAATACAGGGTGTTTGGTTCATGGTTAAGAACCTCTGTCATATTTGGAGAAAAAAAAATGTTCCACACGTTACAGAGTTATTGAACTTTTTGTGTAAAAAATCTATTTGTCTTAAAATGGCTCTAACTCAAAAAGTATACTTTTTATTTTTAATCTTTTAGTTCCATTCGAAAGATGAGAAATTTTCCTATTGAATGGTTTTCTCATATCTTTCAGTTAATTAGTTTTAATTACCGTTTAGTTGGAAAGTAGTAAAAAGTTAGTGTTTTTGAGATGGTTTTCGTTAATTTTCTCAAAATAATGAATTATGATTATAGCAATGTCTATTATCCAAAAGTAGGATTCTAGGACGGTTCATAATTTGTTCTTCAACATAATATTCCTATCTCACTTTTTTGTAATTTCATAGCTAAACTTATCCTGTAATCGAGTTGCAAGTCCTTAAAAGACTATAATCTAAAAAAATATGCTTTATTTCGTTATTTCCAAGATTTCATTGGAAAGCTGAGAAAATTTTCTATCGATGTATGTACAAATATCTCTTAATTAAGGGTACTAAATGACTTTTACCTAGTAAAATTGCTCATATTTAGCGTTTTTCGAGGAGTTTTGTAATTATTCCAATTATTAATCAACAAAATTAATCGTTACTATTGTTCATTTGGTGCCCCTTAACATTCTCTATAACTTGTTATTTGACACTTTATCCATTTCTCTTTTCATTTCGTTGCTATTTAATAATTAACACAACGTGATCTCACCACGTTGCCCTCGGACTGCCACAATCCATCACCCCAAGTACTACCACCACCCAGCGGGCCCTCCGCCACATCCGAACCGGGTGCTGAGGAGGTACCACCACTAACCGCAAATAACCAAGTCACTCAGCACCTTCAGTGCACAGTGATCACCTTCCATACAAAAGTCGAACAAAACCTCAAAAGTGGCCCGAATTCGATGAAAACTTCTTATTAAGGTAATTTTGTGATTCATATTTGATGTTTATTTTTTGTTTTTTTTATTGCCTCAAAATATTGGCTCTTAGGGAGGTTCGAAAATTCAACATTTACGAATATAAAGTGCACAATATCCGAAAATCCATTTTCAAAATAATTTAAATGGTAATTTTTTTTAGCAGAATACGCATTTTTTCAATAGTTGATCATGATAAGACACATCAATAAATTATATTACGAACCCTGGGTAATCAAACGCTACCATGCGTCTCCTTCAGACATATCATGAAAAATCACCTTTTTACATACTTCGTGGCAGAAAGGGGCAAAACAAGATAATAATTTTCGGAAAGTACACTAATTTTCAAGTATCATGAATAATAAGCGATCTTTTCGAACTGCTTCAAAAAAAGTATAGCCACTTTGAACATTATAATTTCAATTTTTTGCTCGATTTAATATTTATTCTTCATGCCTGAACGAGAAGAAAGGCCATGTATCGACTAAATCGAATGGCAACTATAATTCCAACAATCGGAATCTTAACTAAAAAGATGTACTCATTTGAATAACTTAGGTTTGAAAACTGTTTTTCTCAGAATTCATCATCTATTATACCTTTGAAGTTCTGTTTAAAATCGAACTTTCGTCCTCAGTACTTATTATTTTGAAAAAACTCTATTCATATTGTTAAGAAACAGAGAAAAATAATAAATCATGAAAAATCCAAAATAAAATTTTGAGGTTTTGTCCGGCTAGGCGACACTGTGCAGCGGGTCCACCGACATACCAAATCGGGTGCTGGGGAGGCTCTCCCGCGGCCCTGGCAAGCTGCCTTCATTCCGGATCTCAACACATCATCGACCCAATAGCCAATTGAACTCAAAGAAGGTAAACTTAAATTTGTGAAATGTATTGCAACAATCTCACGAATGAACTCTATGCGGTTAAAGCCCAATAAATAAATAATAATAATAATTTAAATTAATTTACTTCTAAAAGAATGCTAAATTCACTTAACTGAAAGGTATTAATACATTTTTCTCTGCAAAATTTTCTTGGTTTTCGAATGAAAAGAAAAAAAGTACAATAAGTGCCATACTTTTTCAATTAGAGCTAGTATTAGTGAAAATGAGATGAAAATATCCAAACACCCAAACTACAAAAGATAAGTGCATCATGTCAAAGAACGAATTGCAACTCTTCAAGACCAACAAACTGAATTATTGAAATGATGATATTAACTATTAAGATTTTCGAGAAAAGAAAAAAAATCGATCAAAATTGGTAATTTTAAATAAATTAAACACATTAGCTGAAACATGTGAGGGCTTCACTCAATGGAAAATTTTCTTACCTTCCCAATGGATCTAAAAGACACGAAATACAAAGTATACTTTTTGAGTTAGAGGCATTTTAAAACAAATAAGTTTTTTAACACAAAAAGTTCAATAACTCTGTAACGGGTTTATTGGAATGTGTAGAACGCTTTTTTCCCCAAATATGACAGTGAATCACTCCTCGAGAGGTTCTTAACCATGAATCAAACACCCTGTATAAAAGATATAGTTTCGTTTTCATTCGTTTTTGAGCGCTCGATCAAGACACAAATGTTTTTTATCCAGTCCTTGAAGTGTATAACGATAAAGAATAGTGCTTCTCCGCGTTCAAGGTTATTTTGCGCATTGTCTGCCTCTTCAAGGTTTTGGACTTTTTTTTATTCTTTTGTGTGTGTTAACCGTTAGGCCGCATTCCTCAGCCTTTTGTTCGCACAGTGAGGATTGGACAATAGCCAGTTGTATAAGCTGGACTGGTGCGTCGTGGGAAACAAATATACAACAGAGAAGTGAAATCTACTTGTTCTGGCACATTTACGGCTTTTATCCGTCTGCGCGGGTGCTGACCCCGTTCGTTGACGGTGTTGATGGCTCTCTCCCCGGATGGCCAAATGGAGGTCGAATCGACTCCCAAGCCTCTCCCCCGACCCAAACAATATCCAGAGCTCTCGACCGGTCCCTTTGTGGTCTTCTTTCGGCCCAAAACAAAATCGCTGAATCTATTACAGGTTTCGAAAGAACTGACGGAACGATTCTCGGCTGTGACCGAAATAATAACGGTACGCTCAGATAGGCTGAGGGTCGTGCTGACTAACTCAAAGCAGGCAAACGATATTGCTTGCTGTGAGCACTGTACGAAGGACTATTACGTGTATATTCCAGCTGTAAAAGTACAGTCTGAAGGCGTTGTCACCGATGAGAGTTTGACATGCGAGGATCTGCTGGAGTACGGGGTTGGCCGTTTTAGAGACCGCTTACTTCAGCCAGTGAAAATACTAGAGTGCAAGCGTTTGCACTCAGTAGTAGTTGCGGGGGATGGTTCAAAAACATACCCCCAATCAAACTCTTATCGGGTGACCTTCGCTGGTACCGCTTTGCCAAATTACGTCCTCTTGCGCAAGGTTCGTCTGCCTGTGCGTCTGTTTGTGCCGCGGGTCATGAATTGCACAAAGTGCAAACAATTGGGTCACACAGCCACCCATTGTAGCAATAAGGCCCGCTGTGGAAAATGCGGTGAGAATCATGTGGATGATTCGTGCAGTAAGAACGCTGAGAAGTGACCTTACTGTACAGAGATTCTGCATGATATCTCGGCATGTCCCGCGTACAAACTACGCGGGGATAAACTGAAACGTTCCCTTGTAGGACGATCCGAACGTTCTTTCGTAGAAATGCTAAAGAAAGCTACGCCACCAACCTCAACAAACATCTATGCTCACTTGCCGCCTAACGAGGGCGAGACTGATGACCCACAAGAGGGAACATCTACTAGGGTGCCTAGAAGTTATAGGAAGAAGAGGAACAGTTCCTTGTAAAGGCCAGAAGGTGTCCCTAGGCGGGGCTCCGAAAGTGACATCTCTTGGAAGTGTTGCAACCAAGCCGAAGCAAGTAGCTCCCGGTCTCGGAGGATTAAACTCAGAGAAGGAGTTCCCAGCACTTCCCGGAACATCAAAAATCCCAAGTGTTCCTCTGTTTCAGTTCGAGAATAATCGCGGCACTGGAATTATCAAACTCTCGGACATTGTGGACTGGATAATAAAAACTTTCAATATAACCGATCCTATTAAAAGTCTGTTGTTAGCTCTTCTACCTATAGTAAAACATTTTTAAAGCAGTTGACTGTGAAATGGCCCCTCCTTTCAGCGATTGTGTCCTTCGATGGCTAACTCATCGAACGAGGTCACGGATTTGATCACTGTTCTACAGTGGAATTGCAGAAGTATCATCCCAAAAATAGATTCTTTCAAATTTTTAATAAATAGCTTGAGATGCGATGCATTCGCTTTATGTGAAACTTGGTTAACTTCCGATATAAACCTTAACTTCCACGATTTTAATACTATTCGCTTGGATCGAGATACCCCCTACGGAGGAGTACTTTTGGAGATAAAAAAGTGCTATTCCTTCTACAGAATTAACCTTCCCTCAATACCAGGCATTGAAATTGTCGCTTGTCATGTAACAATCAAAGGTAAAGATCTTTGCATAGCTTCCATATATATTCCCCCCAACACTGCGATTGGGCACTGCCGGCTACATGACATCATAGAATCCCTGCCTGCACCGCGACTTGTTTTAGGAGACTTTAACTCTCACGGTACGGAATGGGGTTGCCTTTATGATGATAACCGTTCTTCTTTAATTCACAATATTTGCGATAATTTCAATATGTCAATTCTAAACACGGGTGAAATGACACGGATCCCTCCCCCACCAGCGCGCCCAAGTGCATTAGATTTATCCCTTGGCTCGACCTCGCTACAGTTGGATTGCGCGTGGAAGGTAATCCGTGATGCCCACGGTAGTGACCATCTGCCGATCGTAGTCTCGATCACCAACAGCTCAAGACCATTGGAATCAATCAATATTTCGTATGACCTCACACAAAATATCGATTGGAAGAGCTATGCTGCCGCGATATCCGACAACATCGAATCTATCCAAGAACTTCCTCCGAAGGAAGAGTACAGCTTTTTGGCTGGCTTGATTCTCGACAGCGCGAATCAAGCTCAGACTAAGCCAGTACCCGGCGCGAACATACAAAAACGTTCTTCCAATCCCTTGTGGAATAAAGAGTGTTCAGACGTGTACGCGGAGAAGGCCGCCGCGCTTAGGACCTTCCGGATGATGGGTTACCCGCTAGTTTTCGACAATACGCGACGTTAGACAAGCGAATGAAGAGTTTGATGAAAGCCAAGGAACGCGGTTATTGTCGCCGGTTCGTCGACGGATTAACGAGAGAAACATCGATGAGCACTCTTTGGGAAACAGCCCGACGTATGCGAAACCGAAACAGTACTAATGAGAGCGTGGAATATTCAAACCGTTGGATATTCGATTTCGCCAAGAAGGTTTGTCCGGATTCCTCCCCGGCACAGAAGATCTACCGCGCCGTGTCCCCTCACGATAACGCAAACGAAACACCTTTTTCGATGGTGGAGTTCTCACTTGCTCTCTTGTCCTGCAACAATAAATCTCCAGGGCCAGACAGAATCAAATTCAACTTGTTGAAGAATCAGCCAGACTCTGCCAAGAGACGCTTGTTGAACTTATTTAATAAGTTTCTTGAGGCTAACATTGTCCCACACGATTGCAGGCAAGTGAAGGTCATCGCCATCCAAAAACCAGGAAATCCTACCTCCGACCACATTCAGATTCTTTCAGAGAAGCTGCACCAGCATGGTCTTTCAGTGACTTTAAACAACTTTTTACTAAACTTGTTGTCGAAAAGCACATGTATTTTTCGCATGGTGATTTATCGACATCACGATTTATGCCGATTTCGTTTTCAGATCAGAGTTACTCTAGGTTCGCTCGGAACTGTCACTTTTGCATGGATATTGTAAACATTAGAGCGAACCTAGGGCGACTCGACTCTAAAACCGAAAACAGCATTAGTTACATGGGCCTTCCCCAGCGCTCATGTATAAGTCCCCTGTTGTACAATTTCTATGTCAATGACATTGATAAATTCCTGCACGTTAAGGCAACTTGCAGACGAAGGCGTAGTTTCTGTAACGTGACCCAAAGCTGTCGATCAACAAGAACCTCATTCGATGCGATATCTTGAACCCGGAGTGGTCCCAAACAATCTTTTATAATAAAATCCGAGAAGTAGACTGTTCTAAGATGTTTTACACTGACGGATCAAACCTCGAAGGGTCCACTGGCTTCGGTATTTTCAATCAAAAGTTCACCGTCTCCTACAAACTCAGTGACCCTGATTCAGTTTAAGCCGCAGAACTAGCTGCCATTCAATGTACCCTTGGAGTCATTGAAACATTACCCGCAGACCATTACTTCATCGTTTAGGATAACCTCAGTTTCATTGATGCTATTCGCTCGGTGAAACATGGAATGCATTCCTCGTATTTTTTGGGGAAAATACGGGAGCTACTGAATGCTTTATCTGACAAATCTCTACAGATTACCTTGGTGTGGGTTCCTTCTCATTGCTCCATTCCGGGCAATGAGAAGGCGGACTCCTTAGCTAAGATGGGTGCCCTAGACGGTGTCGTTTATGAAAGACCAATTTGCTTCCACGAATTTTTCAGTATTACTCATCAGAGAACCCTCGAAAGTCCCCTTGGTTCAAGGGGATGGATGTAACTTCATTCGTGTGATGTCCCGACTCATGGCAAACCATTACACGCTGGATGCACATCTCCGGCGTATTGCGCTCGTGGATAGTGGTATCTGCGCTTGTGGCGACGGCTATCACGACATCGAGCACATTGTCTGGGCGTGCATTGAGTACAGTTCCGCCAGGTCTCGGCTAATGGATACCCTACGGGCCCGAGGAAGACCAACCAATGTCCCGGTTCGAGGTGTACTGGTAAGCCGCGATCTCTTCTATATGGCCCTCGTATACATCTTCCTAAAAACCATCAATATTCAGATTAAACTGCCCCTATTATTTTCTTATCATTCTCAGAAGTGCCCTCTTCCGCCTGTACCATACACTCACGAAGTTTTGATGGGACTCCAAGGCGACACAAAACATCTCTGTCGAATGAGCCAACAAACACGGGACATACAACACGAAACATTACACGCGCAAGTGTAAGCCGATCCACATCTGAGCCGTACTACGAAATCGTCTGGAGAAACCTCTGCCATCTCTGCCATTCGATTCGATGCCGTTGATCTCCCGAAGCCTGAAACTGAAAGTTTCTAGTTTTCTTCCCCCTGTCATCTTTGTCCACCCTCCCTCTCATGACTCTTATACCCAGAAGTATCACCCCTCTCCCCTCCATATATATTCTCGAAGCGTTAAGCTCTTGCTATCTCTTCTAGTTTTAACTAAATATTACATAATTTCGTTGAAAATGCCCAACTCTACTACATAAAAATAACTCTAATTGATCTACCCGGATCTTTACAAAAATCAATCACGCCCTCTAGTTATTCCTTGGTTTAAGATAGTTGTAAAAATTGTCCCCCTTAGTTAAAAACTATTTGCTCCAATACTGATAAAAATATCAAACCATATTGCCATAAAAATCTTCGTCACCGAATTGCTTGTCGATATTTTTGCATGAAAAAATTACAGAATGTTATTGAAATGATACATCGTTTTGTTTTTCACACTGAAACTTTTTACCCCCTCCCCCCTCCTTAAGGAGAAATATAACAGCGCATCTTGCTTTGGCCTGCTAAGTTAAACCAAACGTTTCGATTTCACTAGTTCTCATCAGCTTTCAAATGAACTCCTTTTCCATGCGAGACGTCACGCTTAATTGGGGGTTTGGTCAGAAACACAGTTAGTGTCTCCATTTTTGTAGCTAGCGTCAATTCTGCGCTAGCTTAGTCCTGTCACTAAGTTTGTGTCCGAAACTGATGAGACGATATTGAAACGCAATTTCCATAACTAATTTAGTTATCGGTTTTGTGCCTTAACGCGCAAATGTGGTTTTAAATAATTTTATCCTTGCTGGAGAACAAATTGTTTTTGCCCAAATTTTCTCCACTAAGGAAAAATATAGCATAGTACGCCTACGTATGTTTCTCAAGCGTATTTGGTTTTCGTGTCGATGGTGATAAACTTACCTTGCACTGTAATCCTAACGATGCAAATTTTGTTAGCTTCTTCGATGGCCTGGTTTAGATTATGGAGCGCGTTGTCGACGTCGTCAGTGGAGTTAAGTGGGAGGGTCGGGCGTTTCGTCTACTAGGGAGCACTAACCATTGGATGTTCACGCGGTTAACGTTGTTGTAGTCTTTGTGTTGGTGCTGTGCTACTGCAGTGGCGCTTTCTCCATACTCACATACCACCGAGAAGTGGTTCTGAGTTCGGCGAGTGTAGCCGGTTTGGTGACGTCCACGATGGCCAGGAACAAGTCTAAAGTTAACGTAGTTCCTGACGGTAGCAGGAAGGTTGGTTCGTCTGGGTAATGAACTGCGTAATATCCTAGTTGAGCGTCATCAAAGAGTATCTTCCCGTTGCTGTTGTGACGGTTATTCCTCCAGTAGACGTGACGGGCATGCAGATTCGCTCCAATTACGAATTTTGAACGACCGAATTTTTGAACTGACGTGATGAGCCGTCGCTGTCCTTGCACTAGCTCCAGTTTTTTTTTCGCTCTGACAGAGCTAACATTTCAGGATATATTTTTTAGCGGCTTAGTAGCCATAACGGATCACCATAGGACCCATGACCTGGATCTGCTTTTGTTTGGTTCGACGCTGCTGTAATGTTCCACAAATTTATGTAAAGGTAGTCATTAGATACTCCGATGCAAACTCGGGGGAAAGTTAGTTTTCGCAAGAGTTCGACGCTTGCACTTGAGTGGGGCTGAATATTGTTCTCCAATCCGACTGGGATCCCGATATATAGTTACTGCAGGAAGTTTTACAGCTGCTGAGCAAGCTGATGGATGTGGCGGGAAATCGGATGGTGCAAGCGCTGGGGTTTTTCTTCTACCTGTTGCGTTGAAGTTTGCTTCCGGGTTTTCTTATATTCCTCGTGCTTGGAACAGGATCGTCCGATCCACGACAGTTTGCCCCGTTGTTGGCGCATTTATAATCGACATCGCCTTCGATTAGGCAGTCGACAGTGATGTGGCGTAGTCCACAGTTTCCACCCCGCGGTTTGACGTTGCAATTTTTCGCACCATGACCAAAGTCTAGGCACCGCTGGCTCTGGGTGACGTCACGGTTTGATGGGTCATATGGTTCCCAACGAATTATTATCGAACTGGGGGAGCGCACTGCCTGTAGAGTACTTAGCGAAACTGTTAACTTTGCTAAATACACGAGGTACAGGCAGTCTCGGAATTTTCTGTCGTTTTCTCGACGGGTCATCTGGACGACACTCACTTCGTTTAATTTGTAGTGGTTACGAAACTCCATCCCGATGTCGTTTGCTTTCATGTTTGGCAATCCTAGCACAGGTATGTCGTGGGTGTAGAATTTGGCACGGTAATTTTTCAGGTAGTTCGTAATTTAAACGAATTCGCTTTTAGTGCGCACAACTAGCTTGGTGCAGACTCCGCAAATTTTGAATTCGGCTTTCCAGAGTTTTTGTTGCCTTTGTTAGCTTTTGCCGCGACGTAGTGATGTCACCAAGATTGACGGTAATTTAACTTTTATTTCAGGAGAATTTTGGTGGGAGACGCTTAGCTTAGGTGAATTTTGGCGGGGTATTGAATCGGATGAATTTTGGTAGGAAACACGAGCAGATGCTCCGAAACCATTCATCTCGCTTTGATTTGTTGCTGTTGCTGTATCTTTGTCACACTGCTCGTTGCAGATCTGGATAACTTTACCGTGTGCGCGCTTTTTAGGAACCCAGTGACCTTCTCCGGGGAGCTGGGCTGATGTTCTGCTTCTTCTTGCTTTTAAATACCTATTTGGGATGGATAGACGCTCGATCAGTTTCATCAGCTTAAATTGAACACTTCAAGGTACTTGTACTGTTAAAGGAGATGTCCTCACTTGGCTGCTAGCACACGAATCTCAAATGGTACAAAGAGGACAAGCGGGACTTGCATATATCATCTCCTAGTACAAATAATTCATTTTGTTGGTTTGTGATATAAGTGCTAATACCTTAATTAACTTTTTGGTTGTATCCAACGAGGATGAGAACGAAATGGTGAGTTAAGCGTAAACAATAATGTGAAAAAATCCCCCCAAAGGCAGGTTTCGAACCTGCAACCCTTGGGACTCAAGCCCAATGCACAAGCCCTTATGCTATCCCTGAGATATGATGACGTCCCAGAAAGAACACATGATTAACGCATTGGCACCAGGGGTAAAGGACCAGCAATCGTCAGTTTTTACCGTACAGTTCACCGAAGTACGATGGGCAATGAGCTAAAATTGGAGATCTCGCTTTAGAGGTGGGGTACGATCACTGTCGCCAATGCGATAATCATGTGTTCTTTCTGGGATGTCATCATATCCCAGAAATAGCATACGGGTTTGTGCATTGGGTCGGAGTCTCAAGGTGTCGCAGGTTCGATTCCTGCCACTGGGGGATTTTTTTTCACATAATTGCTTTCGTTTAACTCACTATTTCCATCTGTTTTCCCCGTTAGACACCACCAAAAGTCTTTTAGTATTCCATTGAGTCAATTGAGTGATCCCTATTGACAGCTGTGCCTGGAAAACGTTGACTCTGTTCCAGTGGTTCTAGATTCTATTCATTCTAACACTAATATCTATACATACTATTTGCTATTGAATTATTGACAGCAAAAAATACTTATTCTTTCCGAATTGTTTAGTTCTAAAACGACGGAAGTCTATCCATAAATAATAGAGTTCTAAGCGTTGACAACATGACATTGCTAGAATGGCACTTAACTTCAGATAGCGCAGATAAAACAATTTCAAATAGCGGTAGTTTGGAACAACATTCCGCTTAGAATCTGGTAGCATGTAACTTACAAAATAGAAGCACAGTTTCCCTAATCATTTCCAAAACCCAAATCCGCTCGAGATGGATGCAAAATTCAATTAAACGTCGGAATATGAATAATGCAAACTTAATGGCATCCAGATTGATCCAGCAATCCTTCTCTGTGTGGATTCTAATCCATCTCGCATCGTTGCGTGACGGTATTATTATGTAAAATTCAATTTTCGATTGTAACTCAATTAAACAATGTGGATTATACGCCTGCAGCGGTCGGCTCTGATGATGGTCATCATGCAACTGCATCCATTTGGGATGCATTTGGTAGTTGTGCCGTTTCGGTACTCTTCGCCCCCCAAGTCAACTTTACTCAGCTTCGACATGCGATGGGATGGGAACTAGTTTTCTCAAATGTTCCCGGTGTCGAACCCCCTTGGGTTAGGTGGAGGGATAACATTGTGTGAGCTTCTTGCACGCAGCAGGGATGCAATCGAGAGATCCCATTAACTATCGGCCCACAGAGCCCAGTCAGTCTGACGGGTGTTGTTAGCGCCTTTATGTCGCCTAATCATCGTCTTTGACCAACACCACCGGCAATGACAGGTTACGCTCCATTGAGCATCTCATTGCACCTTATACGCACCTCCAACTTGAACAGCAAGGGTTTGTGGATGAATTGAGATTTAAATTACAACTTTAATGCAGCTTCAGGACTGATTTGACGTAGACGTGTTCTAGAGGTGTCTAAATTGAACGTTCATAACATCGAATAGGTTCAAAAATTGAGCGGAACGTTTTATCGGTAAGCAGGGAGTCTTTATACGGTGTGACAGCGATTTATAAACCTTATTTGTAAGAAATTGCCACTAAAACTACATCGAACGTACTTACAAGCACCTGTGCCATGGTGTATTTTTGTTTACCTTATTCAGTTGAATAATCTATATCCTGATCACCCCCAATGTTAAACTATGAAACGCAAACCCGTAGGTGACAGTTACTGAAATCTGTATGAGCCTACTATTAATCCAATCCTGCTAGTGATTCAGTGCTTAGCTTAGATGATGAGATTGCAATTATCGTGCGTATCTCAGAATGTCGAATGTTATTAATCCCATTACAGCCAGCGATCCGGAAAACAGCTGAAATAGAGGATTTTCGGGAATCGAACAAAGTCCCTAATGGCCATAGCAATAGCTAATAGCATGCATACCAGGGAACAATGGTCATTGGCATTTGACGGACTCAGACACGACGGCGGTGAATAGCTCATTAGGCGTCGAAATTAGCCGTCTCCCGAAACAAAGGACAAGGCAGTGAAATGGTTGCTCAGCCGAAGGAAAAAAGGTCATCGCGGAACAGCAATTTAATGTCGCGTGACCTGCCCCACGAGCCGCGGTAGCACAGTCACGTTCGTCCGGCAAGTTTTCCGCTACTTTTTGACAAATGATGTGCACAAAAGAATTCCAGGTGAGTGACTCGAAATCCTAGCCGTCTGGCTGGACGATTCATTGTTCCTAATTATAATTATAAACGGTTCAAGTTCTCCACCTGTTCTGTTGGTTTCATGTCCAGAAATGGGACCGAGGTTTTGATTACTTCTTTCGTCATCGCCGTCTGAACAGGAACTATATTAAGAATTCATTGAATATGTTGCTTCAAAAGTAGCTACGGTAACACAGTTCGATCACGCGAGTTTGGCTATGACCATTCGGTAACGTCATACCTGAGGTTGGGTATTGATTTAATAGGTTCAATGATAGCAGACTACTTCCTAAACAGTGTGTCATGTTATTCTAGAAATCATTTAACGCAAGGAACTGATACTTTGGAAATGTGTTTCATTTTATACTTTTAGGCGAAAAGGACTTTATTAGTGTATGGAATTTAATTGTAAATCTTCTTCTGTGAATATTTGACAATAGTTATTTACAAAAATGACACGCTTCAAGGACGTAGCCAGCCACGAGCCCGAATGATCCCCCCCACTATCCGGAATAAAATTTAAAAACAAGTTTTTTAAGGCCAACTAAAAGTAAAAACTACCAGAAGTTTTGGGTCCCTAAAAACACTGGTAAAGATATTTTACAAAAAAATAGTTCATGGCTTCACTGTTTAAAAACATGGTTTGTGTGGACATGTTTCTTCGCAACGGTTTTGTGGAAACCCTGGCAATTTTTGGTTTAGTTCTGTTCCACAGTTCCAAATAAGATGTTTTTTTTTTTCAAAAAATGTCTTCATTTAAAATTTTGTTTTTTTTATCACTACCAAGGTATAAAGAAATTTTGGAAATCTTCGCAATAATTTATAGCAGGAAATTTTAGGTCGAGTAATTGATGACATAGTGCGGCACCCTAACGATTGGGCGAATATGAAAAGCCTGTAAATGTATGTGATCCTTGAAAAGTCTTCGCAAGATTTCACAGAATCTGCGATAAACAATTATTCTTTTATATGACCACTGTAGGATTATACGCAAAAATGCTTTTATTAAAATTCGATTTTTTTGAGAAAGACAAAAAAGCGTTCTCCAGCGAATGCAGTGGTCTTAATCATATATCGAAACTATAAATATACAAGAATCGAAAACAATTTTATATATGGACAAGATGCGTTTTTGCAACGGTTTTTCAAGTGGCAGTGTATTCATTCATAAATAGGCTTTGTAGTATGTACCTATTAGTAGAATCAAACTACTATAGGCTGAGTGGAAATGAATCACGTGAAGGGGAAATGAATCAATGAATTGATCGAACGTAAATAATAAACTTTCGTTGTGCAATTTAGTAACAAATTAGATCTAGCTACCTACACATTCGCCTCAAACATTAAACCCAAGCGCACAAAAGTAAAATGAATCAAAGCTGATGATGATGGGTAGAGCGAAAGAGACAACTAATACCACGACACTATGTTAACCGTGTTTGCAAATGGAGCTCGCATGTACAAACTATTTTGTGTACGAATAATTATACATAAAAGTGTGCTCGTTACAACACAAAAGATAGCATAGTGTTTGCACGGACAAGCTCAGTCGCATTCACTGGGTAGCGTACCTCCACAGGCAGCGTAACGGACTTCTAACTCAGCTACACTGGCTGCGAAAACAGACAGCGCAGTGATCTGCTTCGTCTGCCATCCAACAGGCAACTGAGCTGGTCCGGCGAAATCCGCCCGTTTAAATAGTCGATGATGACGTCATTCATAGAAGCGTAGCGCGCTAGGTACACAAATCTGTCGTGCTGGATTAGGGAAGCGCTATTTTCTTTGTGTAAATGCGCGATATTTTGACTAGGTTGTTCATTATTTAAATTTTTAATGCCATAATATCAAAAATCTTTGGGTTTATCTATTGGAATCTATTCTTAGAAGTATTTTGGGGAGATATGCGCAAAAAATTTGAAAATTTATCGTGAGATGGCTGAATTATATGCGTTAAAAATTGGACCACTTTTCGTTACATATCATTTTTGTAGCATTTGCAACGTGCACCCCTATATCGAAAACGAAGACGTAGTCCTACGTCAAAATGGGGTAAAACGGGTTCACACGTTCCGTGCAGTCATTCTATCTATATTCACTCGTTTCCTTGGACATTTTTTTTGCATAAGAAACATTACTTCTGATCAGCGGCATTAGGCCTGTTGCCGAAATGTTGAGTAAACGTATACTAGAAACCCAACATTTGGTGAGAATTAGGTGTAAAACGGATTAAAACGTTTTATGCAGACTATAATTTTTTGTTGGAGACGAACCACTGTGACCAGTATTAAATCTATTGTGGTATGTCCCTTCCTTAATCTAAGTGTACTATCTACTATGACATATCACTATTGATGAGTGATTGTCGTTATTGAGATACACACTCTTCCCAGTTAGGCACTCCACTTCGTATGAAGTTTACTACCTGCTTGGGATTTGCATAAGCAGAGCAGATGCTCTGATGTTTCACTTTCATATCCGCAGACGCGGCATGTATCGTTTGTAAGCTTACCAATTTTTTTAATATGATATTTACTCGGACCGTGTCCGGTAAGTAGTCCTGTCATGATGCTTAGCTCTTTTTTGTTTAGTCTAAGCCACTCCAGGCTTTTTTTTTCGTTGGGTGAGCTAAATTTCTTTGATTGTCGTAGTCCAGGTGTGGTACTCCAATTGTTCTTTATAGCTATGATTCCCACTTTTTCAATTCCATTTTGAGGGCACTTGATGAGACTCTACAGAATGGTTCTGGGCCGATAAAATTAGTGAAAGACCCTCTTCTTGCTAGCAACTCCACAATACCCTGGAACCCAGTATAAATTAAAATGATTTTTCACTGCCAATTGTCAAAGTGCAAGAGTACACTCCCATACTAGTTTTGAGCGACATATAGGAACCCTTAATGCGTTGAGCGCAGCCTGACTATCTGAGAAAATGCAGATATTTGCATACCGGTATTTTCTCTTCAGACAAACGTAAGTGCATTCTAGAATGGCATATATTTCTGCTTGAAACACTGTCGGCCAGTATCCCATGGAGATACTAGCGTTTATTCCTGGTCCTGTAATACCAGATCCTGTCAAATGGTTCATTTTTGACCCATCTGTGAAGAAAATTACTGAGCCTGGGCGGAGACTAGGGCCACTTTGTTCCCAGGTTGACCGTTCAGGCTCCATAATTTTGTAAGTAGTTTCAAAGTTCGGCATCGCATGCAACCAGTCTTCATTTGCAATGATGAGGTTATTTATAGGAAAATCTTTCCGAACCGCAAGATGTCCTGTTAAATTTCCAGATAATAATTGTTTATGACGACTTATTTTCAATGCGCCTTTTGGCGCCTCCAGTTGTATCACCTGATGTAGCGGAAGGAGATGCAACATAGCATCTAATGTTTTTGATGGAGTACATCGCATGACACCGGTTATCGCTCCACAAGCAAGCCTTTGAAGTTTACCTAGCTTTTTTGAGTTGATGTCTCTTTTGTTTTAGGCCACCAAACTAGCGAGGCATATGTTATTCTTGGTTTGACTATTGTAGAGTATAATTGGTCTGAGACCCCATTTTTTGCCACTAGTTCTACTGCACACCCAAAGAGCACCAGTTGCCTTGCCCATAACCTGCTCAATGTGCGCATTCCAGTTTAGTTTTTTATCGAGTATCAATCCCAGATACTTTACCTCAGAGGACATTTCAATTACTGTTTCGTTGAGCAAAATTGTGAAATATTTCCTTTTGCTAGTAAACGGGATTATGATTGTTTTGGAGGGATTTATTTTCAGGCCCTCCTTTTTACACCACTTCGAAGTGAAGTTCAGTGCAATAGCTCGTCTATAACTAATGACCACAATAAGGGTGATAGAACTCCACCTTGAGGACATCCCTTATTTGTTTTCATAGTCAGTGACGTGTTTCCAAGCGTGCTAGTTATTTCACGGTTTGTAAGCATTGAGTTGATCCAATTTATTGTGTAAATGTCAAACCCATGTTTCCTCATAGCGTTCCGCATTGAACTATGAGATTCATTGTCGAAAGCGCGTTCTTCCTTCCTTCCTTCCTTCAAACTATCCTACTATCTTCAATGGAATTTTGGGGCTTTTTTGCATAAGAAACACTAATGGTAGTCCGCATTCAGTTTTCTTCCAAGTTATATAGCCAGTAATAAAAACAAACACTAACAAAAAGGGGAATTAGGGCAAAGCAAGTATGATAGAGTACTTTACGGTCATTTTAAATACATGCAATCGATTCACCAGAAATTTTTACATGAGGAGTGCATATTTTCGATAATCGCGCTTGGCGTTCTAGTGATTGAAGTCGCGTTTTGATACTTTTTTCCCACTGTGCATTGTCGCACCACCCCGCTACAATGACAACTTAATGACAACTTGCCATATAAGACCAAAACGTAGCTAGACAATGATGGGTCTTGATTAAGAATAAAATCTGTATGTTTTGGAACCCCGTTTTAGACACTTTAAAACTATTAGTCTTATCCTTCACGAAAACACTGGTTTTCTTGCCACAGGAACAGATCCCTTGCTAAAAAGAGAATGAATTATTCCTTTTTCGCAAAAAAAAACTTGAACCTACCAGGAAACTTGCCGCGAGCAGATGTTTTGTAGAATTAGAGTACCAGGATTCTTTCAAAAACCAACTTTTACATGTGATTCATCGTTAAGCAAGTCACATCCATTTAGCTTCATTAGCACCTCATCACATAGCATACGTGCTCGAATTTTAACCGCTTTTTGTTGTTTGAGGCTTCACTCTGGTTTTTTCATTTGCTCGGTAACGATTGTAGAATTTTCGGAGACGAACAGTGTAGCGGTTAATTATCAGAGAAGTTGGAATCAGCCTTGATTTTCTGAATGACGTTGGATTGGTCGGAAAGTGAAGTTGCTATTAAAAGAAGCCTCGCCGACGCTTCAATTGCGCTGTGCAGGCAGTAATTTAAAGTTTCTCATTACTTTTTAATCACTCTGCTAACAGTTATGGTAGAACAATCTAGTCAATTTTCCTCATGCTTTCTTTAACTATGAAACATTTTGCTTGCATACAGAATGAAGCAAAGTAAGCTGGCGTAGCGAACGCATCCTCGGTACGGTCGGCTGCAACAATAAATGACGGAGAATCAATTGCTTTTTTGTTCTATCCATTCCAGCATGGATAATCTTCATTTTCTTATTATACAATAGATACAATGGATACTAATGAGGGCTGGTGTCATCTAGGAGTTTATCATCACTATTGTCTTGCTCTGGAAAAACCCAACCTACAGCTCATGTGGTATCCGATGGCAGAAGCTGCTCGCATGTCGTAAGAAGTGACAAAACTGGACCTCTTCATCTTTTCCTATATCTTTTAAACTTTCTAATTTTGGGTAATAAATATTTAAATGATTTCTTATCATTCTTCTTATCTATTTCTAATAAACCTGCTTGATTTTATTTCTAGTAGTTAGAAACGACGCGCGTAAAATTGTTAGTTTGTCCGTTATGCAAAGTAAGGTTTTCAATTGCAGTTAATGCTTATTTTAGGCCGTTTAAAATTATTTCATTTTATCATCGCGAATACAGTCGATAGTTTTGCAGTTACAGCTTCAGATTGTTGACTATTCGGAATAATTCTCTATTTTGATTGTTTGTTTTCTCTAAGAAGAATATTTCTGCTGAATTTATTGCTAAACATTTACTCGTTATTCGTCGTTATGATATTTCTAAACCGTACCTAATGAGTCTTCTGGTGACTGGTCGCCCGGAGACCAAAGTCTTGAATCGCGAGCGAGTTCCAGCACAGATTTTAATCGAATACTTATCTTTCTTTCAATCTTCCTTCTCCCGCGACAGTTGCGCAATAGTATCTACGTCCTTTAGTAATAACGATTGTCGAACTAACTTTTTTTGTATGGAAAAGGTAAAAAAACAAGATAAAGTAAACTTACCCTATTCATAGGGTTCCAGAGTGCCACGCACCAAACCTTCTTAACATTATTGTGCATAGTTTAGATAGTGAAAAAAGTGCATGTTCGTGCATTTTGGTTTGCACCTTTTTTTTCTTATACATAGTTGAAGTTGGTGTAAAAAAATGTAATAGTCTTCAATAACTTTTAAACTACATACAGTCTTTGACAATATTATGTAGTTTTGATACTTATACATTTGTTTTGAATAAAGTTTACACGACAAGTCGCAATTTAAAAAGTTATCTTAAAAAACTAGATTTAAGGGGGTTGCCATAGAAAACGCCTTATAAATCGATAACCTTTACTCCTGCAAGCTCAAGTTCTTCAACAAAATTCTTTATTATGAGTATTTCTAAAACTTTGTCGAAGACACCAACTTTCTACCTCGTCAGGATAAAAAGTTATTTTTTTAGTTCGATCATAGTAAGCCATGCCTAATTTCAATTGTTATCAGATTGTGGGGAATATTCATACGAACAATTCCTCCAAAGACACCCTGTGAATATATTCGATGGTTTGGCCTCTAGTGAATTAAGTTCACGTTTTTGACGTTTCCGACCACTGTGCCAGGGCTGTCGCACGAGCTCAGACAATCCACAGTGTTTTAAAACGTCGTTTTCGTGCTTAAGATTAATAGCGTCTAAAGTATTAACTTTAGGAGTAAAGTTCAGAAAAGTTCTTGCCTTTATGATTGCGCATCTACAGGAATATTTTGTTCCGTGATTAATTCACCTATAAGTAATATTCGAAATTTATTTACCTTGAGGAAAAAAAAACTTTTTATTTATTTTTTTTCCTCGTGGTAAATTACATAGAACAAAAGAGACAGTCAATGATTATGAACAAAAGATTCCTGTAGATGCGCAATCATAAAGGCAAGAACTTTTCCGAACTTTACTTCAAAAGTTAATATTTTAGACGCTATTAATTTTGTGCACGAGACGATTTAAAGCACTGGGCAATCGTATTTACAATTCTAACATTAAATCAAATTCCTAGTATAAGCTAACTTAAATGTGATCTGCCAATAATTTTTTTTGAATAAAAACGTTGTCATGAAACGAACGTTCGCGCGAAGAGTCTACGCTGCTTTTAGCAGTTCCAGCATCATCGTTCGTATGCAGCTCACGCATCCAGTGACCTATTATGATACTTTTTCAATCCCTTTCGCTTGTTATACTGCCATTGATCGTAAATCAGCCCCATAAATATGGAAAATCCCACAAAAATTGGGACAAATATGCGATCATATGCAGTATATTATTCATGGTTATCAGTGGGCACACATTGGACTACCTCGTGATGAACAGTTAGCAGTTGTCGCAGGTGTTAACGAGTTTTCGCATGCTTGGTTACTTGTTCCTTGTACTAGCACAACGAAAATTTGGCAAATTATTTTTTATTTGTAGGAAGTATATGTTTCATTTCATTAAGGGTGGAATCTCCAAATACAATTTCTTACCAGCACGGCAACAGTACAACCTACAACACTGTCTTTCCAGTATACCCGTCTTATTGTGCAGTCTTGGAGTAAACGCTCTGTCTCCTTCAAACAGCTAGCTATCATTACGAGTACCATTATTATATTACGTTCCCCTTTCTTGGTTCTCCTACTAACGTGCCCTAGGCAATAGACCCGTGCGAAAATGACTTACTCTGACAGTGGTTCACCTCAAGGTGAAATGGATGTCGAAACAAAATCGGCTCCCCGGCGCAAGGTACATCCATGCTCGTTCAGCAATCTATCCGTGGCCTTCTTCCGGACCAAAGGCAAAAAGTTTTTGAATTTATTGCAGATTCCTCGAGTTCTGATAAACTTCGGGTGGTGGTAAATAGTTTTAATCAGGCAAATGATATTGCCGGGTACGGGCCTTTTATGAACGAGTACAGTGTATATGTACCAGGAGATCGGGTTAAAGTCGGCGGGGTCGTCTTCGATTCGAGTTTGAATTGCTGGGATCTGCTGACGCATAGGGTTCGATGTTTTAGTGACTCCATGCTCCAGCTAATGATGATACTGGAGTACAAACATTTGCATTCAGCATCAGTGGCACCTGACGAAAAGAGGACATATGTTATCTCAGACTCTTATTGGGTGACCTTCGCCAGGTCTGCCCTACCTAACTACCTACTCTTTGACAAGGTCCGTCTACCTGTTCTCCCAGACCATTGCATTGCTTCCACCTACATTGCACCTAGAGCCTCAGTTGGCGACTGACGGCTTTGCGATATTGCGGAACTCCTCTCCACACCGAGGCTAGTTATAGATGATTTTAACTCCCACGATATAGCATGGGATAGTCTTCTTGACGATAATCTATCTACCTTACTCCATGTGCTTTGTGTCAAATTCAATACGACCATTTTGAAGAGTGATATGACTTTTTTTACGTTTTAACGACATTCAATTAGCTAGAGATTACTGGGTAGGGAAAGTTATGAAACTTAGAGCCATAGTACTCAAGTGAGAGCAAGGATGTGAAGTAAACAGATCGGAAAGCTAAAAGTGGCAGGGTCATTAGAACAGGCTTAATATCATGCGGGCTTAATTTTTGCCGGTTGTCACGGTAAAGATAGATACGTCTACCTTTATCAGGACACATGATAGTGAACTCGGGTGATTCGTAGTTATTCTGCCTAAGCTCGACCCTCATTATCAGAAGGCAAAAATTAAGCCCGCATGATATTAAGCCTGTTCTAATGACTCTGCCACTTCTAGCTTTCCGATCTGTTTACTTCACATCCTTGCTCTCACTTGAGTACTATGGCTCTAAGTTTCATAACTTTTCCTACCCAGTAATCTCTAGCTAATTGAATGTCGTTAAAACGTAAAAAAGAAAATTTGACTAACATAGTCGAAATAAAAAAGGAAAAAAGAGTGATATGACAACAATCCTTTCTCCACCAGCGCGACCGAGTGCCTTAGACTTGTCCTCCTATATAGTCTTGCTCATCAGCGCTGCGGTTAGATTGCTTATGGAAGGTAATATCTGATCCCCACGGCAGCGACCGCCTGACAATCGTAATTACTATTGCTAACGGTGCAGGTCCATCACATACAAATAATGTTTTGTATGACTTCACACGAAATATTGATTGGAAGATTCAAAGATATTCGGCCTAATTCGAGCCCACACAAAAGCTTCCTCCGGACGAAGGGTTCTTGCCTGGCCTGATTCTCGTCACCGCGATTCAAGCTCAGTTTAAACGCGTACCAGACGCGCACTCTCGCGGACGATCTCCCAACTCATGATGAGACAAAGAGTACTCAGACGGTTACCTGCTAGTTATCGACAGTACGCGACGTTAGAAACTCGAATGAAGAATTTGATGAAAGCCAAGGAGAATAGTTACGGACGCTGGATCGTTATCGGATTAACGAGGGAAACATCGATTAGCATTCTTTGGGACACGGCCCGTCATTTACAAAATCGAAACTGTACTAACGAGAACGTGGAATATTCAAACCCTTGGATATTCGATTTCGCCAAGAAGGTTTGTCCAAATTCCACCCCAGAACAGAAGATCTACCACGGCGCGTCTCCTCACAATACCGCGAACAAAACACATTTTTCGATGGTGGAGTTCTCGTTTGCTCTCGTATCATAAAACAATAATCTGTCAGACTCAGTCAAAAGACGCTTTTTGAATTTATTTAATAAGTTTCTTGATGGTAATATTATCCTTCCAGACTGAAGGCAAGTGAAGGTCATCGCCATCCAAAAACCAGGAACACCAGCCTTCGACCACAGCGCGTATCGGCCAATTGCAATACTGTCATGCGTCCGGAAGTTGTTCGAGAAAATGATCCTGTTTCTCCTAGACAATTGAGTCAAACGAAATGGCTTACTGTCAGACACACAATTTGACTTCCGCTAAGGCAAACAGACGAACGAGTGTCTTGCATTGCTCTCAACAGAAATTCAAATGGACTATGCTAAGAGCAGGTGGCATCAGTTTTCTTGGATATTAAGGGGGATTTTAATTCAGTTTATATCAAAATTCTTTCTGGAAGTGGCACCAGCAGGGTCTTTCACCGTCTCTGTGCAATTTTTTACTATACTTATTTTTTGAAAAACACATGCATTTGTCACATGATGATCTACCGACATCACGAATTAGCTACATGGGGCTTCCCCAATAATAAATTGGCTGGTTTGCATCGATATGATTTGATTATTAATATATAATATTGTTAAAGAACATCTCAGTTTTATCATATACAGCGAGACATTGACATTGATTCTATATTTTATCATTAGGGGGAGCTGGGCCAATTCGGACCTAGTATGTGTTTATGAGCTATAGATCTGGAACGTGTCAACCGATTCACCTATAAATAGTTTTTCCTGAAAGCTTGATCAATTGCGCACATTTTTTTCTAATACAACTATTTCCGATCATTTAAAGTATTGTGTATAAACGGTCCTGCGCAAAAGTACATGAAAGGTTCGAATTACCCCAACCTTGTTCCAATTCGGACCACCTAGTCCTTATCGATTTTTTGCAATGGAAATGTATTCCTATTTTGGCGTAAGTTATTTCTATTTGATTTTCACTAAATTTCGAATTGTGATATGGAAAGTTCTCTTTTATATACCAAACTTGGTATTAAATATTCAATAAAAAGTAAGAGCTGGGCCAAATTTCCTAAAAATAGATTAAGAGCAATAACGTCAAAATTTGTCAACCATTTTGTGAAAACTTTCCTGAAAGCTCGACCGACTGTGCACACTTTCCTCTCAAACGGTTTTGCGCTATCAGGTATCAGATCGGCGCTATCATGTATACGGCAAAAGTCTTAATTAGCCCAACTTATATTCTATTATCCACACACCGATTAAACGAAAACAGTTGATAGTCTCACCAAAAACAAGATATTAAATATTGCCCAGCAAATACAAAATAATGATAATTCACTTGATTTCTTTAATTGGTGTTGGCACCAAAAATCTTGTTTTTCGGCTTACACATTTTTCAAAAAAGCGCTCCAAAACAACATTCGCCCCTAGCGCACGCACACAAAATATGAGAACAGTACAGCCATGAAAATGATGTATACGCTTTGCATAATAACTGAGAAACACTTGAAGCCGAATTGGCCAGCGGTCCGAATTGACCCACTTCCCCCTATAGTTCCCTGAAAGAGACCAAATTTTAATACCAATTCACCCTTAATATTATTTAACTATTGCTATCTCTTTTGATAAACAATCATTCAAATAAATCTAAGCTCGGCGATATGTCCTTCGGTAAAATGACACTTTGTGAAATAACCCGTTCTCGTGATTTATATGTCTTCCTTCGTTGGAGAAACATAATTCAAACACGGGATGGGTGTAGCGTAGTTGGTAAATCGATTGCCTTGTACCTAGCGCACCTGGGTTAGAGTCCCGACCCCGCACATAGGGTTAGAAATTTTTCACAAGATATTTTTCTAACCCGAAGACGCGAATGACCTTTTGGTTAAAACCTCTATAATCGAAATAAAAATAATAATAATAATAATAATTCAAATATTTCAAGTTCTTTAAAAAAATATTACTTACCATGCTTGTCAAACATATTTTGAGAACATCTCGTACTGCCATTCATCGTATTTGATCCCATCAATTATCCCTCATTCAAATGAATCATAATTTTTCCTTTCTTCACTTTGAGCACAAAAAAAACAACAAAACCTAAACGACAATTGCCAACTTAATGGACAAGGCGTGATTTGAGTGCTGATGCTCCATGCCACCCGCGGGCAAAATCAGCAGTACACGGGCTAATTAATTTATTGAAAAGTTGATAAAATTTTACGATAATGACCGCACGGATGCACACAGAATTTACAACAGGAACCGAGTGTCCCAGCAGCTGGAACGTGGAGGTGATTCATACAGCTTCAATATGCCTCTGCGCTTTTTAGAAGGGTCGTTTTTCTCGGCAGGACGTCTTTCGATTTTTTTTTCTTCTCTCCATTTCCGCACAGACAATGTTCCAGATCGTAGAAGAGCATTTTCATTAATTCGTCCCATCGTATAGATGAACCCTCGCCAAAAAGTTAGAGTCACCATTAATAAGTGCCGTAAACCCGCCAATTATCCCGCGAGTTGCGGGATGCGACAAAAGCGACTTACGTTGTTTGTCGACTGAAATAAGGACTAAACTGTCCTCTTTGAATTGACGGTGATGTTGATGATGATGATGATGATGATGCAGCGTAGAGAAGAAGAAGTAGAAGTTTAATGAAATGAATTTTGATTAAATGGTATCTTGTGCATTATCCTCACCGATTCAGAAATGTTTGAAGTTGGGGATGAAGGCGGACTAAAAAAATGGAAAGAAGATCAATCGTTTGCATTTGGTTGGAGATTTAATAGAAATTAATGCGGAGAGCAAATATTGGTTTTTGTCTTTCACGATTTGGGTCCCTGAGGATCTGATTGTCGTTTTATTGACAACTTGCCTAATTGTGTTGGCAGTTTTTTCAATCGAATTTGAAAACATCTCTTCTTCAGATCATAATATCTAGATTTAATAGAAAGATGATACATTCTTCAAATTGCCGGATTTGAAACTAGTTAAGTGCATATCTGTGTGGTTTGTAGTTTGACTACAAACCAAAAATACTTGCAGTATTCGACAACCGACACGTAGAATCAACGTTAACTAGTTTCAAATTTTGATATCTGAAGATAAATAGCGAACATCAAGAGTTTATGAAAATTCGATCTTAGAAGTAAACCAAAGTAGAAAGGTTGACTTCCATACCGTAACCATAAGTAGATCGACAGGACGACGAGGCGACAGGACACACGCCACAAAAAGTATTCTCTAAGGATTTCGTTTCACCTATTCTAACGCTGTTGCTGTTGCCGTGTTGAAATAGCTAGAACAAAGTTTATAGTGAACCTCGTATGCGTTCAGCTATATACTTGAGAATTTGACAGATGTGCAAAACGATTTTACACGCTGCCATGGCTATACATTAAATCAATATCTAGTTATTTGACCCTTTACCATATATCTACAGCTGATGCAGCACCTAAAGAGACAATGCACAACTCAATAAAACTATATCCTTTTTGGAAAAAAGTACGATTCTGATTTACGATAAGAGACCAAAAAAATCCCCTTTCACTATTTTTTTTTGAAAATAAACACAAACTCGCACAGCACGACAGAATGCATCCCTCCGCTATGATTGCAATTTAATTATCCCATTAACCATAAGATTATCTCCACCCATTTTCAAAATATTTTCCAAAAATACACTCAGCAGGAAGTCATGTCGTTATTGATTTTATTTTCGAAAAAAATCCTAACTAGCTTCCAATAATTTGATTTACTAACGTGACCCCTCGACGAATTAGGAAATATCCTCCCAAGTAACATAGCTCATTTTAAACCTTCACAAAAAATAGAAAAAAGTGAAGGGTGCCTCCTTACTAACCCGAGTAGGTAGCTTACGTAACCCGGATCTACCCTCTCATTTTTTTTTTGAAAAACTGCGACAAAAAAATCGGCTGAATAGCATCGCCGTGACATCGATCCCGACTTTCATAATCCCTCATTAGCTAGCCGAAGCAAGGCACTGAACGGGCCGTGTACGTAGATACCACCGCCTCGAACAGAGATTTATTACCGTTCCCTGTTGCCAGCGGAGCGGTAACCCGAATATGGACCATAACATTTCAAATTTTTGCTTCATTGGATCTAATTTAGCCCGTTCGGTGGTCATACTTGCGCAAATAGAATGAGGCTGAACAAAATACCACTTGGCGGTGGTCACCCTTTTCACGTTTTCTCCCCGCCTGTGTCGGTGCGAAATGTCCTCTTTCCCTTTGTTGAAGGGTGGTAAAAAGAATCTGCGTTTGATATTTCTATTTTTTTTATTTACGTTACCTATTTGCTAACCGGACGCAGCAAAAAAAGGGTTTCCCGAAGGGCATACACAACACACTCTGCGAGGCAATTCAATTTTCGGCTTTTTGTTTACATACATCTTATTTTTCCTTACGGTCTGCATGATTGACCAAAGGACGGAAGGCAAAATTTATGACAATCATAAACAGATTAAGAGGGAATTGATTTCCTTTGCAAATAGTAGAATACTTTGTAGTTGATCTTGGAAGGGTGAATGCCTACCAGCTTTGAAAAAAAATGTGCCCCTCACTGGTGTGCGGGGCAAGAATGCCTCAAAGCTATTCAGATCGGGTGAAAGTTGTGATTGCCGATAAAGATTTGGTCATATGGAATGAATGGAAATTGATTCATATTTGGTTCGATGTCCATAATGCCACAAAGAGGGTAAATTCCTCGTGCTTGAGTGCACTGGTGCCTCAATTTCTGGGGCCCCTCTACTTAACTAGTTGTATGACTGTAACATCATACCAAACAAGCCTCAATTTATATTTTCAGAGTATCTTCTTTAAACGTACAATGGCGTCAGGCATGTAGCCTGAGGGAGACTAGCGGGATAAAACCTATCCCGAACCGAAACAGAAAAAAAGGAACTTTTAGAAATAAAAATGTTGTAAACAAAAAAAAATTGACTCATCCTGAAAAAATGTACCTAACTTTTGTCGGGTGGATACCATTCTTGTGATAAGAGCATGTCTAGACGAACATGTGAAAAATGCGTAAGTGCAAATGAGAGTCTCTCTTGGTTTACTTTCTCTTCCGTCATTACTCATCCGCGTTTACCTTTGCTGCTTAATTATTAGCATTATACGCTAGGCGAAATCAGTCTTTCGTTATATACTGAAAGCATGTTGGAAAGTTTGTGATGAAGCCATAATAATCGAAAGAGAAAGTAAACACAGAGAGGCTTTCACTTGCACTTACGCCCTTTTCACGTGTTGGTCTAGATGTGATGTTTTCATCTTAGCATGGGTTGATAACGTATACTGTAGTCAGATGCCAATCACACAAGCATACATCAATATTTGTTCCCATTTTTCCATCGTTAACTATTGTCGCAAGGACCTTAACGTTGCAACCAGTAGCAACATTTTAGTCGCTTTATATGATTGGTTTTGAGTATGCAGACGTGGTGTGCGATAAAACTGCAGAGAGAAATCAAAAGGTTATCAGTCTGTTTCCAACAACTAAAACCGCGGATGCACATATCCAGGACATTTTCTGTTTTTTGCGCTCATAATCTTATGCCCAAAAGCAATCTTTTTCATACATAGAGCAATTTGTGCACAGTTTGAGGTGAGCGCAGTGCTCCCGAAAAGAAATTTATCGATCGCTCAAATGTATATAAAATAGACTTTGTTAGTAGGGGAAAGTCGGCTAATACGGACACTGTGGGTAAGACATTTCTCACAAACTGCAGAATTAAATAAAAATGTAATGATACGGTAACATTTCTAAATGATTTCAAATTCTTCTGAAAGATACTGCAATAATGAAGTATGAGGAAATATCAGATATACGAGCAAAACAATTTGTTTTTTCGACAGCATGGAAATAGATATAATTTTTTGATAGTAGAAAATAACGATTTAAACCTGAAAATCATTGATCTCGGGAAATATTTCTAAGTGGGCATGAGGTACTGGGTATTTAACACTCGATTGGCGAAAAATACATACACTTTACATAACCCTTCTGAAAATAACCACATTTTTTAAAATTTGTGTCATGTTGGGTACGACGGACAAAGTAGGGTAAGGAAAGCTGGACATATTTCTTACGCCAATACAAAGCAGAATGCCGTCAAATTGCATACCCTTGGGCTTTTTCTTGTTATCGCTACATTGTGACATACTGACAGAAAACAAAATTTATTGGTCATGAAGTGTCTCACTCTGCCCTTATCCTATATCCATCTTTACCAATGCACATAGGTCCAGAATGCGAATTTAGCAGGAATTTTAACTTTTTACTAAAAATAATTGACTTAGCCTTACAACATGTTTAGCAAAGTTGTTGTACTTTGCAAGGCCTTTCTTTTTGTTTAAACCAATGCTAGGGTGATTCTAAATTTAGCAATATTTAAAATATAACTTATTAACGGTTTGAGATTGAGCTTTACTGATTTCGATGAAGTTGTAGAGCAACACATTTTAGACAAATTTTCTGAAGACATGCCAGCTCTACTTTTATATTTTCCATTGCACGAGAAATTCAAATGTAAGCTTTAGGGTGTTCCTTCAAAAACGGTTTTATTTCCATAACTTTTGAAGTTTTTATTTTACGCTAAAGTACCCTTTGGACAACTTGAAGATTATTTTAAGGCGCATAATTTGCTTTAAAACACCAACTACTTAACTTTTTCGTTTTAAAGTTATAAGAACTTTTATATAAAATAAATATCTTTTTTAAATAGAAATATCTTCTATTCGGGCACTGAACAACAAATACTATTGCTTTCATATGAAATAGCATGCTTTGTAGTATAGATCACCAAGAAATGGCAAATACGATATTTTTTTATATCTTGCAATATTTACTCAAAAAATAGTTTATTTTTAGTAAAAAGTATATAACTTTCTGACGAGCGAAGCTAGAGGTTCAACATATTGAGACAAATTTGAAAATATTTGAAAGTATTTCTAAAGTGATCTTAATGAAAAATCAAAACTGCAAAAGTTATACAAAAAAACCATTTTTTTAGAAACACCCTACATTTTTTTGGTAAATTTATTGTAAAATGAAAAGTACACGACATAGAGTTTCAGTGTCTTCGACAAAGTTTTTTAAAATTTCATTTTCTTTAATTTTCTGGAAGACAGCGAAACTCTATCTCGAACCATTAAATAGTTAATTTACTGATTTTAAAAAATTTAAATCAACCCTACCCACTATTTAAAATAATAGAAAAGTATTGTAAAGTGCAATATTTTATCATGAAAACGAAACTACATTTTTTATATTGTTCACCGTGAAAGTAATTTAAACATATTACAATAATTTCTACCAACACTGTTTGTGAAAGTTTAGTTTCTTTTCCGCGCTCCTCAATTTTTGTTTATATCATTGTAATTATTGCCTCGATATCCTACAAAACCGTTCAAACTTGTTATCCAGCCTCCGTGTTCACTTGCCAAATGACGGTGTTTTGCTCACACGCAAGGTAGGACCGCAATATCAAGGTATTCTGGACAAGCTGAAGCAGTTTGCTGATTATCCACAACCGCTACACCGCCACGTCGCCATTCCGTCACCTCGCTATTCCGCCATCTCGCCACTCCACCACCATCACATCCACTCGCAGTTTACAAAAGTGTCACCATCCTGAACAAAATGTCAACATAACACACGACCAAATACCGCCCATCAATTTGCTAATTCATCGTCCAGCAGAAATAAACATCATCGCCGCTGCTGTGTTTTATTTCTGCCAACCGAAACATATACATCTATCAGTTATCGTCCGCCTTCCTGAACTCCAGGCGCCAGAACGAGAAAGGTGAGAAGTAATTCGTAGTTGTTTTGGTTAGTTCTTTCTTGCGCTCCTTTGATCTTCTACCTAAGTGAATTTCGTACCCAAAAACATACCTGTCATCATCTTGTAGAGTGTAAGTGGCGCCATCTGTTACTGAGCATTTCATCTAGTAATCCTTACACTACCGCATATCGTAAAATGCCTGGATTTTGTGAGAGTTGTACTGATAAATTTTCCGATGGTCGTAATGCTGTAAAATGTGGCGGTTTTTGCTATTCGTCATTTTGCGCAAAATGTTGCAGACTAAACGATGAATTATTTGCCGCTGTTGTTAACAAGTTTAACTTATTTTGGATGTGCAACACCTGCAAAAATATCATGGACAAGGCACGTTTTCGTAACGCATTAGTGTTCGTTGAGTCCGCAAACCAAACGGTGATCGAGGAGCTTAAAAATTCAATTCACAACGACATACTGGAGGAATTAAAGGTAGAAATTCGGACCAACTTCAAAACGTTGATCGACGCTGTACCAAAAACGCCGATTCCTGGACCGCGACAATTTTCCTTTAATTTTGCTAAAAGAAAGAGAGACAACGGCGATACAGGCTCCAATCCTTCTAAGCTGCTACGTGGTACTGATGCCGCCGGTTCATTGACACCAACCATCGCTGTGAATCGTGAAGATAAAAAGTTTTGGTTGTACCTGTCGGGAATTTCGCACGATATCCCTGATGAAAGCGTTACCAAGCTAGCTGCGGATAAACTCGGAAATTCGAACATCACTGTCGTCAAGTTGGTCCCTCGTGGCAGAGATCCTAGAACGCTGAATTTTGTCTCCTACAAAGTTGGCATGCCCACGGATCTCAAAGAAAAGGCTATGACGGCGTCTACATGGCCAGTTGGCATTTCTTATCGTGAGTTTGAAGAGAAGTCGGATTCCAGAAAGGTTTTTAGGAAACCTAATGCGCCCGACTCAGGAACAATTACTGCTTCCACTGCTCTTCGCCCTCCTCCCAACTAGTTACATCGCCTGTTTCACATCCTGTATTGCCTGTTCCCGAAGTTACCGCATATTCCGAGCAGTTTCTTTCCGTTTACTACCAGAACGTGCGAGGAATGAGAACGAAAACACAAGAATTCCATCTAGCGCTTTCTTCTAGTGACTACGACTTCATTGTCCTTACGGAACCCTGGCTGCGCGAAAACATATTAAACTTTGAGCTCTCGTCGAACTACTTAATATATCGCTGCGACCGCAACTCAACAACCAGTCATCTGCGTCGAGGCGGTGGCGTCCTAATAGCGGTAAAGAACAATCTCGTATGCTCACAGCTAAGCTTGTCTGGAATTGAACGCCTGGAGCAAATCGCCGTGCGTATCGCCCTCCCGAATCAATCTGTATATATTAGCTGTGTTTATCTCAGGCCAAATAGTGATCCGGATTTGTATCACGCGCACGCTAATGCCGTTCAAACAATTCTAGACAATGCTGACAGCACCGACACTGTTCTCGTCTTTGGAGACTACAATCTTTCACGCCTTCAGTGGTCGCTCGATAATGATCTAAAATGTTACCTACCTATTAATGCCTCTTCGGAACAAGAAATAGCTGTAACGGAGTCTATGGTTGCAGGCGGTCTGTACCAGATGTGCTCATTGACGAATTTGAACGGGAGGATCCTCGATCTTGCATTCGTAAACAACACGGATATCGTAGAGCTGCGACTGCTATTCTCAAAGTCGATCCTCACCACAAACCGTTTGTCCTGCGGCTAGATGTACGTACCAACACTGGAGATGATTCATTTCATTCGATTGACGAGCTTGATTTTGACTTTAACCGTTGCAACTTTGACGAAATCTCCGCACTGATTGCCACTGTCGACTGGACCGACTTAATGTGTTGTAATGAGCTTGACGAAGCAGTCGTGCTGTTTTATGGCAAAGTATACGACATACTCCGCCTAAAGGCTCCACTGAAACGAGTCAACAAGAGGTTGGATTTCAAATTTCCACGCTGAGATTCGCCGTTTGCGTAATGCACTGCGTTATTTCCGCCATAAATCAGATGAAAACAAAGTTACTCTTCGACGGATAGAACTGTAATACGAAACGGCCGGGAATTCCGCTTTTCGTGAGTATTTGAATCATGTGCGAAATAGCCTTCGCGATCACCATGTGAAAGTATCCTTGAAGAACGGGCGCGGCTAGCTCACCTTTATTTTTGATCTCAGGGTCGGCTACCGTTCTCGGGAGGACTCACTGTACTTACCGCTTTTAAACAATTTTTCAACTCAGGCGAATCAATATAGAAACCATCCAACAAAGAAAAAGGCTCTCGTAGGAACAAAAAGAAAAGGTTTACAATTTTACAATTTATTTTTGAACGGAGTTTTAGGCGCCTAATTATTAACGTTGGGGCCCTTCTCTGATCCGACACGTGGGTGGGAGAGAGGAATTGAACGTACCTGAGCCCGTTTGGCGGGCCGTCGTTGCTGTCGATGCTGCTTGGCGAACGAGGCAGTGGTTTTGGCGTCAATACTAGCGTAGCGCCGGTGCTTCCAGCGTGGGGAGAACTGATGCGCGTGGCCTTTTAGCAAACTGCGCACGCGTCCGAGATGTTACCGTCACTTGGTGCTTTCGTTGCTCCACAATGGAGTGGCGTACCGTTGTCTAACCCAGGAGCGATTCTCGTCGGCCGTGCTAGGGTGCGGCGGCGGACTTCGGCGGACGTACCGTGGGTTGATAATTTCACGATGTAGTGGCGGGTTGCCGTCTTAATGGAAACAGACTTCCGAAAAATCGTAGCGGCCAACGGTGGGACACAAGCCGAATTTTGACCGGAAAATCACTTCGAGCGGACTCGTGATATCCGGTCCGTACTGATCTCGGTTGGAGACTTCTCGCAGGATTTTATACTTTGCGAACTATACCGTTTTATAATTTCACTGAACTTACTCGCCTTAGGCCTGCATCCAAACTGACCTACCTCACTCATTATCATTTCCCATGAACCCTACGATATCCAATTCCTCTTATTCTCTCTCTCTCGTCCTTCTTATCTCTCTCTCTCTCCCTTAGCTTTTCCGGAAACAGTGGTTCTGCGGCTAAATTACTGGCACCTGACTCAACTCCACTGCGGTGCCAATCAGTCATGCAGCAACAGATTCGGCGTTAGTAAATTTTGCATTATACAGTTTGCCTATGATTAGTGCGGACTATTTTGCCGTCTTTTGCCGTTGCGGTTTTTCCGGTACAGTCAATAGCTTCAGATTGGTAACGGTTGCGGGATTATAGGTGCCTTGAGGAGTTATGACTGGTCCAGAGGGGAACACGTCTTAGGCCCCAACGCCTGGTCTGGACGTTCCGGGGTGGGTACGAAAGACCTCTTTTCAGCCCTCGAACAATACAGGCAGAATTCCCAAATTTCCCCCAACCGCTATCATTTGCAATGTTTTTTTTTGCAAATTATCGACGCGTAATTATTGGTTTGAATTTTAACGGGGTTAGTGGTTAGTACAAAACTTATCCTATGTTAAACAAAAATAACAACAAATATATTTTTTTCAATTCAATTAACAAACTAACAACAATAATAATAGAGAGCCAATAACAAAAAAAACTAACAAAAAAGAACAAAATCATAACTTAGATACTATAATTGAATTAATGGTGGATGGAATTATATTGTTACGAAACAGCTAAAACTTAGATCGGTAACACATGCAACATTTTGGAAATTCGTTAGCAGCAGAATACGATCTGGTAGTACTCCCACTGACGTTTTCTTTGGAAACGCAAGCGCGCAATCTCCAGTTGATACCGTAAATTTGTTTGCTGATTTCTTCCGCGGAGTGTTTAGAAGCGACTATACCGTCCCTTCGTAAGATTATTTAGAAACATTATCATCGTACAACATAAATCTCCCCCGTCCCACTGTAAGCCGAGCTGACGTCTGGAAGGCTGTTGATTCGTCGAAAGGGCCTGGCCCCGATCATCTCTTGCCCCAATTTATAAAAAGCTGCGCCCACGTGCTGAAGGCATTTTTCCTATCGCCTGGAAAGAAGCTGCTATCGTTCTCATTCACAAGGCTGGAAATATTCACAACGTCGAAAATTACAGAAGTATCTCATTATTAAACTGTCTCTCCAAAGTTCTCGAAAAGCTAGTCTACAACGTCATCATGCATCATGCAGCTGCATCCCACATTATCTCGGAGTATCAACACGGGTTTGTCACCAAACGATCAACAACTTCTAACCTAATAACTTACACTTCTAAATTGTTTCCCGCCGTCGAGAAGCGTCATCAGCGTCTTCATTTCCTACCTGGCTGACTAACTGGTTGCAGTCGTATCTTTCCGAT
Organism: Topomyia yanbarensis; assembly: GCF_030247195.1. NCBI lineage: Eukaryota > Metazoa > Arthropoda > Insecta > Diptera > Culicidae > Topomyia > Topomyia yanbarensis. Next base: position 156,713,776 of record NC_080670.1, read on the forward strand.
CGCTCGGCATTCGCGAGTATAAAAAACACGCGCTCAAGCACATTCAGAACACCCACAGGTGTCCCGCAAGGCAGTCATCTGGGCCCGCTTATTTTTATTCTGTTTATTAACGATATCTGTAGTCGGATCAAGTCTGGGAAATTGCTGTACGGGGACGATCTCAAAATCTTCCGAACTATCGCTTCTGCACTTGACGCCGTAGTGCTTCAAGAAGATATCTGTACTATTCAAGAATGGTGCACGCTTAACAGAATGGAAGTCAACGTTAATAAATGCAAAGTAATCAGTTTCGGACGCTTGCTTACTCCAGGACGTTGTGAATACAGCCTAAAAGGAAGAACAATTGAAAGCGTCGACTCGATCCGTGACTTGGGAGTGCTCTTCGATAGGAAGTTGAGCTTTTCCGACCATATCACAGCGACAACTGCTAACGATTTCGGAATGCTGGGCTTCTTAAAGCGGAACACGGCGGACTTCGATGATTTCTACGCACTAAAAGCACTCTACTGTGCCCTGATCAGAAGTGTTCTGGAGTATGCTGTGCAAGTGTGGGCACCATACCATGCCGTTCAAATTGACCGACTAGAGCGTATACAAAGATGTTTTGTGCGATTCGCCCTCAGGAAACTTCCATGGAATGATCCAGTTGTGTTGCCCCCTTATGCCGATAGATGTATGCTACTCGGTCTGCAGACTCTGGCGACCCACCGTATCTTCCTGCAAAGAGTTTTTGTTTTCGACTTCCTGTCAGGTAATATCGACAGTCCCGATCTTCTCTCGGGCGTTAATTTGTATGCGCCTCCTCGTGTTCTCCGTAACCTCACTCAGTTGTGGATCCCTAGACACCGTACTCCATATGGACAAAATAATCCACTGGAAAGATGTTGCCGCTGATTTAACGAAGCTTCTTCAGTGTATGATTTTAACGTTTCCAAGCATAGATATAAGATATTAATAAGAAATATATAGTTTTAAAATATGTCTGTACGCTGTATACCGAAGATAAGGAAATAAATAAAAAAGAGTCAATTAATGAAAAACCAAATTTTTAATATGACTTTTCCAGTTTTCATTTTTTTACCTATCCTTCAGATGTTTTTCAGAGTTTTTGAAGACGAACATTTTCTTCTAGTACATCAAAACTCTAGCTTTTATTGTTCAGAAGATATAAGCACTTAATGTTTCAAAAATAGATTTTTTTAAATCAATTTTATGATATTTAAAAAAAATATCGCATTCGCCATTTTTTGCTCAATTATAACTCTAATCATGACCTTATTTGGAGTTCAAAAAGAATTTTATTTGCCTCAAATGAGTAATATTGTTATTCCAAACAACCCCTTTTTTGGCGAAAAAGTGCTCATAACTTTTCAACGGAAATAGCTAGATATATGCCATGAAACAAATTATTCGCCTTGAAACAATCTTAAAGTTGTCTGAAGACTACTTCAGTTTTAAATGAATACAGCAAAAGTTATTGGAATAAAACTGTATTTCGAAGAAATACCATTTGTTGTAAAATAAAAAGTATGACAGATAGAGCTTACATGTCTTCAGCAAACTTTTCCAAAGTTTGTCGTTCTACAACTTCGCTTAAGGTCGTTTGGCTCTAGCTAGAATGATTAAAAAGTTAATATTTTAATCTTGGTAAAATTAGAACCACCCTAACTGTTGTTTTAACAAAAAGAGGGGGCTCATAACCTAGGAAAACTTCTCCAAAGACTTAATAAGGCTAAGTTGTTTAGTTTTAGTAAAATCCCAAAATTCCTGCTAAATTTGTATTCTGGACCACTGTGCCATGATGTATGTTCACCTTACCCACCCCAGGTGTCCATTTTTCCCATACCTCGTTTGAAATGGCTCTTTTTAATAACCATTTTAAACATATTTTTGTTTGTAATTTTATTAGTATAAGTTCTTATATTGATGCAACATGATCTCAAATCTCGGTTTACGTGGAATTTGCGAGCAATGCATCCATGGATGAGTCGAATTTGCTATTTAACATTAAGGTGTCCGTCTTGGGCACCGTTCCCCTATAGGTTTCGTAACCATTTGCTGGTTGCGAAGATTCCCTTTACCTCTCATGCCACCATTGCTGCATTTTGTTTTATGGCACTGCTATAATAATTCGGAAATTGAAATTTGCAGAAAAATAATCTGACCGCTGGATTTCCAGACCAGAGCCGCTAAACATTTATTCTCTAGAAAGATTTTTTTAGTACCCATGTTATGACGACACAAACACATGTAGCTATGAAATGGCATATACAAGCTGCACAGAAGATACATAGGGTAAGGTGGGGTAAATCCGACCTAGTAAATGGTTTTGGCTGTAAAATGCTCTTTTTACATCGGATCAAGTCGTTTTATATACCAAATTAAAGGTTAGACTCCTGGGCAACTTTCTGTATATAGCATTTTATTCGGATCTTGGGAATATTTTGAGATACAAGCTTTGTGATGCAAATCATACATATTTTGGAGCTTTTCTAATGTGAACAAATCTCAGAAATCGAACAGAACCATTTTGACCTTTGTCCGAATACGGAATAGTGCCTTTTGTCATTAATATTAAATTTTATAATTTTCTCGTGCATATATCTCTATTATTTTTCAATTAATTTTCATGAAATGTTGCTTATTGAACGCGGAAAATTCTTGTGAATACAACAAAAATAAATTCGTTAGCGGTAAAATTCAGAAAAATCAATTTTTTGGACATTAACTCTACAAATCACATTTTTTTCGTTAAATGTCCTAATACCTCAACTTCCCCTATTTTCCAGGATAGAAACTTTTCTCATGCGATCCTCAAGCGTATTTTACACTAAAAGTAGTAAATTTAATAAGAATTTTGTTGTTATATGGAGTTAATATGTGCAATTTTATGATAAAAGTGTGAAATCGAGATTATATATCAGATAATTTGATGTTTCTGAATTTTACTGATAACGAATCTATTTTTATTGTGTTCCTAAGGATTTTTCACGTTTAACAAGGCACATTTATGAGAATTGATTGAAGAATAATAGAGATATATGCACGAGAAAATGATAAAATTTAATATTAATGACAAAAGGCCTTATAACCCCAACTTCCCGTATTCGGACAAAGGTCAAAAAGGTTCCGTTCGATTTCTGAGATTTTTTCACATTAGAAACACTCCAAAATATGTATGATTTGTATAACAGAGCAGAAAAATTATTAAAAACAGGGGATTTTGGGGCCAAAATGACCCAGTACCCCACATTCCCCTATTTGTCTAGAAACAGAAATGTCTTCCTTCAAATACTAAGGTTATTTACTTTAAAAAGAGGTATACATTGTAATTTTCTGATTGTTACTTCAAAAGTTATAGCATTTAATATATTTTTCCTCCATATTTTCCCATATTACCAATTTCAAAAATTTCAAGCGAAGTGGGCGGGAGTCTTAAATTGTCCAAATGATATGAGAGGGGGGCCTTTGAGCATTCAAAAAAAAATTTTTTGCTATGCCCTAGTGTTGAAGTGTATAGGCCCGATCCCCCTTTTATATGGACAGCGCGGATGTAGCAGCACACAAGAAGTTTGCGTCCTTAGATGGTACCCGGCTGCGTGTCGGTTCACAATGGTCTACCTTGTACGAAAATGGTCCGGTAGGTGAGACTCGCTACGGTTTGCTGGATCAAAGGGTGCTTGCCGTGGAACAACGGCACTTATGGTACTTGCGGCGAACAAAATCGCGTTCAGAGTTTCTGAAGCATTCTGAAGCTAGTCAGTTACGGTCTTGCGTGTAGCTGTTGTTTGTGGTAGTGCTCGGATATTATCACGGATATCGGGTGCTTGTCAAGCTGCCAAGTTGGATACTTCAAATCTCCGAAAGTTACGGTGTGCTCGAGTCTCCCATCGACTCTGATGATGACGTCTTGGTACAGTTTTGACGCTTAAAAGGAATCCCGATGGAGTATTTTGGAAACCACATTGGGGCACATTTCCCAACGTTTCGCGGCTGAGTATTTGTCGCCTTTCTCCTGCGCACCGGTTAAAGCACCCGAGTTACCCGGAATGGCGCGGATGCAAAACCGTACGTAACGGTTTGGTACTCGTACGTTGCGAGCGATTCGTCGCGGTTGGGACACCAGAGAACGCATTGAAGTGGAAGGTTCTTGCAGAGCATCTGGCACCGGTTCATCTTTTCGGTACTGGTTACGAAGGTGATCATGTGTGTGCCGAACTTCATGACGATCGAGTGCAGGTCTCCCTAGATAGTAGGTCCAAAGAGTTGCTTGTTGTTTACGAAAAATCCTTACGACGTCACGCTTGACGCGCAGGATTATTTGAACAGAGGATAGTGCGGAAGGTAGCAGTTCGGGTTTACGTCGTCTACTGGATCAAAGAGCTTCTCCAGGTGCGCCATTTGTGCGAATTCGTCCATTGGTTTGCAGTCCATTGGTGGGTGCATTACGCTCTAGTTGATTCTCAAGGCTCAGAAAACGACGTTCGGCGATGGCTGTGGATTCGCCGAGATCGACTAGCGGATCACGGGTGAGTGACAAACGAACGAGAAAACGACTGGACGAATCGCGAGTTGTGATAGCGTAAAGCTCTTCACAATGTTTTTCTTCATTAGTATCCACGGGACACGGCTTATCGACCTCTAGCTCCTAGAACTTCTGCAGTGCTTGTCCTAGACATCGCTCGTCAGTGAGGAGATGGCAGCCACCAGGCATGATGGGATGATCAGTGGATATCTTTCCGGAAACAGTCCATCCAAACACTGTTTCAATCAGCAACGGTAGACCCTATTCCAGGGAAAGCTTGCTGCCCGGATGCAGCTCGTGGTACGCTTCACCACCGATAACCATACCAATGTCGGATGGTATGTGGAATAGGGCATTGCAAAAAAAACTTTTTTTTGAATTCTCAAAGGCCCCCCCTCTCATATTGTGACAAATGTCAAAGTAAGCTCAGATGCCAAATTTCACATCATTTGGACAATTTTAGACCCCCGCCCACTTCGCTTGAAATTTTTTGAAATTGGTTCTATGGGAAAATATGGAGGAAAAATACATTAAATGCTATAACTTTCGAAGTAGCAATCAGAAAATTACAATTTATACTTCTTTTGAAAGTAAATAATCTAAGTATTTGAATGAAGCGATATTTGTTTCTTGAAAAATACGGGAAAGTGGGGTACTGGCTCATTTTGACCCCAAAATCCCCTATTTTTAATGATTTTTCTGCTCCGTGATGCAAATCATACATATTTTGTAGTTTTTCTAATGTGAAAAAATCTCAGAAATCGAACGGAACCATTTTGACCTTAGTTCGAATACGAGAAGTTGGGGTTATAGGGCTTTTTGTCAGTCATATTAAATTTTATCATTTTCTCATGCATATATCTCTATTATTCTTCAATCAATTTTCATAAAATGTAACTTATTGAACGTGTAAAATTCTGAGGAATAAAACAAAAATAAAAACGTTAAAGGTAAAATTCAGAAACATCAAACTTTTTGATATTTACTCTACAAATCTAATTTTTTTCATTATTTGTCATAATACCTCAACTTCCCCTATTTTTCCAGGAATGGAACTTTTCTCATGTGATCCCTAAGCATATTTTACACTAAAAGTAGTAAATTAAATAAGAATTTTGTTGTTAAATGGAGTTAATATGTGCGATTTTATGATAAAAATGTGAAATCGACACTATATGTCAGATAATTTGATGTTCCTGAATTTTACCGGTAACGAATCTATTTTTGTTATAATCCTAAGGATTTTCCACGTTCAACAAGGTATAGTTTATGAAAATTGAGTGAAGAATAATAGAGATATATTCACGAGAAAATGATGAAGGTTAGTATTAATGTCAAAAGGCCATTTAACCCCAACTTCTCGTATTCGGACTAAGGTCAAAAGGGTTCCGTTAGATTTCTGAGATTTTTTTACATTAGAAAAACTACAAAATATGTATGATTTTCATCACGGAGCAGAAAAATCATTAAAAATAGGGGATTTTGGGGTCAAAATGACCCAGTACCCCACTTTCTCGTATTTTTCTAGAAACAAATATATCTCCATTCAAATACCAAGATTATTTCCTTCCAAAAGAGGTATAAATTTTAATTTTCTGATTGCTACTTCAAAAGTTATAGCATTTAATGTATTTTTCCTCCATATTTTCCCATAGAACCAATTTCAAAAAATTTCAAGCGAAGTGGGCGGGGGCTAAAATTGTCCAAATGATGTGAAATTTGGCATCTGAGCTTACTTTGACATTTGTCACAATATGAGAGGGGGGGCCTTTGAGAATTCAAAAAAAAGTTTTTTTTGCAATGCCCTAATGTGGAATCTGGAGTCTGCCAGTTTCAACTTCGTTACTATGTTTTAATTGCCGCAAGGTTCTACTGTATCGATTTTGTTGACTATTTTCGGCAAATTTGAGACTAAGAGAAACGAAAGCAATGAAATTGAAAGGCGGATAGGTATTCTAGAGCGAATCAGTTATAAACTTAGAACGGAAAACTAGGACTAGGTAGGCTTATATGGACATGATCGAAAGGAAATGTGAAGAATTCTTTGCCTTCTGCTAAGTAGGAGTTGGGCGTTGCACCCAAGTCTACAGCATGGTCTATGGTAGAACATAGCTCATCATCATGTTTTACCGCCGACGCCGGCGATCTTAATTTATAACTGATTTGCTCTAGAATACCTATCTGTCTTTCAATTTCATTGCTTTCGTTTCTCTTAGTCTCAAATTTGCCGAAAATATCCAACAAAATCGATACAGTTTCAACTTCGGACGATTCCACGCGGAAATTGATCATATCAGTCGATTTGCGTTCGATCTGCTTGGTGGATTCACCGATACCAGCTTTTGCGATATCCACCTTGATGTGACGGAGATTCAGAGGATTTACAAGCTTCTCGGTGATGAAATTGCACATGATCCAGAATCTAGGAGTGCTCGTACGAGTATCTTTTTTCCTTTCCAACAAAACTGTGCTGTGCTCAGCCTGGACTGTCAGGCTTACTTGGCTGCTCGGCTTCGTCGAATTGGAAAGGCCAGCGATGGCGGACATCGAGGGAATCGGCTGGCTTGCCGCGATAACAGAAGTAGATTGCATGTTCCACGGTGCTAGCTCGTGCAGCACGGGCATCTCGGAAAATACTGAACATTGGAAGAGGAAATTCTTCTCTGGACAAGCGAGACATGGCTAGGGTTGGGAGTACCGGTTTTACCGTTACCGAAAACCGGTAAAACCGTCCAAATATCCTATACCGAAATACCGGTTTTATAAGAATGAAAAACCGGTATTTTCGGTAATTTGGTAGGAAGGACTATTTAACAAAGGGTTTTATTGTTGCACAGCTTTGAAACGCTTTAAAAAGCTTTTCACTTGCTAGTGTTTTCAAATTAGGTGCCATGCACAGTAAGTTTGCCTGTTTTAGGACTTTTTTAATAATGATATAAGCAGGGGAATAGTGCTTATGTGAGCAGCGATAACAACCCGAAAAAATCCCACATGTCAAATAAAACTTATCAAAATATGGAGGAACAAGAAAATCTGCAAGACAAAATCAATCAACTCCATATTCCCATACTCCATTTTGTATTCAATTTATTCACACTACTGGCAAATCTGGCAATAGATTTTGCAGTTTTCATCAACAATACTGCCTCAGGGTACGTTGAAATGAAATTAAAAGAAGATTGTTACAAAGCACTGGTTTTCAAGACAATGCGGAATTTATGCTCAAGCGGTTTAATAAATTGAGTATGAGTGTTCGAATCACACTTTTGGATACCAGTGACAAATTTGACCTTGATCAACCTGACCTATAGCGTTTTCGTTTTCGATAGGCTGAAACCCGTTCCAATTTATGGTAAACATCACCTTCACGTCAGAGCATTTGGGTAACCAGAAAACAATAACTTCAGGTCTGATTTTCTATGTATTTGTTTTTGAAATCTCGGAACGCTTACTGCATCTAGCTAATCAATGTGCTTTTTGGACTAGTAAGCGACGACACTTTGCATACTACGATACACAAACCAGATGCTGAATCACATCCCATTTTTTATTTTGATTATAGAGGTTTTAATCTTAGGGTCATATGGCTCTCTTTTTGAGTTAGAAAAATTTCTAACCCTTTTTGCTGGATTGAGAATCGAACCCAGGTGAGCTGCGCATAAGGCAATCGATGTACCAACTACGCTATTCCCGCCCCTTAATGGGGACTTTAAAAAAGATCATAATACCATAAGAGTAATCAAATCAACATTCATAAAGCTTATTCGATATTGGAGTACTGTAAGAACCAATCATATTCTCTGTTAAATGATCAAATGCCCAATTGGCTTTGTACGTTGAGCGATTATTTTGTTAAGACAGTTTGTATTTTTTTTAAATAATGGTTTTAGCGGTTTTTTCATTTTCAATACCGAAAACACCGGTTTTTTAAAATCCTCCGATTTTCCCAACCCTAGACATGGCAAGGCATTGTAGTTCGATTCAACGGTAGCTGCCTTGTATGCCAGCTTGAACGACTTCGGGGTTGGAATCGAACCGGCCAGCTTGGCTGTAACCGGTTGTTGGGAAACGCTTCTGGAAAAAAACATGATTTGAGGTATTACCTGCTATTCAAAAACTACTTAACCGATTTCTTTCAAACTTTGCATACACATTCTATTTCAAAAATACCTAGCCCCTACATTGAGTTTTTGAGATAATTTTTCAATAAAGGGAGTGTTTACTCATAAAAAGGCTGAATTTATAGTGAAAAATAGAAATTATTATAAAATAATAACACAAAATGTTTAAAATTAAGAAAATTTACAAAGTACATTCAAAACACAATATCGCCCACAGCTTCTATGAAACAAATTGTTTTGCAACAAAACACATTGGATAATACGTTTTACATTAGTTGAGATTCACAACGAGAGACAGCGCTTTATGTCTAATAGAAACGGATAAAAGGGGATTCCGTCAACTTACCCCAACCGCCAACTAGCCCCGGGCTCCCCTATATATAACTTACCAACAAAAGAAGTTAGACATTCAGTGTGTTGCGATCAACTGTTCTTCAAAATATCTTCTAAAAAAATCTAGTATTTCTAAAGTCATCTTAATGAATACTGCAAAAGTTATATGAATAAAAACATTTTTTAAGAAACACCCTAATTTTTTTTCGGTCAATTTCTTGTAAAGTGAAGAGTACCGTAAACCGGGGTGACTTTGATCATCGGGGTGACTTTGATCAATCGAAATTTTTTTCGTAGATCGCTTATTTTCTACATGGAATATCCTGTTACCCGCCAAAAGGCGGGGCTGGGCAGCAGAGAGTTAATTGCATTTAACATTTACCGTTTTTGCACATTTACCGCATTGAGGTTTTTGTTTAATTTTCGGTAATCACATTTTCGGTTATATTGGCATAACTCATTTATATTTATCACACATAGGTATTTTCTGCGTTCTTAAATCTGGTGTGTCTCAAACCTTGGACACAAAGAGCACAGTGTGTCGCTCCCTCACCACAAAATCCTTAACATATAAGTCATATTCACGGTAGCTGTATCACTGCAGCAGAAGATAAAATGCAATAAAAAGAAAGAACCGTACCTACACACCTACTCTCCTTCGCCTCACTCACTGAGCTACGGTCTTCCTTTTAAAGGATCTTCCACGTGGAAAATGCACCGCATCATGTAAGGAAATAAAGCAACAGCAACGCAAACACATCGTAGGTATACGATAAGAACGAACCGTGGTAAGCTGAAAGAAAAGCAAATATTTTCTTTCACGTCATCCAACGGGGAAATGAAAACATTACTCACTTTTTGTTTAGCTTCAAATGAAAGAAATAGGACAAAAAAGATACACTGCTGGTTTTTTTTAAAAGAGGGATATCACCTCAAAGTCATCTTCCTAAATGTTGGGTATTTTTGCTACGATGAAATAAGGAACAGGATAGCCACGAGGGGAACCAAGTGTTAATTATGTGACGGAACACTATACTTTCAGGATATGGTTTTTGCTTGGCTACCATTTGCGATTCGTTTTTCTGGTTCACTGTTGGAATTCTTTATTTTATTTTTGCAATTTATTTTTACTACTTTCAATCATGATTTTGCCATTACCAGCTAGATACGTCGGTCGTTTGTTTGGATAGCTTCCGTTGCATTCGGTAGCTTGGTGTGAAATTTAACGCTGCACGGGTACACACAAACATACTGATCTACCCACTTTTTTCGTTTAAATGAAGTGAAATTTATACCCGCGCAAAATAATGCTACCAATAAAGTGCACACGTATAGCGCTACCTATCATCAACAGTGGATAGAATTGCGGTCCGCGCCTTCCCGGAATTGCAGTTTACATCCTAGTATAGAGATGACTAATCAAATTTGGCATGATTCCAAAATTGTTTCAATTGTGAAAGTGTTAGTATAGTTTACTGGGATCATTTCACCAATTGTACATATACCAAACACCAATACATTTTTAGTGTACTAAACCAACCATTCCACTTTTAGAACAATAGCAACAGATCATGAAATGATTTGGCACTTTTTACACCTATCCGATCCGACGGCACCGTGCCCAATATGTGTGAATGCTGGCATACAAAGCATATGAAGGAATTTGGTGTCTGTATACGGTGCTGAACCGGATCGGGAAGGTGGGAATTTTTGCGTTAAAATACAACAAAATTTATATCCCACCTAGGCGCCCGGCTGTAACCTGTTTGGATCAATTTCACAACTCACCGCGGGATGTCCCGCTCGCGACACATTTCACGATGATTGAGTTCAATCTACCGCTGCTAAATGACATCGTCGTTATTGTCGGTTGACAGACGTTCGTTTTTTACGGATCATTGCGCATATCAGGCGAAGGTGTTATGTGCAAGCTTGCGGCTACAAAAGCGGTAGGTATATACATTCTTTTTCATTGTTATAATAACGACTAATGTCAGAGAGTTTAAGCGGTTTTTGGAGAACCATCGAGGAATTGTTATAACAGATTTTGCAATCCCACGTGTCCTAAGATCCTACTAATAGCCAGTCCGAGTAACTCAGATATAAATCAATACTGTCCTATTCTTGCACCCGGCTCAAAAGTTATTATCCATACATTAAAAAAATTAAATAGAATGAAAATGATTGTACAATGCATGAGTATATTCGTCGTTTTCTGCAACGTAACATTTTCGTGCAGTGTAAATAGTTGGTTTTCTTCCTTTCACGAACTGAAAAAATGGCCACTTGATGAACGAAAGTAATTTTAAATGTTTAGCGTATACTGCACGTAAGTTATTGCGTTTTGTAATTTTTGACATTGAAAATGTCTTACTCCACATCTCCTCTGTAACGAAACTATGTGAGGTTTGCGCGCTTAAGGGGCAGGGGGGGGGGGTTTGGTTTTTTGTTTTAAGATTTTGAAGGCAAGGCAACAATGGATCTTCTGTGTAATGTTAAGATCTATTCATACATTCATTGTGTACGGAGAAAAAATATTTTCAGTCACGCAGAGCCACACATGCGATTGTTCCAAAAGTAGACGTCCAACCATTTCCACGTCGAGGAGTGCCACGGTGAACAAGATAGCTTGTGACTCGTGTCAGACAAACACAGGAAATTCAAAAAGATTGGTAAAGCTTAGACTTGTAGTTATTCGATGAACCAAAAAGAATAGAAAAAAGTTCGAGTTTCGGAAAATGGCTTCATGAAAACCGATAATTCTCATATTTTACTGCAAAAGTCGCTCACTTTTCTCCAAAATAATAGGGAGCAAAATTTTGTTCGGTTTTTGTGGTTCATCAACAGACTACACATATTGTGCTTTCTCATAAAACCTCAAGTCAATCCGTTGATTAGTTTTTGAGTTATCGTGTTCGACAATTTGAAAACGCGGTTACGAGAAAAACTCTATTAAAAAGTGTCCCACATCAAATTGCATTACGGAAAATACGCTGTATAAAATAACCCATTGGGTATTTTCGCTTGACAATTTGGGTAGAAGTAGTTTAGAGTGCATTGTTTGATTTTTGTCGCTGTCAATTTTCGAAAATTATTGCCGATAGATTGAAATTTGTGTGTGTCTGTGTGTGTGTGTGTGTTATAACAAATACGCGCGAAGAATGCATGGCTGTTTAAAACAAAAGAAGTTCAGCGTGACCACCAAGATTGCGGAAGACTATTCTAGAGGTTCAATGCTAACAATTAAGCGGATAAAAAAGAAGTCGATTTTTTCCCACTACACCAGACACCCGTCTCAAAACTCTGCCATTACTAAATGGATTTTCATCTTTTATACACCATCCGATTTAAAAATGCCTAACTAGAACATTGGTAATAATTTGTTGTCTGTGAAACATTTCCATCAACGAGGAAGCTATTTCAGACAGAGCCGTCAATGGGAAGCACCTAAGCGGCTCATTCAAGCACAAACAGTTTTAAATAGAGGTCCTTATTTGAATCAGTTTTTGTTCTAATGCCGAACGAGCAACATCATGGCTATAGTTTCTGGACGCCACAATAAGCGGTAGACGCCCTGGATTTTCGGCAGCGGTGGCATCGCACACATTTAAACAGTGCACGAATTTTTCGGTTCCCAGCACTGAGTCACAGAATAATTTGCAAAGTTGGTGGGTTGGGTGGTTTTGTGTTGAGTTCAATACAGCAGAGTACGACGAGTGTGTGTGCTGCTTGAGAGTTTGCGTTGAAAAAAAAAACATGTTAATGCTTGCGTTTGCGTTGGATTGACGATGTTTTTAGTGGCTTGTAGGTAAGTAGGGTGATGAGCCTATTGGAACACACAATTTATATTTAGGATATATGTGATACATTTTCTTTATCTCCAGGGCATCTGACAACATGCTTGAGTGGTTATTTCTACAGCACGGGCGGACTCAGCTGGATTTATTACTGTTATTTTGTTACTGTTATATGACCTTCAATAAATTATGTTTTAATGGAGAGGGTGTATAGCAAATTTTAACGTATGAAAGCAGGAGAGTAAGGTGGAACGTGAGTAGATGGTTGTGTGTTGCATTGCATTGTGACGATGATTTTGGCTGATTGCACACTGACTTCATCACGTTTAACTGCTGTTTATCTAATAAGAGCTACTCAGGAAATGGTAAGTAGGAATTCATATCAATTCGACCCATATTAAAACTTCAACAGTATGGTAGCCATCATTGTCATCCGCCCCTATTTCCATCGTTCACGAGGAAGGATAAAAGATAAGGTAGACGGGAAGTGTTGATGCTTGACCTACTTAACGGAAGGACGATGATTAATAAGACTCTTCCATAGGTGTCGCAAAGTTGGAAATTTAGAAGGGTATAAGCTCTAGGATTCGCTTCAAGCAAGCGATGCGACCGAAAAAGCATAGTTCATTAGGTAGTTGTTTAGCTGGTCTTCGAGTGTACGATCACTCGAAAAAGAAAAGATCTTGTTTAGTTTTTGTTTCGTTGTAAGCTCTGGGTAGCCGGCTACCGAGAGTATTCTATGTTTCCTAAACAAAAGCAATTTGAACTCCACACAGCCGGCTGTGGAAATATTGCCTAGAAAAGCTAATTTTATCAGCGTAATGGGCCGGATATCACTATTTATTGCAACAGTATTTAGACACATTTCGTTATTTTTTCTCTACGATATATTTATTGATTTTTTTTTAATTCGTGTATTTGGAACGGCTCAAGGCGTTAGCTTCACGGAGCCGCGGGTCTTTTATATATTTACATGAAATAAACAATAAAAATACGTTTCGACTTCGTCTCATCAGAAGGTGACACTAACTTAGTGATAGGACCAAGCTAGCGCCGGAATGACTCTAGCTCCAAAAAAAGGAGACACAATTTGTGTTCCATAGCGAACCCCTAGTCAAGCGTTATGTCCCGCAAGAAAAGGAACTCATTTTCAGCTGATGAGACCTAATGAAACAATAGGATTAAAACATGCTCTTACCCTAAATAATTTTGTATGAAAATTTCTATGTTCTTCGAAGCTGTCATAAATCATAGTGTGAAATGAAAATTTTTGTTGTGATATTATACTGCAATTGGACAACAGTACAATACATTTTTTTTTATCAAAGTTAGAAAATGAATAACTCAAAATGAAAACATTACAGATAATTATTAAATTTACGATTGCAGATTGGAATACGTCTTGTAGAGATTCAATCGAATTCGACTGGACTACTGTTGGTGTTTCTTGGCAAGGTTCAGTTACTGAAGGGGAGGCGTCAAGTGTAGCGGACAAAAAATTCGACATATTTTTAATTTGTAGAATTGTCTCCTTCTAAAGGGCGAACATGAAATTATTGCGACACCGAAAATGTCATGCCAATTTTCTTATAATGTTTAAAATCAAACCAAAATTTTAGGGTAGTTTTATACATATATTTACTTCAAAAATCAAAAGAAAAGTTAATCGATGGAGCCTTGAGTGTAAAATTGAACGCATTTTCGCTTGATGCCCTCCATCAAAGTCTTTACAGTGTCATCCGGTACCAGTTTCTCAGTTTTTTTCCATTTTCTTAACATGTCCTTCTCGTCTTTGACTGTCTCTTCTTGATCTTCCGAAGTTCCCGCTTCATCATTTCCCAGTACTGCTCCACCGGGCGCAGCTCCAGAAAGTTTGGCGGATTCATGTCCTTTGGAACAAAATGGGCAGAATTGGCCTCATACCACTTCAGGACACTTTTAGAATAGTGGCATGATGCCAAATCTGGCCAAAATAGCGGAGCTTCGTCGTGCTGCTGCAAGAACGGCAAAAGGCGCTTCTCGAAGCACTCAGATTTGTAGATCTCGCCATTTACTATGCCCTTTGTCACGAAAGGCTCACTCCTCAGTCCGCAAGAGCAGATGGCCCGCCAAATGAGATATTTGGAGGCGAACTTCGACATTTTCTTCTTCTTAAATTTGTCGTTCACATAGAACTTGCTCTTCCCGGTGAAAAACTCCGACCCCGGAATTTGCTTAAAATCGGCTTTTATATACGTTTCGTCGTCCATCACACAGCAGCCATATTTTGTCAGCATCTTCTCGTAGAGTTTCCGTGCCCGAGTTTTAGCCGTCGATTGTTGCCGCTCATCGCGGTTTGGGAAGTTCTGTACCTTGTATGTATGTAGTTCAACTTTCTTCTTTGCATTCTGGACGTAGCTCTGCGACATGCCGATCTTTTTAGCCAAATCACGGCTTGAGACGTTGGGATTTGCTTTAATCATCCGCTTCACCTTTCCCTACATTTTTTTGTTCTCCGGTCCCGGTTTTCTTCCAGCTCCTTTGCCGTGGTCCAACGCCAACCGCTCCTGAAACCACTTCAACACTGAAGTCGGTTGAATGGTGAATGTTCAACATTTTTCCCAACTACCGGTGCGACAGGTCAGGAAATTCCAGGTGTTTGGAAAGAATTTGTTCTCTCGACTCGCGTTGGTTCACTTCCATTTTCGTTTAATCGAAAAACACGACTTCAAGTTTGACAGCATGTAAACAATACACATCAATGAAAAAGTGTGCAAAATTTGGTTGATTTTTACCCAATGGTAAAAAAGTTATGCCCTGTTGAATGTGTCGCAATAATTTCGTATTCGCCCTTTAGACACACGACCAGACAACATGTTTAATGTTGCGATAATTGTCGCCATAAGCGCAGAGACCGCCCTCCACGAACCCACTACACCGGAGGTGCTCATCCAATTTATGATGACTGGACCCGAGATAGCATCCGAAGGAAGTCACGAGCCTTGAACCAAGGCTTCTATTGTTCCACGAAAAATTGAAAAACTTGTTGAAGCTACACGATCTTTCATGAATATCACCTATTAATGCCTAACTGTTCGCCTTTTCTCATTACCATTCTAATCTAAATGTCCACAAATGCAAGGAGTGCTTTCCATGCTCCATCGAATGGAGAGCATCCTTGGAACTGCAACGATGTGGATATGATCGTTGAAGGTTATATATAAAACCGTCAGTTTTATGGGGAGAATGTATGCAGCACAGTCTCTTTTATGATCACCCTCACCACTACTGTCATATTAATTAGGATAGAAGCGATGTGACATGCGCATTACAATGCTTAGCGTGAGCATCTTTGCTGTCAGATAAATTTGTGTGGTCAAAGAGTAATCATTACGTTTAAATAAAGTATTGTCATTTCATCGCGAAACATCAATTGTTTGAGTGTTTGAGTGAGTGATTTATGCTGTTGTCGTCGATTTTTGGATTTTTGGTTCCGTGTATTCTGATCAATGGTTGAATTGAATGCATAACGTAGGATGAAACATTATTTTTCTCGTTAATCCGTCGACAAACGGGTGCCAATTACCACCATTCATTAAGTTTTCTTATTACGCTTCTAACGTTGCATATATTCGGAAAAAATCGGTCGATCCGACATTCAAAAAGTCCTTATAGGATCTTTTCGTGTACAATTCTGAGTGCTCTCTACCCACTACGAAGTGGGAGACCGTCCACTGCTGTTTGCGCCAGATTTCGTTTCGTTTGACCTTTAATCGCAGTGTCGATAATCAATTAAAACCTTGTATACTTCCACCGGAGGAGTTTGTTGATTTGATTCGATTGTTTCGGATATAGTGGACGCGTAGCTGTTCAAATCAATAGGTGGTGGAGTAATCGTCACGAATATTATGCAGTAAGATAGATCGGTTAACAACGTGAAGGCAACCCTATGACATACCGTGAGAGTTGAAGTCTTCTTGAACCAGCTGAGGTGCAATGTATAGGGGAACAATGTCTACCTTTGATTCGGATTTAACAACCGACAACTTCAATATCTGGTACCGAGGATTAACTTAAACATGGGAATGACATATAAGGATACTTGGGGTTTTTGATATCCCATGAGTAAATTCCTGTTAGTTTCTAAGATTTCCGATACGAGGAGCCACTTACTTCGGTTTTCTAATAGCACCCATCAAAGGACATTCTCAGGCCTTTACTAGCCAGCTTAGGAGAGGAAATGATGTTCTTTATTCGGAAATTTAGAGGCACGTTAGAACATGTTCCCTCAATGGGATTGTCAGACTCTCGCTCTTTAGTAGACAAGGAAGCGTAGAAATTAGTCGTAATTTCTACGTTTCTGCATTGGGTAGCTGTATGGCTCAATTGTTCGCAAAGACGGTATGCCCTGAGGCACAAAAAGGCGAACAGGTAGGCGAACCCCGTTTAAAAGAATAAAGTTTAGAAGAGTAGATTCTGCGAAAGGTTCGTCATGAGACTGATTGAAAATAAGTTCTTATACTCCTTGATTTATAATGAACGCATTTTTATGCACTGACTGAAGCAAACGGTTCTGGAATGAGCCAACCCCATATTTCGCAATTAAGGCCCATGTCGGAGACTACACCATCAATCACTATTTTCCAGGCGGGTACGTAGACAAGATACTTCTTCGTACATGGCCGAGTGTTGTTTAGCTAGTTTACGCGATATATCGATGATGTCAAATGGGTTATATTCGGTTCGGAAGTAGACCTTCCAGGGGCCTGTTGTAATATATTGTTACGACTGGGAACATTGGCGGTTTTCCACCGCTGCCCACCAACAGGCTCGACCCTGACAGCAGGCGCTGTCAGGAAAGCGACGTCATCGACGTAGCAATAACTGTTTCCGGATGTCAGTTGGATTTTTAACCTCGTACGAATAAAACGTGTTTTATATATATATTGTTAACTTTCCGTCGTTTTATTACGGCTTCAGTGCCCTCTTCCACCGATACAAAAGTGGCGACGAGTCGCGTGGATGCTTCGCGAACGAAATTTTATTTAATTCGCGAGTCGTAGTGATAAAACCATTAAAAATTACACCGCCCGCGCGTAAAAAAGGAAGAGGGGCATCACCATGGATAGCAACGACCAGCAACAACCGTTTTCCGGCCAGCAAACGTCGGTCAATGGTCATCTTGGTGGTACGGTATTCCTCGGCCAACAAATGCCGTTTAACTTACCTCCATCAGGAGCCACGGGAAATGCCGGCCTACAACTTTCTTCAACCGACGCTTTGTTGCTCCAGTGTGTGCAGATGGTGACGCAGGTGTGCAGATGATGACGGTCGCATTGATCGAGAACTAATCCGTGTCTCCGAGCGACTATTATAGCTTCTCGGATCTGATCTTGTGGACAGCTTTAGCTTGTGGTCCTTGCCCATGGACAAATTTTTGCTGTCACATTGCCAGCTTACCAGCGTCGCTTACTGCACTCAGAGGCTATTTTCCCGGAGTTTTCAGTCAGCAGCTAGGTCTTTGTACAAAAATGCAAATCAAATTGGAGTTAAAGCAGCAGTGTAATCCAATTTTTTGCCCTAAGCGGCCGGTAGCATACGCCATGTACGACTTGGTGGACCAAGAACTCGACCGGTTAGATCTGTTGAATTATCACTCCAGTTGACTTTTTGGAATGGGCGGCGCCAATCGTGATTGTCCGCAAAGCAGGTGGTGCCATCAGAATCTGCGGAGATTATTCAACAGGTCTCAACTCTCTGCAGCCACATCAGTACCCGCTCCCACTTCCGGAAGACATTTTTGCCAAGCTGGCCAACTGTAAAGTGTTCAGTCAAACTGATCTTTCGGATGCTTTTCTACAAGTAGAGGTCGATGAACAGTCCCGCCATCTTCTTACAATTAATACCCATCGTGGGCTGTATCATTACAATCGTCTCCCTCCGGATGTGAAAATCGCACCTGGTGCCTTCCAGCAGCTCATAGACACGATGTTGGCCGGTCTTAAAGGAACTTGCGGCTACTTAGACGACGTCGTGGTCGGTGGCGAAACCGAAAAAGAACATGATTGCAACCTCAAGGCAGTGCTACAGCGCATCCAAGAATTTGGATTCACCATCCGTGCTGAAAAATGCTCTTTCGGCAAGGACCAGATTCCCTATTTGGGTCACATCATCGACAGCCGTGGACTGCGGCCTGATCCAGGAAAAATCGAGGCAATTATTAAGCTACCGCCTCCCACAGATGTTTCTGGCGTTCGTTCCTTTCATGGCGCGATAAATTTTTATCACAAGTTTGTGCCCAACATGCGAACACTGCGGTACCCACTCGACAAACTACTGAAGGCAGATTCCAAGTTCGAAGTGCCAGCAGGCATTTGAGCGGTTCAAACAACTACTCTCATCGGATCTTCTGCTCACACACTATGATCCGAAGCTTGAAATAATCGTATCGGCCGATGCTTCTTCTATCGGATCGGGGGCCGCTATTTCTCATCGGTTTCCCGACGGTACCATCAAGGTAGTCCAATACGCTTCGAGAGCACTCACCAAGGCCGAGCAGAATTACAACCAACCAGATCGTGAGGGTCTGGCAATTATCTTCGCGGTAACTAAGTTCCACAAAATGCTGTTTGGTCGGCGTTTTCGACTGCAGATCGACCACGCTCCACTGCTGCGTATCTTTGGTTCGAAGAAAGGCATACCGGTATACATAGCCAACAGGCTTCAGCGGTTTGCTTTAACGTTGCTGCTCTACACTGTGCTTCAGTAGCGAAGTCACCCCCGCACTCTCCTCCTGTGCCGTGGCCAAAATCATCTGGTCCATGGCAGCGAGTACAATCGAAGGCGATCACTTTCTCATCGTGGTGGATTCTTTCTCAAAGTGGCCCGATCGCTACCCTGCGTAGTCTATTTACTCGGCTGGGAATGCCTACTCTCGTGGTGAGCGACAACGGGACGCAGTTCACAAGTGCGGAATTTGCAGAGTTTTGTGCAATGAACGGCATTCAGCACGTAACGACCGCACCATACCATCCACAATCCAACGGCCAAGCGGAGCGATTTGTGGACACCTTCAAGCGGGCCATCAAGAAGATCAAAGAGGGGAGAGATACAATAAATGCAGCTTTGGACACTTTCCTTCTCACTTACCGAAGTACACCAAACCGTTCGGCACCGGAGGGGAAATCACCGTCGGAGGTAATGTTCGGTCGCAAACTTTGAACTTGTCTCGAACTACTGCGCCCGCCCGTGTGTGTGCTCCAGCTACCGAGTCAGCCGATAACAACAAACACAGGTTCTTTAACCGAGCTGATCCTGTCTTTGTTCAGGTGCAGGTGCGAAACAGGTGGAGATGGGTCTCTGGCGTGGTTGTTGAGCGCATCGGTACCGTGATGTACAACGTGTGGGTCGAAAAACGTCGTATGCTGCGATCTCACATCAACCAAATGCGCAGCCGTGCCTGTCTAACATCAACCGTCGGGCAATATTCAAGGCAAACTAGCAACCCGCAGCCCTTGGACGTCCTTTTGGAAGCATGGAATCTGCCGCAATCACCACAAGTGCAACCTTCTTCACTATCAGTATCGGCAAGCACAACGCCTACGCAGATGTCACTCGATAAATCAACACTCTGGAAGCCGTCTATTCGTGCGTCGTCCACGCCGTGGCGTGGATCGCCACCAGAGTCAGAATCATCTTCGTCATCCAGTTTAGAAGCATCAACATCTTCCTCATCATCGACCCTTACGCCCTTACATAATCGGGTCGACTTCAAATGCAGAATCGGAGGTTAGTCTACCACGCCGTTCTTTGAGGACTCGAAGAGCGCCACAGTGGTTCAATCCATACCACCTCTAGTAAGAGGGGAGATGTTAGGACTGGGAACACTGGCGGTTTTCCACCGCTGCCTACAAAGAGGCTCGACCCTGATAGCAGGCGCTGTCAGGAAAGCGAGGTCATCGACGTAGCAATAACTGTTTCCGGATATCAGTTGGGTTTTTAACCTCGTACGAATAAAACGTGTTTAATATATATTGTTAACTTTCCGTCGTTTTATTACGGCTTCAGTGCCCTCTTCCACCGATACAAAATAAATGAATATAATATATGGAAAACGAGATTTATCAGCATTATTTTGCCATCGGATAAATAATATTCAAATCGACCTCCATTGAGCCAGACGGGCTGTCTATTGTCAGAGATACCTTCCCATTAGTCGACATTATCAAGTGGGATTCAGAACCCATGCAAAGAAGGTTTTATCGGAGAAAGCCGAAAATTAATGCAACGAAATTTAAAACAATAGAGTAATTTGTGTGGAACATTTGTAGTATCAGTAATCAACAGACACATTTTTGCTGAGCCGTCGGTCATACATCTAGTTAACAAAGGAGATTTCCAAATAGCCACCAGGTATTATCCGGAAGTCTGAACTTTTACTTACATACACCATGTCTGAACTATCGTCACTACGAGTAGAGATCACTCCGAATCGTACTACCCACTCGGTGAAAAATGTTCGTTTGGTAGATACTGTACCGTATTCCAAGCAGAAATCTTCGCGATTCTGTGTGGCACTTCTACAGAAAATTTGCAGAAAAAGAATCTATTTTTGCTCTGACAGTCCGGCTGCCTTGAAAGCATTTAGTTCGACAGATTCGAGATCGAGTCGGCCATTCCGGTATTACTGGACATGACTGAGTAGACGAATTGGCTAGAGCGGGCGCTGTGATTGACTTCGTTGTTCCAGAACCAGTTGTACCAGTGTCGATAAGTTGTATAAAGCACAATATTCGCTTTTGGGCTGCATCCGAACATACCAATCATTAGCGTAGCTTGCGTTCAAACAAAAACTTTTCTGTCGGATGTGAGTCTGAAAATGTCAAAGACTTTGTTGTATTTTTCTAAGCACAGTTACATTATTCTAGGCGGGGCACTGATTGGACAGTACAAACTCAATTATCACATGGCTACTATTCAGCGTGCTGAGCATTATTCGTGTGATCTTTGTGAATCATATTACGGACCTTCATATCATTTTATATGTAACTGTTCTGCAGTAATGCAATTGCGTATCTGGATTTTTGGTTCTCCATACAGAGGTGAGCCTGTGTACAGGGAGTTGACACTTAAGAATATGATATTGTTCTTAACCCAATGTGGAACACAGCTATAGGGTTTGCTGGAAAGTTCTGAGAGCCAAGTTGATTATAGAGAAAATACAGCAGTATTTTTGCAGTATTGACGACCGATCTTTGGAATTTCTGGAAAAGAAGTTAAAAGTTGGCTTCCAAAATGATATGGTGATGATGTATCTGCTCATGGAGAAGTGTCTTTAATTCCCTGAATACTTCTGCATTGTCCATGTTTCTTTGCCTGTGTCGTTTTTTTTCTTATCCCTAACCTTACCACTTCCCTAATCCTTCCCATCAGGAAAATGATGACAATATAAATCGCGGGAAAACACAAATCTCAGATCAACATGGCGAACGTGCCATTTGAGCCAATCGCTACTGATTTCTGATTTCTGTTATTTTTACCTCTAGTTGATTTAAATTTTCCCATGGGTCTTATCGTACAGTTATGCTATATGTATTTTGCTATGCCGTGCATACCTTGTGCTGAACAAACCATATGCTCGTGTACAAGGTTAAAGCAAGAGGTAGGATGCTAAACGCACACCTACCGCAGGTTTTTGTGGAATGCATGATCTTGACATGTAAAACGTTTTCTGGAATATGAATAAAGTAATACTTGGTTGATCTAGTTCATTCGAAAAGATGATTAATATTTTTGTAAGATTTATCTTTTACCCCATTGTGCCCTACACGAGCGTGTGTAATGAATCCTATTTCCTTTACAAAACTCAGCTTTCGAAGCTGCCATTATTATTTTAATGGACTTGAATGTTTCAAGGTTTATTCCTGCGGGGACGACCGAGCTGTCGTAACATTTTACAGCTAGTGTATTGCAACCACTACATATAGCACTCCACCATCAGTTTCCCATGCTATATTTGCCGCCCTGCTGTTGCACCAGAATCAGTAAGTCTGTTGGGGAAATGTGAAACAATGGTGATGTAATTACGTGCACTTTAGCGTACAGAAGGAACAACAGTTGGCCAAAGAAAGAAATGGAATTCATCATCTTTCGATGTATAATAAGGATTTTTGTAACTTTTGTAGATGTAATGAACGAAGCGTTGGGGATTTCAAGGATGCACTTGGGGTGCTCTCGGTTGGTTCTTAATGGTGGGATTATCCTTTCTGCGTGATGCCAGAAGGATTTGAAAATCTTATTTCGTTCATTCTTTAGTCAATTTCTGCTAGTGAATATTAAAATTTGAAGTATATTGCTAGACATTTTTTCACTATTCGCTGTTATGATATTTCTAAAACGTATTTTACTCTTTTAATAAGTCCTCTGACTTCTACAATCTTGAATCGCGCGTGACCTCCAGCACAATTAAGAATCCTTATCCTTACTAACAATCTCCCACCTATCATGACACTTGTGGAATGCGCAGTTGTCTTTACAACCTCTAGCAAAAGCAACCGTCGGACTAACATTCCTTCCCTTAACTGCTGCGATTTACGTTTGGGCCTTCTTCTTTCAACAATTCGGCTAACATACCCTGGGACTTTATCAGCATCGAAACACAAATTTCTTGTATTAACAATAAATGTTGAATCCTGCCAAAAGCTATGGTAAAATGTTCACAGTCGAGATCACATTCGATGAGTTTCTTCAAAAAGTTCATCTCATCTTCCTTAATCTTCCGCAAGATTATCGTCTAACGGTTTACATTTCGAACCGAAACGGGCAGTCTCCAGGAGAAATATTCTGGTCCATCAAAGTTTTCCATCCGGCAACGTCGTCGGTTGCACGAATTTCCGTAACAAGACAAGTGCCCTGACTTAGTCCACCGAAGATTTCTTTGCGGTCGGTGATGGTCGCCTGCGCCTGATGCGTTCACCCGTCCGTGTAATACGTCAGCAGCGGAGACAGTGAATGGTTCGACACATTTGCATAATTTATTCAAGGATTTACCGCATACAACTTTAATATTAAATTATCAATGCTCTCCATCCATCAGGCAGCACCCGTAAGAGGAAAATTTTGATGAAAACGGAGAGCTTCGCTGAAAGGGATTTGGACGGTTGTTGTTGTTGTTGTAGTGAAGGAGCAACCTGATGTTTTAACGGATGTGATATGTTCTGCTGTGAGAGAAACGCAAAAAAAATCAGTTTGCGAGAAGCAGCTAAGCATCCGTTTGAGCAAAAAGCTGGAAATTGAAGATGACTGACGACTGACTGTTTACTTTTCCACTCGTTACACCGACCGGATGCAGCATTCAATATTTATGGAGGTGAAGTTAATTTATAGAAGGAGATGCTTTTCATTCGCCTGGTTGATGCATAGGAAAAGCTTTCCTCGTTACGTTCTCGTTTTACATGGCATTGGCGGTGTACTGGAAAGGTAAATGGATGCAGTTGAGTTGCTGGTTGAAAAAAAAAATGTAGCTCAAGGATCCACGCGGGCTCAACGATGGAACCGTTTTCTTTGTTCCGCAGCGTATCATCGAGGGCAGCCGCCCCGGGGATGGGAATATATTTGGCGAAAACTTATCCACGTGTAGCAAATAAAGAGACTGAGCTCTGCTTCCCTTGCCCGAGATGGTGGCTGTGGCAGTGCACCCGAACTCGACAGCAGCGTTGTTTATAATTTGCCGAAGGGGATATTTTTCTTTTTCTGGCTTTCCTGCTGTACTCAGATCAAGGATACCTTTTTATTCGTAGGATCAGCTTTTTGCAGTTTTTGTTTCGCTTGGCTAAGTGGACGGAGATGGGAGGTAAAAACGTTTCATATCTCGACTATTACCGCGCTTGTCGAATTCTTTACAATGATGGCTATCAAGGGGAGGGAAAATTGCTGGATATTGATCGAAGCGAAGGAGGTTGTTTTTGAAGGTATCAATCACGTCAGCGTGTATTGTTAGAAGCCGCAGGGTTGAAGATATCGAAGATACATATTTGCAAATATAATTGGAGGTTGTATTCTAAGTGGAAAGTAAACCCCTTTTTTGTTGTAAAATGCAAACAACCACTTAAAATATTGTACCTAAACATGCCTCATAGATGCGTTTGAATAAAATCAAATATTTGAAGGAAATTTTTGGTATTTTTCCAAATAAACGAAATATTATGTTTTTAATATTATATTATGTATATTGTTATTATACAGAATTTATAGAATATAATGATTACACTGGAACCTCTATTTACAAACCAAACCGGGTGTTCGTAAATTGAATTAGTTCGTAAAAAAGTTTGTTATTTAGGATATAGTTCGTGAAAAAAGTTCGTTTCACATTCCTATTCAAATTTGTTGGTTGAGTAATATTCCCGACAACCCTAACAATATGGATATTTTTGGAATGGGCTTGATAAGTAGATGTTGAAAATGGATGCTATACGACATTTTTAAATCCAAGGTGGCGATTTCTGGTTGAGCAGCATTCAGTGAAGACCCAATTTTATCAACCCCCGATTTTGCCTTCACTCGATTTGGTTTAACCCCGATTTATCAGCCTCCCATGCAAATCCAAGCCGAATACGAGTCAATCCTTTCTTGAGAATGTATTTCTTATCTCAAAGCTGTAAAATACGTCAAAATATAAAGTTCAAATATATTGATTGTGCACTGGAAGACCTTCTTAGGAGAAATGTGTAGGGGACCCGGGGCTATTAAGACAATGAGGATAATTCGGACCTCCTCGATGTCTCAGAAAATCGTAAGATTGACTGTCGTACGTATTCGTGAAATTGCTATTCTAAAACATTAATTTTGACAGCTGAATCTAATTCTTTGGTTTTTGCCTTTCTCATATAGAAATGATATGCAATCACTCTAAAAATTGTCACCCTAATCTCGGCGGAGGGCCAAAATTTTTTTCGATTGACATAAGGTATTCGTGTTTTAACAGGAGAGGGTTATACCCCCCTCCCCCTCACTGGTCACCACCAAATTAAATTCCCCTTAGATCACCTCTCATTGCACCCCCCTCAGACCACCACCCCATCCATCGCTCATACCAGTCCCCTTCTCATCCCCGTCATCTTTATACCACCGCTAAAACACAAGGCATCCCGAATTAAGCTGGGGAGTGATTCGTTCGTAGTTAGCCGGAAGACAACATTGATCTTATGCTGATTAGGCTAATAAAGTATGACATTTTTTGTTGTTTCAAGTGTTTCACCGTCGACACATAGCTCATCAGGTTCGTGGCTGGCGAACCATTGTGTGTAGGTGTAAAGTGTACTAAGAATGTATTAGCTATTTCCATAATTTAAACGAACATAACCAGCCATAGACTCATTGTTTAGAGAAATGAGAAAAGCACAATTGTACCACTAGGTGGATTACAACAGGTTTTTTAGAAAGATTTTTTTTCTTTTTTCCATCCTTAAAACAAAAATCATTATAATGGCAAAACCGTGATTAAAGTAACAGAACAAACTGAAAAATGGTAATGGTAATTGTGTGCAACGACCTTGATGAAATCACGACGGAAGACGAGCTGAGAGGTGCAACGAAGCAGCAGTGTAACCTGGGCGAGGTGCACATGACGATCCCGTTAAGGAAGGGATACGGAGAAATGCAGATAGCGATGATTCGTTTACCGGTAACCGCTGCAGACAAGGCACTGGAGGTAGGTAAGGTTACAGTTGGATGGTCGAGATGACTACTGAGAGCCGCCCCACGAGTAAATAAACAAGCGGAGAAATGCTTCAAATGTTTAGGTTTTGGACATTTAGCAGGGGTTTGCAAAGGCCTGGAAATGCGGAGAGACGGGTCATGTTGCGAGAGACTGCACACTGAGGCCGAAGTGCTTGCTTTGCACCCCAGCGGAAGGAAATGACCATCAGACGGGTGGTTTTAAATGCCCAGCCTACAAGAAGGCCATTGCAAGCCAACGGTGATGGAGATGACCCAGATAAACCTGAATCACTGCGATACCGCACAGTAACTGTTGTGGCAGTCTACGACAGAAACTGCGATGTCGCTTTGATCGAAGAGCCTTATCAAGTCCCCCCTAATAACGGTAACTGGGTGACGGATAGATCAGGAACCGCTGTGATACAAGTAATGGGCAGATTCCCCATCCAAGAAGTGGTAGAACGCTCATATGAGGGTTTCGTGATAGCCAAAATCAACGGCATCTTCTTGCAGGAAGCTCCAGCGAAGTTAGACGTACGATTGTGCAATGAAGGTTCTGTTAGTACATTTCGGAGAGACGGGAGGGAGTCCATCATCGACGTCACATTCTGTAGTCCCTCATTGACGCCACAACACCGCGAAAATTGGAACCACGCAACAAACGGCGTCCAGCTTACTGGTGGAACGAGACGCTTAGTGCGTCACGCGCTGCTTGTCTCAGAGCCAGAAGGCGGGCTCAAAGAGCAATATCGGAACCAGATAGAGAAGAGCGTAAGGCAGCGTTTCGGGAAGCTAGGGTCGTTTTAAAACGGGAGATCAGACCTAGCAAGTCAGATTTCCACAAGGAGCTATGTCGAGAAGTAGACGCCAATCCCTGGGGTGACGCATACCGAGTCGTGATGGCGAAAATGAAGGGCCCGACGACGCCAGCCAAAATGTGTCCGAGCAAGCTGAAGATAATCGTCGAGGGTCTTTTCCCGAAGCACGATCCAACAATATAGCCACCGACACCGTACGGCGAAGAAGAACGAACAAACACGGAACGGCAAGTGACTAACGACGAGCTAGCAAAAGCATCGAAGCGCCTAAAATCAAAGAAAGCCCCTGGTCCGGATGGAATACCAAACGTGGTACTGAAAGCTGCGATCCTGGCATATCCGGACATGTTCAGGATAGTGCTGCAGAAGTGCCTAAATGAAGGCAACTTCCCCGAAATGTGGAAGATCCAGAAGCTGGTGTTGCTGCCAAAGCCAGGGAAGCCACCTGGCGATCTGGCCTCGTACAGGCCCATATGCCTACTGGATACACTCGGAAAACTCCTGGAAAGGATCATTCTTAACAGGTTGACGAAATTCACGGAAGGTGAGCGCGGACTGTCCAAGATGCAGTTCGGTTTCCGCAAAGGAGCATCGACAGTGGATGCAATTCGGACAGTGCTAGAGAATGCTGAGAAGTCAACTAAACAGAAGCGAAGAGGAATCGATACTGCGCTGTGGTTACGATAGATGTGAAGAACGCGTTCAACAGTGCCAGCTGGGAAGCCATCGCTGCAGCGCTGCATAGAATGAGGGTTCCCGACTATCTATGCCAGATCCTGAAGAGCTACTTTCAGAGCAGAGTGCTGCTGTACGAGACGAGCGAAGGGCAGAAGTCAATACGAGACACAGTGGGTGTTCCTCAGGGCGCCATTCTAGGTCCAACTCTTTGGAACGGAATGTACGATGGCGTCTTAACACTGCAGCTGCTCAGGAAAGTGAAAATCGTGGACGACGTATCACTAACGGTGATGGGTGAGACACTTGAAGAAGTGGAGGTGTCAGTGACGGAGACAATAGTCGCGATAGAGAGCTGGATGAATGGGGCCAAGCTGCAAATAGATTACCACAAGACGGAGGTGTTGTTGGTCAGTAACTGCAAAGCGGTTCAACGGATGCAGAGCGATGTCGAAGCAATTGGGAGTTCTAATCGACGACCGGTTGAGCTTCAACAACCACGTTGAATACGTCTGTGAAAAGTCGGCGAAGGCAACGAACGCAATAGCGAGAATCATGCGTCAGCGGCCCGAGAAGCAGTACGAGACGTCTGCTATCTACTGTTTCGTCATCGATACTCCGATATGAGGTTCCTGCCTGGAGTGCTGCGCTGAAAACCAAGCGGAACCATGAAAAGCTAAACAGGACATTCCGACTGATGACCGTACGAGTCGCGAGTGCCTACAGAACAATATCGTCGGAGGCAGTATGCGTGATCGCCGGGATGATCCCCATCTGCATTACCCTGGCGGAGGACGTGGAATGCTACCAGCGGAGAAATGCACGCAACACTAGGAGACTGGTTCGAGCGGACTCGTTGGCTAAATGGCAACAGGAGTGGGACAACGCGGAGAAAGGAAGGTGGACTCACCGACTCATCCCAAATGTGTCGGCCTGGGTACATAGGAAGCATGGAGAGATGAACTTCCATTTGACGCAGTTTTTGTACGGGCACGAATGCTTCCGGAAGTACTTGCATCGGTTTGGACATGCTTCGTCACCCCTTTGCCCGGAGTGTGCGACTGTGCAGGAGACACCGGAACACATAGTCTTCGAATGGGCATTCGAAGAAGTTCGTAGGGGTATACCTGGTATGACAGTGGACAATATCGTCGAAGAGATGTGCCGTGACGAACATACCTGGGACGCTGTCAACAGAGTGGTCTCGAGCATACTCTCCGAGCTGCAGAGGAAGTGGCGAAGAGACCAGCAAGAAGCCGCAAATCGGGTTTCGAGAGAAATTCCGCCGCCGGGGAACTCTCCAACTGTGTAGACTAGGTCCACCGCCGGGGACCAGTTGAGTAGTACGTGACGTAGCACAGAGTTGGGTCGTCGGGGCGCCTGGGAACCGGACGTCAAGCTTCACCGGAATCGCTGACCCGACCTCGACATCCTACCGGGTAGCTCGTGAGTAGAATTGATTCACCGCCGGGGATTAGACCGAGTAGACCGCGTCGCAGAGCTAGCAGTGGGTCGTTGGGGTGCTGGTGAACCGGAAGCTACGCTCCTACCGGAATCGCCGGATAGACCTCAGCACCTACTGTATGGCCCGTTGAGGAGGCTAGATCCACCGCCGGGGATTAGATCGAGTAGATCGGGACGACGCGGAGAGCTAAATGGCTCACAAAAACGAACATTGGAATCAGAAGAAATCTACCGCTCGGTTGCAGGAGAATAGGCTAGATCCATTGTTGGGGACTAGACTGAGTAGTTCGCGAAAAAGTGAGGGCGGGAGCCGAATGGCTCATCGGGAAAGTAGAGCGAAACGGAACGAGAGGAAGCCAAAGGGCTCAAGAAATTGTGGTGCTAAAACAAAAGAAGAATCGGTATCGGGGGAGCCTCCTTCGCCGGGGAATTGGTAGGGTGTAGAGGAGTGGGGCTGTAACCCTGCGAAAGAAACGAACTAGTAAGTGGTTGAATTAGAGTGTGGGCTATGCACATAAAAACCCCTCCTCGAAGTAATGCCGTAAGGTAGTGCCGGGGAGGAATCAGGTTCTGGGCAAGAGCAGTGGTTTTTAGCGGGTCGGGTGATGGCAGCCCAAACCCGTTCTCTGAGACATTGGGGTTTTTGTACATTTTTCCTCATTTAGGGTTTTCCTGAAAAATTTTTTACTGCTCTCTAAAAAAAAACACATACGTACATACACACATACATACACACGCACAGACATTTGCCTAACTCGACGAACTGAATCGAATGGTATATGTCACTCGGTCCTCCGGGCCTCCGTTAAAAAGTCGGTTTTCAGAGCAATTGCAATACCTTTCTATTGAGAAAGGCAAAAACTCAGCAAAAGACTTTGAATATTTTTGGAAGACTTCCGGTTTACCGAAATTCCTGCATGAAAAATCTGGGCAATCATCTAATTCACCCTCAAATATAAGATCTAATCATAAACCAGCAAAATGCAAAATATTTTTATGTATTCATCCAAAAGAGTGCGGTGAGAATGAAATAGAGAGAAGAAAGAGACGTATGTGGCGTGAGTTGAGGGTTTGAATTTATTCAAATTAGACATATTGCTTAAATTTAAGTAAATTCAACTGTTTAATTAAAACTATTTGTGCTACAACTTCAACTTCCAAAAATACCCATATTGATTGAATTATAGCGAATTTCACTAAACCGGAAGTCGCCATCTTTGATTTCAAAATGGCTTCAAAATCAATTTCTACTCTTCAAGACCATTCCGAAAATACCCATATTGTTGTGGTGCGGGCCATAAGGAGTCTTTCAGACCCGTCTCTTCCATCTTTCCTAAAATCTTTTGCATTCAAAAAGACTTAGAATATTTTTTGCAAAAACCGCGTTAATTGGAAAATCCGCGTAAAAAATACCGCGTTAATTGGAAAATTCGCGTAAAAACCGCAATAATTGGAAAATTCGCGCAAAAAAACCTCGTTAAAAAACCACGCAAAAACGCGTTAAAACCTGGGTGTACAGAGAATTCACGCTTCAAGCAAATTTGGGTCGATACTTAATGTCTCCAGCAAAGTTTTCGAAAGTGCTATTTGAAACAACTTTGTGAAAGACATAAATATCCCACATATTCAATATTGAAATATAGAAGTAGTTACAACAAGTTATTCTGAAAATACTGTATTTGATAAATCTCTTCTGCGGAAATTAAACAACAAATTCACATTGCGTTCAAGGTGCCTCTGAAGCTTACAAAAAAATTTTAATATTCCCAGATATTAAAATAACTGCCCAAAAACAAAAAGAGTGATCCCATTTTTAGGAGCTAGCATCAATTCGGCAATAGCTTAGTCCGCCCACCAAGTTAGTGTCGGATTCTGATGAGATGAAGTCGAAACGCAAGTTCCAGTTCCATCCAACCATAATTTAGTTATAGTTAGTGCCTTCATATTTTCAACAAAATTGTTTAAAATGAAATTATCAAAAATTTTGCTGAAGGCACCATGTCTCCTAATATTTTTGAAGAATGAATTCTCCATAATTACCTCTATGAGAATTAATCACTAAAATTTCTATATCAAAGCATGCGCTGTTTTATGTTGATAACTTCCCGAAGTTGTCAAACCTTCAAAGTCAAGGATTATTAAATTTGGTGATCTTGAACGTTGAATTTTTTGAACAGTGATTACTCTAATAGTAGCAAATCTAGGTATTAAATGTATACAAAAGGAGAAAGCTAACCTCCTACTCAAATTGTTGATATATTTCAGCTCTGCACAATCAACAAATATCCTCGGATCTGGTACAACTTCCAACTACCATTATCATCCACTACAGATCACTCCCGTTTAGTCCCGAAGGCGCCCGCGATGACAAGCTCGAAATTCCAGACACGGAAAACCGTTACGAAAAGACACCGGATTGAGCCAGGCGATGATGATTTATCACTGTCAAAGCATTTTCGACTGATGTTATCATCGGCGGAGTGGCTAGAACCAAAGCACATTTCCGTTGATGAAAGGATTTGAATACAAATTTCACCCTCCCACTCGGAATGCTTTAGCGGGGTACGTGTGGATTCGTGGCTGCCGAAACACACCCTCGCTAGCCGCCCTCCCGCGGTGAGTCTTTGTCTAACTCCAGATATGCTCATCTGACTCATTGACTTGCACTGACTGGTGTTGATGCCCTGACCGAGGGGCTTACGAAATTTTTGGAACTTGATTCTGGTAGCGATGTGTTTATGAATTTGAAGTAAGAAAAGTGTTCATTGACATTTCCAACAGATTCACGAACCCCTTGTACATATTGCAAACCATCGACACCGCAACTGCCCCTGAGAGATGATGAGGCATTATTATTAAGTTTTCTGTTTGATTGGAAAGCTATCCATTCTTTCGAGCAAAAAAGCCCTTTTAACTGGTCGACGAATAAAGAACGATCTGGTTTGTGTGTGCAAGCACAGGGTGATTTATTTCAGCAGCATTGTTGTTAGTCAAATAAAGACAGTAGAGTAGATACTGACAGATAAAAGTCGACACATGTTTCAAAGTGTTCTTGAGCCCACTCTGGCTTTCTGGGAGGGGGAAAATCCTGGCGGAAATGGGGCGAAAATCGCTGTGTCATATGAGTAACTCCCGAAAACCGGACTCGGTCTCCGGTGGCATGGACTGGTGGAGGAGGTGGGATAATCCAATTCTTTTCACCAGTTCACTCCGGTTGTTTATCTCATTTCCGGTACAGGACTTGTGACTCCTTGCCTCGGACGGTCGAGCGGCCGAGGACAAATGACTTTCTCGGTTCGACGAGCAAATAGCGTTGGCCATTTCCTGCATCTCGGTCGCAGTGGCGGTACCAAACTGGACCCGGTTTCTCCGAGGTGGGGAGGTCGTTGGCAGATTCAATTCAATTCAATGACTTAAATAGATTAGAATCTAACGTACGGATGGAGAAGCATTTATCCTGGGCTGGCAAAAAAGGCGAAAGCCAGAAAACAACAAAAATTGAGCACCGAAAATTTATCTAGTTTCATTCATCCGATCTCTGTTGGGATCTGCAGGATCCGGAACATGTGGCAGTGGCTTTGGATAGCGCAAGTCATGGGGATTCTGTGTATACACCTTTTAGCGGGTAGAGTAGTAGGATGAGCGAAATTGCTGTCGAGAGATTTATTGCTTCAGAGTATTAATGTTCAATGAATGATAACAAAGGGTGGCGCCAATTTTCTCGGTCAATTCTTTTTGTTTGGTCAATTTACTTCGGAATGATTTAAATGTTTGGCCATTATTGATGGACCTTAATTGGAAAACTTTGCCTGACACTGGGAAAAAATTACGTAGGGGTACGAGTTGCCTGCGGGCTGGGTCATCATAATTGTTAATGGGTTGATCCTGTAGTAATGGTCATATCTGTATTTTCGAAAATACAGGTTCGAATAAAATAATAAGCAATTACAGTGTGCTCTCGTTTTTAGCAATTTCAGAAAAACAATTGCTTCCTATTTGTTGCACAGTGATCCAAATGGGCAAAGAAGGTTTTTTTTAGATTGCTTCAAAACTATTGGCTTTAGCAATGTGGTGTCTTCGAGAAAGTTTCTTTGAATAGAACTTCCCTTTATTCCGGTTTATCGGATTGATGATTAATCCCCATAATAGTGAGTTACGAAATTTATTTTCTTCAGTAATTCCGATAGACAAACACTTACTGCAGCAAAGTAGTAGAGAAACTTGTTACCAATATTCAGCCTAAAGGCTTCAACTCTTTATCTTTTAAGCTTTCTGAGATTTGGGGCATTATTTGTGAAAGGCCCCTTAAAAACAATTTTTTCATCATAAGTTTTTTTTTCTAGATTTTTTCCATTATATACATGTAGTAAAACATTATTTGGACTGTTAAACAGCATTAATTTGCTGAAGACGGAAATTTTCTATCGCTAGTGTGTGTAGATTCACGTTTTCGGTTGAAAATAGTTCTTTTTCCAATACCGATAACATTTAAACGGGCTAATAACTTGGTTTGTAACAGTTGTACATTCCTAATATATTAAGATTGTAAATATTTTGAATTGAATGTATATAATAACTTTTACATTCAATTCATTAACAAGCCTATAATTTACACCCACACAATCCGACATTTCAATTACTTCAATCAAAGCTAATTCTTCCATCCGCCAAAATTTAGGCAATGTGTCCTATCTTCGATAAGTCCAACCGTTTCTGTATCCGAAGATCACACTCGTTTCTTTCAAGCCCGAGTGAGATTGCGAGAATACTAATTTCAAGAAGAATCCTTGCACCAAAAGTTGAGGGAAAGGGAAAGCTAGACCGCTTGCTTACGCCAGAAGAAACTAGATGGTTGAATGATCTGAGATCCCGAGTAATCCCGAAAAGATCTCAGAAAATGACGCACTTCCGGGTACTTTGAGACTCCCTTTCTTAATCTGAGGAAATCAGGCTCTGATCACTTTGTCCCAAACCGTTCAGCAGAGTGGAAGTGCCGCGATTAGTTTCCCTCGTGTATACCCTAGTTAGGTAAAGCCCGTGACGTGGCTGGTATTTCAGTGAATTATAAATCTTTATTTCTCTTACTAGCTAGAAATTGTGCGTGTGCGTAGAAAGCGAAATAGTGCGAACCGATTCTGTGTGCGAATCGATAGGAGAAGGTAAAATGTGCTTTAAATTCTGCCAACGCACGTGGCTAACACCCCTTTCGACCGCCAGACTTCTTTTACTCCAAGCAGGATTGATCGGTGCAAACCGCACGCAAATCGTTCATCGCTCGCCGGCCACATTTCGCATCACTCTGCAACCGTCAGAAGGACAAATTTTCCCGGCGCACGTTTTTGTCGGAAGGGAGCCGATACGCCAACACATCGCTCCACCGGAAGTGCCCAAATCTTCCGGTGACCATCTGAAGTCCACGTACCGGTTCGAATCATCCCTTTTCGGCGGGTAATCGAAGCAATCGTCAACCAGTAACAGCTGGTCAGATTCGGCCGAGGCGATAGCAGTTCATCTGATCGTCTCGTTGCCCCCGCGCACATCAGCAGTAGCAGCATCATCGGCTTCATTCAACAGTAGCTGATTCGGTGAGTTCGTTCGAATTATCACTAGTGGTGAAGTGGCGTCCAGAGAAGACGACCCTTAGAGAATTTTGAGACCGTCCTCCGGTCAGTTTTCTGAGCCCCCGCTTTCAGACGGGCCACGCTCATGACGTGATCACAGATCCATGTGCACATGTGACGGCGTTCTCGATAGCACCCTCGAGACGCACATGTTATAAAAAAACACCCGGGTGTACAAGCAATAGCCGCATCTCGCTTGCCGCTCCGGATCCCTTAGCCTGTTGGGTCGAAATTTGAAAGCACACATAACAGATAGAGAGAAGAAAAACGCACACAATAGAGAGTTAGGCCTGTAGATAGACAATGAAGAGATAGAATAAAGCATGCTTACCGTGAACACATGAAAAACCAAACTAGAATTTAAAATTACATCGCCTGGAATAATAACTATGTTTTGTTTTGAGTAAATTTTTCATGTTAGTGTATTTGAGATAGAGTTTTTAATTTACTGAAATATTTCCCACGTCACCCCGATTATGTTTCGTTCGCTTTTTCTCTGCCGCGTGGCAGATTTGAATTAGGTAGATTCTCTTCCACGTTGATAGCGCGATCTGGTGGCAAACATTACCCTGCCAGTGATGATAAGCTTTTTGGCTATGGGGAGTTTCGACTGTGGGATCTAGAAGGTGAGCTTTGGTTCTTGGGGAGCTCAGCCGTCTAGGGTATTTGGACCTGTTCTGGGGTTTAGCTTGTGTGCCTAGCTGAACCGATCTGGATTCTTTCAAAGAAAGGATTCTCTTCTTGACTGGCATTCTTGCAGTCTCATCCGGGCATCTCAAACTTGGCGGTAGTCTCCGAAAGGAGTGGCGCTAAAACTACGCGCTTCCAAAATATCGGTCAGCGACGGCTACAGGTTAACAAATTAAAGAGCATAAAAACACAACAAATGCTGCAAAAATCAAATCTCCCCAAGGTGGCCGTCTATGGAAATACCCGAGTTGAAGTTTATCTCATTCCGTACGGTTTCTTCTCCCTTGATGCTTAAAATCTGAGATAAACCGATGAAGGAGTTATACCGAAACGTCGACTCCAAATCTTTGGGTGATAGCAATGACGAAGATCAGAGTTTTCATGGCGCACTTGGTTATGTGCTCTAAAAAAGTCTAGATAATGGTCACTGTCAGATGCAGTGCTGCCTCCAAAATCAGGTAACCATCGAAGCATCCTTCGTCGTAAAGACTAGCGGGCTGAATACCCTCCTGGAAAGGATTATTCTCAACATGGTAAGCCTCTCCGACATTTGCGAAGAGCAATCACAGTTTGTCAAAGAATCAGTTTAGATTTCGGAAAAAGATTCAGTAAACGCTATCCGGACATTGATCGAAGGAGCTGAAAAGAGGAAATCCATATGGTGTCATGATAGATCCATTGATGAATCACTGCCAGGGCCGGCGTTACACTTTTAGCACGAGTTGGTAGTAAGCATAGGGCGAGGGTAATAGAATAGGGATTTGTCTCATTTTCGCAATACACACGCTTACGTTACATTTACATTAAATCACTTGCAGTGTAATTGTGCAAATGAAGTTGTCGTGCATCGAAATTTTCAAATGAGTGCCGGAGATATATACGTGGCAGATTTAAAATTTATGAAAGTTTCCAAAATTTCGAGTGGGTAATTACCCACTCGGTTATTTTCGAGTGGGTAGTATAACCCATACTACCCACGCTATCCGCAGGCCCTGATCACTGCTTAAAATGGAGGTACATAGCTACAAGAAAATCAGGCGACAGGAATAGGATTACATAACATCAGGAAGTTCTTTCGGTTTCTGTTCTGAGTCTAAGACTTGGGAGTGTGACGTACAACGGCGCATACAGTAACTTTAACGGTCTATGGAGTGTATTTAGATAGACGCCAGATGAGGTGGAAAAGCTTACGATATATGTGTTTAATATGATTCGAACTTGGATATAAGGAGAGTAGATGTAGATAACCCACTGAAAAAAGTTGTTGCTACTTGCCAACAACTGCAAACAGGGCCGGCGGAACACGTGGGTAGTACTACCCACTCCAACACAACCGAGGAGGGAATTACCCACTCGAAAGTTTGGAACAAACGAAAACCTGAGATTGGTCACGTAAGCGTCTCGCGCACAAGATTCATGTGTCTGAGACTATCAATGCACAACAATTTCATTTTATTAATTCAAATGATTGCAAAGACTAGACATTCAATTTGTATTTTTTAACAATAACTATTATTTGATAAATAATTGAAACAAGGATAAACACTATTAGGCTTTTTATAAGGAAGGCAAAAGACATACACAAGAGGGATTGATTCCATCATCCGAGTAGCACCATATCAGGGAAAGTGAAGAGAAGACGGTCAAGAATGATAGAGAAAAGAAAAAAGTAAACTTGCATTTTTTTGTCTAACGAAAGATCACTGTGAGGACATCATGAATTGAATCGCCGACCGGCCTCCTTGGATCCGCTCGGAACTCTTTTGGTCCAAGATTTCCAGGTAGTTGTTAGCGCATAAACGAAAAGAGAAGTCACAACTAAATTTGGATATTTCGACACAGATCTTTCATTAGGGCCTAAGTCGCAATGTACTCAAATGGAGAAAAATCAGTTTCAATATTCGGCGATGCTTTTCTAAATGTAGTTTTTATTGTAGGTATAAATTACTTTATGACCATGTTTTTCCGGAAGCATCTTTGGTTAAACCTTATGGCAATATAACAAAAAATTTAATTCCTATGTGCTTTTAGTGGGTAGAAACTAAAAAAATGCTTACGCCCAATTTGCATCCCAGTCGTGATTTCGCCCTTCAGCAACCACCATTTGCGGAAGGGCTAAACTGTGTAAATAATTTTCAGAAGGGCGCGGTAAATGGGCTAAACTGACTTTATCTTGCTGGGTAGGGCTGGGAAAATGGGCGAGCTTGACAGTATACTTTTTAATAGGGCTCAGCAAATGGGCGCATAGAAACCCAATGTAAATGAAAGGGCGCGTGAATCTTTTCTTCGAATTACATGAACATATCGAAATATTCGAATGTTTATGTGCAACAACTATCGAGTAGACATGATCATAGTAGATATTGCTTATCATTTATATAATAGAACCGCCGTTTAAAGAATAATTTTGTGAACAACAACCGTACGCCCGGTTCTGTCAAAAAATGTAAGTTTAGCCTTTATTTTCCATATGATAAGAAGTGCCTAAGTCGAAATCTCGAAGAAAATGCATGTTTCGCCGTTTAGTTTTCTTTAATTATAAATCGAACTAAAAACCATTTTAACTAATTGTCACCTCAATCTTGTAGTATTTTTGTCGCATAATGTCATAATAGCGAAAACGCAGTTTGTTTACATTTGCGATTTAAGCCCTAATGAAAAATCTATGTCGATTTGTCTTGTTTAAAAATATGTATATGGGAAACTTAACTTAACTTAACTTAACTTAACTTAACTTAACTTAACTTAACTTAACTTAACTTAACTTAACTTAACTTAACTTAACTTAACTTAACTTAACTTAACTTAACTTAACTTAACTTAACTTAACTTAACTTAACTTAACTTAACTTAACTTAACTTAACTTAACTTAACTTAACTTAACTTAACTTAACTTAACTTAACTTAACTTAACTTAACTTAACTTAACTTAACTTAACTTAACTTAACTTAACTTAACTTAACTTAACTTAACTTAACTTAACTTAACTTAACTTAACTTAACTTAACTTAACTTAACTTAACTTAACTTAACTTAACTTAACTTAACTTAACTTAACTTAACTTAACTTAACTTAACTTAACTTAACTTAACTTAACTTAACTTAACTTAACTTAACTTAACTTAACTTAACTTAACTTAACTTAACTTAACTTAACTTAACTTAACTTAACTTAACTTAACTTAACTTAACTTAACTTAACTTAACTTAACTTAACTTAACTTAACTTAACTTAACTTAACTTAACTTAACTTAACTTAACTTAACTTAACTTAACTTAACTTAACTTAACTTAACTTAACTTAACTTAACTTAACTTAACTTAACTTAACTTAACTTAACTTAACTTAACTTAACTTAACTTAACTTAACTTAACTTAACTTAACTTAACTTAACTTAACTTAACTTAACTTAACTTAACTTAACTTAACTTAACTTAACTTAACTTAACTTAACTTAACTTAACTTAACTTAACTTAACTTAACTTAACTTAACTTAACTTAACTTAACTTAACTTAACTTAACTTAACTTAACTTAACTTAACTTAACTTAACTTAACTTAACTTAACTTAACTTAACTTAACTTAACTTAACTTAACTTAACTTAACTTAACTTAACTTAACTTAACTTAACTTAACTTAACTTAACTTAACTTAACTTAACTTAACTTAACTTAACTTAACTTAACTTAACTTAACTTAACTTAACTTAACTTAACTTAACTTAACTTAACTTAACTTAACTTAACTTAACTTAACTTAACTTAACTT
This sequence comes from Topomyia yanbarensis, assembly GCF_030247195.1. Taxonomy (NCBI): domain Eukaryota; kingdom Metazoa; phylum Arthropoda; class Insecta; order Diptera; family Culicidae; genus Topomyia; species Topomyia yanbarensis. The sequence continues at coordinate 156,753,295 of NC_080670.1, forward strand.
AACTTAACTTAACTTAACTTAACTTAACTTAACTTAACTTAACTTAACTTAACTTAACTTAACTTAACTTAACTTAACTTAACTTAACTTAACTTAACTTAACTTAACTTAACTTAACTTAACTTAACTTAACTTAACTTAACTTAACTTAACTTAACTTAACTTAACTTAACTTAACTTAACTTAACTTAACTTAACTTAACTTAACTTAACTTAACTTAACTTAACTTAACTTAACTTAACTTAACTTAACTTAACTTAACTTAACTTAACTTAACTTAACTTAACTTAACTTAACTTAACTTAACTTAACTTAACTTAACTTAACTTAACTTAACTTAACTTAACTTAACTTAACTTAACTTAACTTAACTTAACTTAACTTAACTTAACTTAACTTAACTTAACTTAACTTAACTTAACTTAACTTAACTTAACTTAACTTAACTTAACTTAACTTAACTTAACTTAACTTAACTTAACTTAACTTAACTTAACTTAACTTAACTTAACTTAACTTAACTTAACTTAACTTAACTTAACTTAACTTAACTTAACTTAACTTAACTTAACTTAACTTAACTTAACTTAACTTAACTTAACTTAACTTAACTTAACTTAACTTAACTTAACTTAACTTAACTTAACTTAACTTAACTTAACTTAACTTAACTTAACTTAACTTAACTTAACTTAACTTAACTTAACTTAACTTAACTTAACTTAACTTAACTTAACTTAACTTAACTTAACTTAACTTAACTTAACTTAACTTAACTTAACTTAACTTAACTTAACTTAACTTAACTTAACTTAACTTAACTTAACTTAACTTAACTTAACTTAACTTAACTTAACTTAACTTAACTTAACTTAACTTAACTTAACTTAACTTAACTTAACTTAACTTAACTTAACTTAACTTAACTTAACTTAACTTAACTTAACTTAACTTTAACTTATAGGGACGATCGAGGATAGCCAGAAGCTCTCGGAGTGGAGCGAGGTTGAAGGGATTCGTGGTTAAGGTCGCGAGAACCATCACCACAAGCTCAGAGACCGCTCTGCATGACCCCAATACGCCAGAGATGTGCATTCAACGTGTAATAATTGGACATGATCCGAGATATCACCCGAATGAAGTCACGACCTTCATCCATCCCCTTGAACCAAGGTTTGTTGAAACATTGTTGATTCCATTATCCCGCGAAATTGGCCAACTTTTGAATGTCCTGTAACAAGAAATACTAAAAACTGGTAGAAGCTACGTGTGGAAATGGTCGTTGATAGATAAATATAAAACCGTCAGTTTTATGAAGAGAATTTTGGCAGCACAGCCTCTTGCATGAATGCCCTCACCACTGCTGCCATAATAATTAGCATAGAAGCAATACATAGCTCTGTCATCATGTGATGAACGTTACGGTCATATGCTCACTACAATCCTTATCGCGAGCATCTTTGTTGTCAGATAAATGTGTGTGTTTAAAGAACAATAATTACGTTTATATACACACACACCAAAAAAATCTGAATTTTATCGTTGACGTAATTGCAAACATAACACAATTCAACAAACCGTAATTTACCAAATGACGGAACATTATCGTGTTCCGTTTAATTTTACATGAAAAATATACTTTACATGCGCAATGACATAAAATTACACTTCCTACCATTCAGAATAAATGCTGTATGTGGAGTAAAATTACATGATTTACGAAATTAAACGTCATATAAAATTAAAATCATACGTAAAACTAAGTCATTTTTGATGCTCGTATATGTCAGGGTCAGGAGACGTAAATTTACACTATTTTTTCTAGGTGTGCAGTATTATCATTTCATCGCGAAACGTCTATTTTTGGAATATGAATCTTCATGCATTGCTGCTGACGCCGAAAAATAATTCTTGGTTCCGTTTATTCCGATCAAAGATTGAATCGAACATAGAACGTAGAACCTAGCCACCAAATGAAACATTGTTTATCTCGTTAATCCGTCGACGAACCGGTGCCAATAACCGTGTTTTTCAGCTTTCATCAAGTTCATCATTTGCGCTTTTAACATTGCGTATATACGGAAAAATTCGGACGATCCTATGTTTAAAAAGTCTTTATTGGACCTTTCCGTGTACAATTCTGAGCAATATCTGCCCACTAGTTAGTTGGAGACCGTCCACAGGTGTTGGCGCCGGGTACTTATTTCGTCTGATCTTGAATTGCAATGTCGAGAATCAAGCCAGCCAAAACCTTGTACGCTCCACTGGAGGAATTTCTTGTTTTGATTCGATTGTTTCGAACCCTAATCTAAAGCCATTGGCCGCGCTGCGATATAGTAGTGATTCCTGTCATTTCTACCGTATTCAAGATAGTCATAATGAATCTGAGGTGCGATGCATATGGAAACAATGCCAATAAGTCTTTGCCTTTGATTCGGACTTGAGAAGCGACAACTTCAGTACCTGGTACCGAGCAAAGGTTAATCCGATTAAAATAATAGCACATTTTGATCCCCAAAAACGCTCCTCCATAGTGTTCTCTCGTCCCTAGCGAATAATGTTAAAATTGTGAAAAATCTACATCAGAAGTTAACCAGGTTTTAAAAAATGTAGGTACACTTGGGGTTTTCGATGTCCCATGTGGAAATTCCTGCTTGTATCCAATATTTCCGAAAACAGGAGCCGGTTTTTTAACAGACCCCTTCAAGGGGCACTCTCAGGCCTTTCCGAGGAAGCTTAGGAGAAAAAATGAATCATTCGAAAATTTATAGGCACATTAGAAATTGTTCCTACAATGGGATGGGCAGACTCTCGTAAGGGAGGGTGGAAATTAGTTGTGGCCCTATTTAGCATTTCTTCTTGGAGCGTGCTTCATTCTTCCTCGCATAGATTATATTCGAAATATATCGAGATTTCATGCGGAGTCACTCTACAGTGGGAAGACTTTTCATGATTCTCTCCGCATTTTCCATACTGTCTCTTGTTTCTGCAGTAACCTATTGCTGCGAGCCCAAAAGCTTGCAACGACGGCAATTCATGCCCCACGGAACATAAAGGCGAACAGGTAGACTAGCCCCGTTCAAAAGAACAATGTTTGGAAGAGCAAAAGGATGGAAATGAGACTGATGGAAATGTAGTTGTTTTCTTATACTCATAGGATTTTTGCTGAACGCAATTGCTTGGATACCAGAATATTCACTGACTGAAGCGAAGGGTTCTGAAAGGAGCCAACCCCGTATTTCGCAACTAAGGCCCCTCTCGGAGATTACGCCATCAATATTTACTTCCCGGGCGGGTACGTAGATAAGATACATCTCCGTGGCACGGCCGAGTGTTATTTAGTTAGATCGTGCGATATATCGATGATGTTAAATGGATTATCTTTGGTCCGGAAGTAGACTATTCAAGGGCCGGTGAATATGGTGAATATGGTTTGTATTGAAAAGGAGACTTATCGGCATTATTTTTGTCTTCGGCATTACAATCGACCTCCATTAAGCCTGATACCTTCCCATTAGTCAACACTGTTATGCGGGGTCATGCAACCCGTTAACAAAGGGTGCTTCCAAATGGCCACCAGCTATTATCAGGTACTTTCATCAGTACGGGTAGAAATCACTCCGAATCTTACTTCCCACTCTAGAAAAAATTATTCCGCCGGTCCTGACTGCAAAGTGTTTCTTCGAAATCATGCTCTCGAAGCGTGCGCTGAAATCGTTACGTGTGATTATCGATGACCGATTGAACTTCAGTGCCGGCAAGAAGACGGCCAAGGCCATACAATGGCAAGAAGTGTCTTCTGGGTAGTGTATCATATTGTGATACGGAGGTTTTTACTGGATTACAGAGCTGGACACAGTGAAAGTTAGTGAAGCTGAGCAGCGCCAGCATCTGTTAGGATCGCTATTCCTCCGGTAATATTGGGGATACTGATAGCCTCTGCCGGACAGACGCTGTAAGATTGTGGAAGGCTTGAACTCATCATGATACCGTTTGTATAGACTTACACCGTGCAGTCTTCGAATGGTCCGCAGGTCGTCCTCTATCTGGTCGATCCACCGTGCTCGCTGTGTGTCCCGTCTTCGTGTTCCTGTAGGGTAGGGTTGTTTCGTCGTGTCCAGCCCACCGCAATCGTCCTATTTTTGCGGTATGCGCGATGGATGGTTCTTCCACCAGCTGATGCAACTCATGGTTCATTCGCCTCCGCCACGTTCCGTCTCCCATCGGCACCGTTTGTATAGAGTGCTGCGTTAATCGCACATAGCCGGATTTCAAGCCTTCGGTATTTATGATGGTTGAAGTCCTAAATCAAATCTCTAATAACTGTTGGGTGATTGGTTTGCCTTTCTCTGGCGAATTCCCAACTCGCACAATTTTCATTATGTCTCACAATATCATCAGCTTGTCTACATACCACACTCGATCGCTTCATCTTGCAAGTTGTTTTACACTGGGCAACACTGCTTCCGTAAGCTGTTGGATGCGGTCCTATGTTCGGCGTACGAGATCATTGTTGCTCTCATATTTTTCTAGCAAATGGATTGCGATTCGTGAAATGCACTCGGCTTGCCAATCAACATGATCAATAGGACCGGGCTTGTAATAAATGCGTCATATTCATAGTAGATTATACGGTTATTCGCTGGTGCAAGAATCTGAAAGAGTATCTGTCCTCCTGGGCTTATCAAACTAACTCCATATATTTAGCAGTTTCAATGTAACGATAACTGATCTAAGGGAGTTTTGCTCCGATTAACTGTTAAATACAGTTTCAAGGCTTCGGCCCCATCGTACTTTGAGTTTTCATGACTTTAATATTATTAGACTAGACAGAGACGATCATCTTGGTGGAGTACTTTTGGGAATACGAAAATGTTACTCCTTTTACAGAGTCTGAAGTCAAAGGAAAAGACCTATGCGTTGCATCAGTTTATATGCCACCAAGAGCTCCGTTAAACTTGCAGCAGCTCAAAAGTATAACTGAGGTTCTACCTGCGCCCCGCTTGATCTTAGGGGACTTCAACTCACATGGTCTCGTTTGGAGGGGGAGTCTTACGACGATAATCGGGTCCCTCTCACCTCCGGCCTGTGTGATGGGTTCAGCATGGTTATCCTGAATACTAAGGAAGCCACAAGAGTTCCAGCCCCTCCAGCTCGAGAAAGCAGGTTAGATCTTTCTCTATGCTCGAACTAACTGTCGCTCAATTGTACTTGGGAAGCCATTCAAAACCCTCACGGTAGCGACCATTTGCCAATCGCTATTTCCAGTACCAATGGACCTAATCCAGCGGAGTAAGTAGATATTTCGTATGATCTTACACGTAATATCGACCGGAAGAAATACGCGGAAACGGTAGCAAGAACAATTGAGTCTACTGAAGTGATGTCACCATTGGACGAGTATAACTTCTTCGTCAGCCTATTTTAGGACAGCGCAGTTGAACCTCAAACTAAGCATTTTCGTGAAAGCACCTTTCAAGGACGCCCCCCAAATCGATGGTGGGATAAAAAGTGCTCTGAATTGTATAAAAAAGTCGGATGCATACTACAATTTGTGTCGAGAAGGCAAGCAAGAGCTTCATACTGAACATAAAAAGCATCATTAAAGCAAAAAGGAAAGGTTATTAGCGCCACTTTATTCAAGGCCTGTCAAAAGAGACTTCAATGAGTACTCTTTGGGAGACAGCCAGAAACATGCGTAATCGGTTAACGACAAATGAGGACGTTGAGTATTCGGACCGCTGGATTTTTGACTTTGCGAGAAAGGTATGTTCCGATTCAGTTCCCGCACAAGAATTCTTCCGAGACACCGCAAATAGCTCTACTATCGTGCAACAACAATGCCCCGGGTCCGGACAAGATCAAGTTTGCCTTACTCAAAAACTTACCGGACTCAGCAAAGAAACGTTTGTTGACTATTCAACTGTTTCTTAGAACAAAAGGGCCAATTTCGATGTTGTCCTGCATACGAAAATTGTTTGAGAAAATGATTCCTCGTCATCTTGATAACTGGACTGAAGCAAACCAGCTGATCCCGGAGACACAGTTCGGATTTCGTAGAGGCAAAGGAACAAACGACTGCCTCGCGTTACTCGCGACGGAGATGGATATCGCTTTCGCCAAACGTCAACAAATGACTTCAGTTTTTCTGGGCATTAAAGGAGTGTTTGACTCAGTATCCATCGAAGTCCTGTCAGAGAAACTTCATCGAAATGGTCTTTCACCGAAGTTGAACAACTTCTTAACCAACTTATTGCATGAAAAATACACGAATTTTGCGCGTGGTTCTTCGTCGACGCTAAGATTTAGCTATTCGGGTCTCCCACAAGGCTCATGTCTTAGCCCACTTTTGTACAATATTTATGTCAGCAGTATTAATGCCAGGGATGCCACATTGAAATCTGTGTCTCGGCAAAAAAAAATCTTTTTACCATCTGTAATGACCCCAAAAAAAAAAAATGTGTGAAAATTTGTGATAAATTTCCAAAAAATCTATGAAAAATCACAATATTTTGAAATATCTGTGAAAATCTGTGAAATTTTTACAAAATGCCAAAAATCTGTCATCTGTGAAAAAGAATCTGTGATAACGAATTGTGGAAAAAATCTGTGACATTACAGAAAAATCTGTGAATATCTGTAACCTTGTTGATGATTGCTTGACAAATAATTGTACATTGAGGCAGTTTGCAGACGATGGCGCGTTCAACCTCAAACATGCTTTGCCTTTGTGTACAGGTTCGCATCGAACACCGAACCCAAGCAAACGATGTACAAACTTAGGTTTAAACACCGTGTGCGTACATAAGCTAGTTATGATGAGTGAGAGAAATAGAAAACTAGTATCAAGAACCTGTGTACGAACACCGCGTACGTGCATGGGGTTCGATTGTGCAGACGAACATGTGCTCGTGTTTTGGTACACATTAGCGCGTTCGAGTTTGAACACGAAATGAGGGTATAGGATGAGCACAGAACTAGAGCGGACATGGTGTTCGATGTTCATTTGGGAAGACTGATTCCAGCTAATGCTAGGCGGCAAACCAGTTATGTTTTTCAAATACCTAGCGATATTTTTCGATTCCAAAGGCACATGGGGTAAACATATTGGTTACTTGAAGCAAAAGTGCCAGCAGCGAGTAAATTTTCTTTGCTCGATTACTGGAACATGGTGGGGTGCCCATCCTCTCGATTAGATCAGATTGTATAAAACAACTATCTTATCGATGATTGAGTATGCTATTGCTTCAAAACCGCTGCCAAAACGCACATTCTTCAGTTAGAAAGAATTCAGTATCGGTGTTTACGTGTAACCCTTGGCTGCATACATTCTACTCACACGATGAACCTTGAGGTGATAGCTGGAGTGCTTCCTCTTTCTGAACGGTTCTATGAGCTTTCACTCCGATTTATGATAGGTAGCGAAGTAATGAATCCACTGGTAATCAACAATTTCGAAGTGCTGCACAGTTTAGAAGTGCATACAAAGCGCATCTCTCTCTATTATGACTACTTATCGCTACCTAGCCCAACAATACTAGATTCCATCGAAGTTACCCCGCTGCAGCTTAACAACTCCCAGACTAATTTTGATCTAACTATGAAACATCTTACACGAAATATTCCAGATCATCTACTATCAGGAGTTTTTTCGGCTAATCAGTCATAAATTAGACAGCGAAAACAACAATATTGCTTTTACTTCCAACGTTTCAATGGATTTATTCCACCTTTATCAAGGATTCTAAAAATGTATAGCTCTTGGTAGTTACTGAAGTACATAAATAATTTTACTTACAAAAACTTTGTGTTTTCTTGTAAAGTGTAATGTTGTGGTAAAACATGAACTGTCCTAATGTATACGCGTCATCTGATAGTGCTATTGTTCGCATATTCATGCACCTACTGTATTTTTCGAAATTTTTCTGCGTTTGAAACGATTCTGTTTCGCGGGTAAAGAAACGAGGGAAAAAGCGCTATATTCGATCTGGTAACTGTACTGAACTTGACGGTTGTTGAGTGTTTGCTATAATCGTGCGTATGGTAGTATCGGTAGTGTAAGTGCCCCGTAAAAAATCCTCCCGATTTTCCCAGCGACTAGATCGGCTTTGGTCGGCTGAATCGCCCGACTTCGAAATCGACGAATTTATAAATTGTTGCATCGACGCTTATGAGAGTTTAACATGAGTGTCTGTCGACGCAACACCAGACGAAATAGGTCGACGAAATATGTCGAAATCGGTTGATTGAAAACGATTAAATATGTAGATCTGTCGATAGTTTAAAATTGTTCAAATCCAACCTTCACTGGGAATTTCTCGAAATAAGTAAAAGACAAGTTTACACATAAAAAAGTGTGAAATTAATATTGTTTTTTATGTACATGTAAAAAAAATCTATAGGACTTACGCTTGGAACTTGGTATGACTTGTTAATAATTACAATTACAGACCTTCCTTTTGCTCTTAAAACGCGAACTGGAATTTCTTTTACTTCCTTTTTTCATTCGTACAGGCAACGGTCTGATTGATTCAATACATCTGCAATTACATATTATAGAGAATAATAAAAACTAACAACAGAAACATTAATCAGACTTACCCAAATCAATCCGAGCGATAGTCAGGTATACAATCACTTGTTTCTGTTAAAATTGTGTGTCTGTAATTTTTGCTATTTCACTTTCAATTTGTTGCAAATATATGCCAAACAAATAAAAATTGTATTTGTAACATAAAGCTTGACTTTAGCGTTTGTCAACAATACGAGAACCGATTTCGTCTGTGGAACAATATGACTATTAAATCTTGTTCCGATGCAACAAAATGTTTCCAGGCGATTTTTCAGTCGATTAAGTCGGGTACCAGAATCAGTCTTATAAAATCTACTGATTAATATGGTAACAAAAATCTTCCCCTGACGTTATTCAACTTAGTCGGTAAATTAATAGGTCGATCTTGAAGACACCCGATTTCGTCGGTCGAGTGCACAGTTTCGCAAATGTCAATTTTTTTATGGGGTGTTGTCAGTTTTATAGTTTCTATTATGTAGTGTTTGTAGAATTCCTGCATATATACAACTAAGTCCGTCGGTATCTGTGCGTTTGTTTACAGTTTTTTGCTGGTTGATGATATGACACATTTCCAATATAGGAAGAGCTGTCGTTCGGTTATGTTGATCGAGTATCTTCACCTTGTTTACATCGAAGTTATGATGATGTGTAATGCTGTGTTCGAGGAGAGCTGTTTTTTGTTTTAGTTCGACTATCTGGATGTCTTCACTGGTGTGTCCTGCTTCCCTGAGTAAGTTAAGCTTTTTTATGTTTGAGCGGTGTGCAGCTATCCTTGTTTTAAGCATGTTAGAAGTCATGCCCACATATGATGATGGGCAGTTTTGGCATGGTATGCTGTATATCACATTGCTCAAATTATCCTGCGGTATGCTATCTTTGACCTTGCTGAAAAGATTTGCTACTGTTTTGATGTTGCGAAAAGCTAGTGAGACATCCGGGTAGTCTCTTTTTAGGGTTTTTGCTATTTTATGCGTCAATGACGGTATGTTTGGAAGTGACCGGTAAGTATGTTTCAGGTTTTCATCAGGATTGGAAAGTTGTGTGGTAGGTATTGCGCGTGTTTTGTTATTGTTAATCAATCTGTTTCGCAGCGACTTTGGGTAGTCGTTTTGTTTTAAATATTTGTCCATGATTTGGATTTGCTCCGGTCTGTTGAGATTGGTAGATAGTTTTTCCACTCTGCTGATAAAGTTTTTTGCCACGTTGATTTTTTGCTGGTATGAATGGTATGAGTGGAAGTTAAGAAAACGTCCACTTGCTATGGGTTTGGAATACCACTCAGTACGTATCTCTTGGTTTTCCGTGCGTACTAGTACCATGTCGAGATATGGTAATCTGCGATTTTCTTCCAATTCATAGGTGAACTGTATATGTTTGTCATAGTTATTGAGGATATCGTGCACTTGTTTGAGTTTGTTGAGAGGTATAGCCATTATGAAATCGTCTACATATTTTTTGAGAATTGGTGGTTTGAAACTTAGTTTTGTAATGGTTGTGTCTAATAGTCCTTCTAGAACGAGGTCGGCTAGAACGGGTGATAGAGGGTTTCCCATAGCTGTTCCAAAGATTTGTCGGTAGTATTTGTCGTCGAATTTGAAGTAACTGGAATCTATGCAAAATTCGACAATTTCCAATAGGAGGTCAAGGTTGATATTCGTGTGTTGTTTGATATTGTTCCAGTTGTATATGATATTGTGTGTTATCAATGATTTAGGTATACATGTAAATAGTGATACAACGTCGAAAGACACTAAAATATAATCCGGTGGAAGAGTTATTGTATTTATGTATTCGCAGAATGTGAATGAGTCCTTTATGTTGTATGTTGTTGATATGGAGCTTTTGAGAATTTGTCCAATGAACTTTGAGAGGCAGTACGACGGGGCGGTCATATTGGGAACGACCAGTCGGAGAGGTAATCCTGGCTTGTGTGCTTTGGGTTGGCCATAAATTCTTGGACAAGATGCTTTGTACGTTGTTAGTTGACTTGCAGTTTTGGGGTCAACGAGTTTTAGTTGTTTGAGCCTTTGAACTAAACTGTTGTTCTGTTTTTGGAATTTTAGGGTTGGATCACGGTCTATCTTGAGATATGTGTGAGTATCGTTGAGTAGTGAGAACATTCTGGTTTGGTAGTCCGCAGTGGTCATTAGTACTGTTTTGTTACCTTTGTCTGATTGTAGAACTGCTTGAATTGAATACCAGATCATCTACGTTCGTCAAATATACCAGCCATCTTTTCTGCTAACTACAATCCGAAACAATTTGGCACTGGGTGGAAATATACCTATTCGTGCGTACTCTCTCCGTAGAGTGTATTGTTTACGTAAAATTATACTCACCGCTGTTTCGATACCGTTCACAATTAGTTGGTAAATTTTTGTATAGTTTCGCGTTTGTGAACAGTTTTGTGCGTTCAGATAGGTGTAGTAATTTTTGTTTTATGTTTGAATATTAGAAACATAGTGTTTAGATAGGTCACGCTCTCCTCTCGCTGCAAAAGTGATTGCTAACTAAGCTGTACCATAGCAATGACAGCTATTCGGCGGTGTGTTTTTGGCGGTTGTTTGGTGAAGTGCCGGAGGCGGCCATCGAGTTTTTGCTAGAAAGTGACGGACCACGAGCACTGGCGGCTCCAGGGGGAGGAAAGAAAGAACATATTAAAAAATTTCTGTGTTTGATTTGAGAAATTCCCCGCCACACTCCACGTATGTCGAGAAATGCGTTTCCAAGCTTCAAAATTTCATTTTCCAAATCGTGCATCAGATACATTTTTTTCAAGAAGGCGTGCCCCCCCCCCTTTGCCATCCGGCTGGAGCCGCCTATGACCACGAGCAAGAACAGACATCCAGAATTTTTATTTTGCTTTCGGGACAGTTTTGCGCCATCGTAACTGTGGAGTTTGGTGCGCGCGTGTGACAGTGAAAATCCTGTAGAAAGGTGCCGGCCCGTGGTCCGGGTGCTCTTTGTTTCGCAGTGCCGGATCGCCGCCAAGGGAAGCTAAGTGCAAAGGAGTTTTCGCTTCCCCGGCTAACCGTTAAGGATCCAACGCACCCTCCCCTCTCACTGTAGAGGAAAAATCGAACGAGCTTTGTTCTCCTCTACAGCTAACAATCAAGGAGAGGGAAGCAGGTAGGGCAACGGCTCGACCTGGGAAGAACACTGCCGTGTCTTTCGGGATTCCTTGCGGGGAGCAAGTGAATCCGGTGATTTGTCACCAACGTCGCTAGGGAGGTTCCAACAAAGGAGCCAAGCTCACCCCCCTAGCTAATTGTCAAGGACCTCTGCCGGAGCAGCTAACGACCCAAGGAGAACGCGGCCGTTGTTGTCCCGGCCGGTCGGAGGAAACCGCCCGCCTTTCCGCTGCAGCAGTGCGTCACCAGCAGCAGCAGTGAAGTGGAGAGTTGAAGGACAATAAAGTCGGTAAATTTAGTAATTTATTTTGTTTTGTTTACCCTTTTTTTGTTGTGTTACGAAAATCCTAAATTCCGGTAGGAGCACCTAGGCCGCCCTGAAAAGAAGGGTTCGCCGGGCAATCAGAACCCGAGTAGTGGACTTACCGCTACTTACAAATCATATCGATCAAGGACGAAGGACTCTTTGAGCTCTGGCCGACCAGCCATTCCACGTGACATTTGTGTGGGTCACAGTCCATTGTTCAATTCAGGGTAATGAAAAAGCGGATGAGCTCGCCGAAAAAGGTGCCACTGAAGGAAATATTCTCGATAGGCCTATCACGTACAACGAATATCTCAACGCTCCTCGACAAACGGCCTTAGCTGCCTGGCAATCGAGATCGACAACTGGCGATAAAGGGTGCTGGCTGCACTCTATTGCTCCAAAAGTTTCGCTTAAACCTTGGTTTAAGAGCTTTATCCTATCGAGAGACTTTATTCGCTTCACGTTAAGATAGATGTCAAACCACTATAACAGTAATTCGCGTCACTCACACATAGGGCTTGTTGAGAGCGCCCTTTGTCATTGTGGTAAAGGTTATCAAAATATTGACCATATTGTCTGGTCGTGCTAGGAGCCTGGCTCCGATCATAGTGAAGCCAGAGAAAAACTTAATAGAATTCTGCAGGCGCAAGGAAGACCACCCGATATGCCGATCCGGGAAGCCCTGACAACTCAAGACCCCCAAATTATTTTCCCTATATACCGTTTTCTTAAGTCTATTAACGTGAATATATATTTGTTTCCTTTTCTCTAGTATATATATATATATATTTTCTTTGTATACCAGTTGTATTCAGCACAGTAATGAACTTGAAATTCAAGGTTCGGTCCAGGGTAATTCTCCAGCGGCGTAGTAGCGGGGGGGGGGGGGTTGGGGGCGAAACCCCCCCCCGAAATATTTTGGAGAATATTGGAAAAAAATCAATATGTTAAACAAAAATATGCCTAATATTTTAAATGAAATTCTCAAAGGTTCATTTGCAAAAGTTATCTTGTGAAAATATTTCCTTGTAGTGAAAATTCGCTGCAGACTCGACACCTACCTGACGGCACGTTGTGGAGGCTAGCTCAACCGCCGAGGACTATAACAAGTAGATCGCGGCGAAGCGAGGAGCTGGGAGCTTATTGGTTCACGAAACTGATATCGGTACCGAGTGAAATTTCACCACATTCTGTAGTCCTTGACTGACGGCAAACATGGACTGGAGAGTTTGAGAGAAGTATCCCCATAGAGACCACCGGGCGATTCGCTACCGCATCGGACAATGGAATCCTGCTGCAGTACGAAGAAGGACGGGCCGCAAGCTAAAGTGGAAAACGAAAGCCTTTAACGAAAACCTCTTTGTTGAATCAAGGCACAAATCTCCGATCAACATGGGGAACGTGCCATTTGAGCCAGACGCTACTGATTCCTGATTGTTGAGTTACTTCGGCGAACAATGGAATCAAGTACGTTGATGCGGCTGATCTAACAAGAAGGATTGTGACGGCTTGTGACGTTACAATGTCATGAAAACTAGGGCCATGCACTAGACGGCGTGCAGCTTACTGGTTAAATGAGTAGCTCAGTACGCTACACGCAGCTTGTCTTAGATCCAGAAGGTGGGCTTAGAGCGTAAGATTGGAGAGTGAGAGAGGAGTGCAAGCGACGTTTCGAGAAGGTAGGGACGGAAGATCAAGCTTAGCAAACCAATTGCAATAAGCAGCTGTGCTGTGAAATAAACGCCAATCGCTGGGTGACGCGTACTGAGTCGTCATGACGAAGACGAGGGTCCGTCGACACCAGCTGAAATACACCCGGGTAAGCTAAAGATAATCGTTGAGGGTCTCTTCCCGAATCACGATTCAACTACCTGGTCACCGACACCGTACGGCGAAGAAGAAGGAGGTAACACAGCCGAGTGGTAAGTGACTAACGACGAGCTCAAAGAAGCGTCGATGTGACTAAAATCAAAGAAAACCCCCGGTCCGGATGGAATACCAACCGTCGCACTGAAAGCAGCGATCCTGGCATATCCGGACATGTTCAGGATGCTACTGCTGAAGTCTTTAGATGATGGTAATCCCCGAAATGAGGAAGGTGCAGAAACTGATGTTGCTGCCAAAGTGTGGGGAGTCACCGAGCCATCCAGCCTCGAATAGACCAATGCCGTAGCGTGGCATAAAAGACTGAGCCAGATCCTGAAGAGCTACTTCCAGAGTAGAGCACTGCTGTACCAGACGAACAAATGGGCAATAGGCAATGCGAGTCACAGCGGGCGTTCCTCAGGGCTCCATTCTCTGTCCAACACTTTGGAATGGGATGTACGATGGGGTCTTAACACTGCGGCTTCCCAGGAAAGTGAAAATCGTTGGTTTCATGGACGATGTGTCACTAACGGTGAGGCACTTGAAGAAATGGAGGTGTCGGTGACGGAGACAACGAAACCGCGAAAAACTGAACAGGACGCTTCGACTGCTGGTCGTACGAGTTGCGATTGCGTACCGGAGGCAGTATGCCTTGTAGCCGAGATGATCCTCATCTGCATCACCCTGACGGAGGATATCAAGTGCTACAAACAATGAAACGCCAGAAACGTGAGGAAGATGATGAGAATCGATTCGATGGTGACGTAGCAGCAGGAATGGGACAATACGGAGAAAGCAAAGTGGACCTACCGGCTCATCCAAACCTGTCGGCGTGGGTCAATAGAAAGCACGGAGAGATGACCTTTCACCTGAAACAGCTCCTACCGAGCCACGGCTGCTTAAGGAGTATCTTCATCGGTGTGGGTATGCAACGTCAACACTGTGCTTGGAGTGTGAGACCGTCGAGGAGACACCGGAGCGTCTTTGAATGTCCGAGGTTTGAAGTCTTTGAATGTCCGAGGAGAGTCTTTGAAAGTCCGAGGTTTGAAGTGACGTGCAGGGAGCTACTTAAAACGGGAGGACCGGACATCAACCCGGATAATGTAGCCTACAGAATGACAAGCGACGTAAAGACGTGGAACGCAGTAAACATAGATATGATGTAGATCAGTGATTCTCAACTTGGGGTGCGCGGACCCCTAGGGGGCCGCGAAGTCATTGCTGGGAGTCCGCGAAAAAAAATATATTTTCCGAGTGCATATTGAAATTTCACGTCGTGTTTCCTAACAAATTGAAAATAACATATTGATAGCATACAAAATTGATGTTTATCTATGGGGGTCCGCAGCAACCCAGTGTGATATCTAAGAAGTCCGTGGTACGAAAAAGGTTCTTACAACCGTCTTACAACGGAATGGACATCGAACAACGGTTTCGGGAGAGCAATCACCGCCAGGGAACTCTCCGCAGGTATAAGCTAGATTCACCACCGAGGACTAGTCAAGTACACTACAACAGAGCACCGAGTATGAGTCGTCGAAATGCCAGCGAACAGGACGTCACGCTCCATGCGGATTCGTCAGACCGACCACGGCACCCCACCGGTTGTTCCGACAGAAAAATAGCGAAAACCAAAGAAGAATTGAGTATTGGGAGAACTTTTTTCGCCAGGGAACTCTTCGTTAGCGTAAGCTAGATTCACCACTGGGGACTAGACTGAGTAGACAGCGACGAGACACCACTAGTCGCGGGTCATCGGCGCACCAGTGCACCGGACACCCTGCTTCACCAGAATCGCCGAACTGACCTCGGCACCTAGCTGATTAGCTCGATCTCGGGAGAACTTCTCTCACCGGGGAATTCTCTATCGGAGTAGGTCAGGTCCATCGTCAGGGAATAGACCGAGTTGTTCGCGAACAAGTCGAGGAGCTGAATGAATCATCAAGGAAGTAGTGCCAAATGGCCCAAGAAGAGAACTAAAGGGCTTAAAGTAGTAGCGGTGCTAAATGGCACCGGTCACGGAGCCAAAGGGCTCAAGAAACCAAATCGGTATCGGGAGGTATCGGGAGAACTTCTTTCGTCTGGGACCTCTCCGTCAGCGTACAGTCAGATTCACTGCCGGGAACGAGACCGCGTAGATTGCAACGATACACCACCAGCCGCGCCGGGGCTCCAGCAAACCGGATGCCCTACTCTACCGGAATCGCCAAACTGACCGCAGCACCTGGCTGGTTGGCTCACTTTCGAACTTCTCTCACCGGGGAACTTTTCGTCGGAGTAAGCTAGATCTATCGTCGGGGACTAGACCGAGTAGTTCGCGTACCAGTCGGAAGCTCAACGGAAAAGTGGTACTGAATTGCACAAGTGAACTGAAGGGCTCAGTAAATTAGTTTGCCGCCCAGATTGTCCTCGTAGGGGAAGAGCATTAATTCTATACCAACAGCTAGCTTTCCTACCTTGACTACCCAAACCCGTTCCCTGAGGTGTTGGTTTTGAACATTTTTTTTCCTGCTCAGAATGTTTTTGAACATTTTTTCATATATTTACAAAAAAATTTCATATCCCCCCCCCCCGAAAAATTTTCTTACTACGCCACTGTAATTCTCAATCGGTTAGTTCTCGGAACGATAGTTATGTTGAGCTTGGGATAACGATGAGAACTACAGTGAAAAATGGGGCTTGGACTTCGTAGCGGAAATTGTAAGTTCAATGCCCATTTCTCAATTGTTTTCACTGTGGCCTGTAGTTTTTGATTAAGTGATTCCGTTTTGCGTCGTTATTATTGTATGTTATTGACGTATAGGAGTACATCTATTCCACTCGGTAGTAGCGGTAATATACGCTTAATAGTGGCCAGAAATAGGGTAATTATTAAGATGTAGCCTTGTGAACCTTCCTTTTCCAAGAAGTGAGGAAGAGACAGGTGCCCCCAAGAGAAAACGCTCTAGTGGACTAATAAACAACAAATCCGAATTGTTTTTTGAGCACTTCTGTGATTTTTTCACTTCTAAGTGAACATCCTAAGCGCTTAATTTTCTTATTGATTATTTTACGAATAATCAATGTTTCCCTTCTACTGGTAAAATTCATCACAATACTGGAAGGCGAAAAGATATTACTCAGCGCAAATTTATGGAAAATTTTGATTTAAACTGTACTGATTCACAATTAAACAACACTCCATTCAAACCGGTTCACTTAAACACTCATCACGCACTGTTCATAATTTCTCAATTAGTTAATCATACCCCGAGAGCAAATTAATCAAATTAAAACAGCTTATTACCCCACCATAATTTTGTCCTTTTGGTCCATTCGGTGGCACAGAGGCACCCGACTAACCAGAAACTTATCATCACATACATCAAATTAACCCGGACAAATAGATCACATCCGACCGACTGCTGCCGGCAGGATAGGTTATACTTTACCCATTCCACCGACCCCGGACTAAACGACAAAGAACCACCCGTCAAACCAGTGCGGCAGGTTTGTCTTCCTCCGGTTCCGATTGTAGTGCAGATGAATCCGACAAAAAATAAATATTTGCACTCGGAGCATAGATATCCCAAATGTGTATGTGTGCGAATGTTGATTTGCTTTTTCCTCACCTTTTTGCCGAATGTCATGTACATAGTGAGCACTATAACCCAACCCCGGCGCCCGCCACAGAGACAGAACACAGAAACCCCCCTCCCCCAAAAGCCCAGAGGGAAGGTTCTCTGTGAAAGTCAATTTTCATCATTCCTCAAATGGAAACGAAATATAAATAAATTAAAACTTTAGCAGATCTGCGAGATGCGGACCGAGAAGCTCAAGTAGGATTCTGCACCGCACAGCATAAGTGTATAGCCTGCAGCCTAGTGGTTGGGTCTTCGATAGAAGTCGACTGTCTCTCTTTTGGCGTCGCTGGCTGGAAAAGGTGTAGTTTTAATTTCGTTATCTTCGGTCCGATTCCGGGAGTAGTCGCCGTTCCGGTTACGGTAGCAACCTGGGCCAGGCTATAGGGGGCTAGCCTTCGGGATTCGATTGACACACCGACGAACGACGGGATAGGATAAACAATAAAGTTGAAAGGATACAGTTGCTGACATATTTGACTTGTTCATTAAATTAGCCATGCCCGGGGATAAAACGGTAACTCGGAAATGGATGCAAATCGGAAAGCGGTAATGTTCAAATATAGTTATTATCGGTGCAAAAATATACTTTGGAGAGATGGTCGGATAAGTTTTGATATGCTGCTCTTTCAACCCTCAGGTGGTCACGTCACTATCTACATTTAACCTCAATTTCGGAAAATTGTTCACTCAATGCAGTGCCTAACTTCCGAAGGTTTGAAAAATCTATCATTTATAATGTACTTTTCAAACGATAGATTCATTGGGGTAGCCTTTTTATTTTCTTCGAAAATAAAACAGTTTGAAGGGGTCTCCTCATCCGTCAACTTTTTTTTTTGTTTCGCTTTAATCGTTCGATTTATTATCTGAGACTATTCTTGCAAAGATTCAGGATATCATCTCTTGCCTTTAACTTTCCTTTAACCCCTTCATGTCCATGTTGTTTATAAACAACAATATTTCTAAACAGCTATAACTTTTATTTCAGGTAAGATTTGCTCACATAGACAAATAAGGTTAATAAATGTGACTATTACCTTTCATTTGAGCACTTATAGTTACTAATATTAGCTCTAGAACTGAAGTTATTGATATTAGTCTGATTGGATTCCGATAGAGCAGTGCTGCCAGAGACAGTTTACGTTGACGATCAAAAATGTAATTTTGGTATATCTTCTTTAATTTGCAATATTAATTGATACTGAAAACTGATAAAACCTATCAATTTGGACAGTCTTCGACTACATTTTCCACGCAATTGGACTATTGTGAAAATTCAAGGAAAATTGTATTTAGCATTTGATGTAAAAATGGAGTAGTTTCTAGAACCTATCTTTATGAAAAAGTTTTATCGTGTTTCTTGACCCCACCATTTTTGAGAAAAATAGTTTAGGAACTCTATAGGTATGAAACAAAGTTGGGCAAAGTTTTTTCCTTCTAAAATTTATAAAGTCCATTCCGTATACGAGCAAAACACTGCTTTTAGATAATTTCATGGTGTACAGCCTGAACCAAAAAATATGCATTAAAAATCTCATTTTGCAATGTTACTGCCAAAAAATCCGAAAAATGGAGTACTTTATTAAAAATGACTAAAATATTTAAAATTTTATCTTTCAACCACGATAATAGTCTATATTGTGCAAAAAGGTTTCCGTATAAGAAAAAGTACATATTTCAATTTTCTGTTTGAGATAAAAATTACGGGCTAAATCTTTCACGGAGCTTGAGTTGTCCGCGGCGAGCTGCTGTGCGAAATTGTTTATAAATCCGCCATTTTTATTTATTTATTTTTATTTTGACATTAAAAAAGTTTTTTCTTGATCGAATATGTGTTCAAAAATATGAAAAGGTTATTTGTTTCTTTGTTGCATTCATGCAAAAACACCCGAAATACACCTTTTTATTACCCACTGATAAGGAGAACCTCATAAATTGAGAAGCTGGTCCAATTCAATATTCACCTTTCCAGTTTGTATAGAAACAAGTGTTGGAGCGTTATTTGGCTATAATCAAAAATTCACCCCAATAATATTTGAGAAGCAGCCATCCAAACATCAAATATCCATGAACTACCCCAGTATAACCCGCATTTTAATATCCAACAATCGCTTTATTTTACCGCTGGGATATACCCGGGACTGGAACAATGCGGCTGCTCTGTTTTTAATTTAAAAAGTTCATTTTATTAAAATTCCTAATCGTTGTCACCAAAGAACGCCTTTTTTATTTCCATTTTCCATTTTCCCGGGTTCACATTAACCACCGTAAACCGGAAGCGCTATGAATACTGACGCGGCTCCATTGTCGTTGGTCGGAGGACGTTCGACATAACCATTCTCGAAATTAAAGGATACCGTCGATGCTATGTAGCAACAATCAACCCAACAAGCTGAACCGATTCAAATGGAAACTGTCCTCGGGATTCAATTGTTTTCATTGGATTTTTTTTCTTCTCGCAAATACACACGCGTCCACCTTTCGACCGCCCGAAATAGGACAAAACTTTTTCGAATAAAATTTTATGCGAAGGTTCTTTAATTAGACGACTGATTAAAATAAAGAGAATCATCCTTTTTCTGGTTAAAAAGTAACCAAGGAAAAAAACCCGCTCGAATGTGATTCCAACGAATCTCTACACCAAATTGGAACTCATTTTTCCAGCTCTACAATCACACCCGGAAAATCCAAAGTGATTAACATATGAAAACAAATGAGCTCTTGCTATCTTTTACTTTTCGGAGGAAAAAAATTCCCGTCCGCCCAGCGAAAGGGGAAAAATGAAGATGTTATTGTTGTTCAAATAAATTAGGCGCCAACATTTTGCCGGAGCGAAAATATAAATACCGATTTTCCCTCCATATCAGAAACAGAAGAACCGAAACGCCTTCCGGAGGAGTTTCGCCCTCGAGTTGAAGTGACAATATTTATCTTTCCAGTGTCTTAATTGCTAGAAAATTGGACGATTGACGTGTGAGGAATCGGCTTTGGCATTTTTCGGATTCTTTCACTGACTTTCGGCTGAAAACTTTGATTGAGACTCGACTTGGTTGGTTTTGCTTCCAACAAGATGCGGGGAAGGGGCGATTACCAAGGAATAGTTTAAATACTTTCCAGTGGGTTTTTCACTATAGCGCACGGAGCTGAAGTGACACTCGTCTTCACGGTGATGAAGATGCTGATGATGGAGAATGTTAGCGGGTAGAGTGGGGGAAGAAAGTGATAGTTATTGCAGCTGTTCGGTCGTCCAAAACATTCGTCTGCAAGCGGCCTAATTTGTCAGTGTCAGGTTGGGGTGTGCGCTTTTGTGGAGTCTGTTTTGTGGTATTTTAGAATTTGAACTTGGTTTAGGGAGTAGCTTGGATTGAGGTGACAAGATGAATTGAGTCGGTGACAGCACGGTGTTTGAACAGAGCTGGTTATTAACTTAAGACGAGTGTTAAAATAATGGAAATTTGACTAGGTAATTGACAAGTGTGAAGCAAGGGAAAGTGGCAATGAACTGCAATTCATAACTCAATAGTTTTTGTTAATTTAGTCACTTAATTAGGACGGTTGTTTATTGGAGCCCATCAATTCAAATGCTGATTTTACTGAAACTAGATTGACTTCTGAACCAGATGGATGGCTGGCGTCCAAAAGGGGCTAACCCTACATTGTGTCTTATAAAAATATAAGTTTTCGTTTTCGAGAAAATTTGTTTTCGAGATAGCATAAAATCTCGACTTTTCATGCTTTTTAAAGATGTTTGGCATCAAAAATACGAGTTCAATTTCTTTGGATCCCTTTGGATGAAATATAGTTCCGGTTTATATGGGAATTCCATGTGTGACCGGACTGTTCAGTCTATATTTCCGGAACCATATAAGCGATCCGTACGAAATTTTATACGCATCTATGGGGATAATATACCTTTCATTTGGGACTAAGTGTGACTTGTGAAAATTGGCCCAGCGTCCTTAATAAACTCATGTGAGTTTGTTAATTTTATTATGTGGCTACTGTTCCGGGGCACTTCCGGAATCGTCTATGGTGATCAATGTAGTCAACGAAACTATGGTTGGCCGTCAGTGATTTAGAACTGCAAAAGTAAGTTGTGTGATAGACATTTTAGCGAAATTTTTACCTTTTTTGCATTCATCGGAATATCGGATTAAGTCGGAATTTGCTTTGTGACCACACGCTTCAACCCATAATTTCAGAACCGGAAGTCGGATCGGGATGAAATTTAATAGCTATTTACGGGGATGCCACCTTTCATTGAGACTAAGTTTGGTCAAATCGGTCAAGCCGTTTCTCTGAGAAACCGATGTGACTGTTATTCTAAATTAAGATACTTCCGCCGGGGCTTCCCGAACTGATAATGGTCTAGCCAAAGAGACTTTTAATGGCTGTTAGCGACCTAGTAGTACAAATCCAAACAGCTATGGTCACATTTAGGAAAAAATTTCACCTCTATATATTCATTGCAGAATTTGTTGAAATCGGGATTTGCCGCGTGACCGTACTTATCACCCTGCAATTCCGGAACCGGAAGTCGGATCCATTAGAAATTCAATGGCAGCCGATGGGAACGTTTCATTCGAGACAAAGTTTGTGGAGACCGGTTCAGCCGTCTCTGAGAAAAGTGAGTGAGATTTTTGGTCACAAACATACATACATACAGACATTTGCCATACTCGACAAACTGAATCGAATAGTATGTGGCACTGGGCTCTCCGGGCCTCGGTTAAAAAGTCGATTTTCAGAGCAATTGCTATACCGAAAACGTGGAAACAATTATTATCTTTCGTTATAGAGTTATGGTGTCTTCGGAAAGGTTGCTGTATTGCACCTAGCCCTTTATTTGGTTGAAGCATACTGGTTCGGAATTCAGTCGCTAGGGCGGCGGTGTTATTAACTTTTAATAGAGCTAGATAGAAATGTGGTGTTTTAGAGAAAGTTTTAGGTCCTATCATTTTAAATATATCTTCTGAAAATGCAGGTTCTGTATGTTTCGAGATAGGGCATGGCCTGGTTAAAAATTTTACTAACGGATTATGTTTTTCAAAAATGCATCAAATTTCAAAACTTGTAGGACCTACAAAGTAAGTATCTTCTGAAGATATACTCATAATTACCCTCAATGCTACTTTGGGGATAATTCAGTTTGTTGGCGCACATTTCAGCAGCTTTTGAACTTGATCATCACGACAGGGTAAGCGTTACCCTAGGGGTATGCGTCTACTTCTCTGCACAGCTCCTTGTAGCAGGTGGACTTACTAAGCACTATCTCGCGAATAAAGCTGTCCTAGCCGCCCGTAATGCCACCTTACACTCTTCTCTGATTACCCCGGGTCTTGTTCTATGGACTCGTCTTCTGGATTTTATGCAGGCAGCAAGGAGGATTTTGTTCCACCAATGCACGGGACGCCGGCGGTTCTTCGTCTCCATATTACTCGGGCTTATTACGTCACACGCCCTCGCTAATGTTTTTGACACCTCATAGGCATTCGAAATTGGAGCGAGGCTGTCAGCAGGAAGTGCTTCCACAAAAAGGTCCTTGTTGAAGTCCTTTATTTTCCACTTCCGCTCACCAGTCCTCACTCTCCGCGTTATAATGCAATTCCGCCGACCAATGGTGTAGTGGGTCGCCTTATGGTCTCTATGCGTGTACTGCTCATTCACTCGCCAATTCATGGTATCTAACAGCGACGTTACGCAGAATGTTATGTCGATGATGGTCCCGGCCGTCTTTACTGAATATGCTAGCAAAACTTTCGTTACACAACCTTGCATACAGCTTCGTCAGGGCTTCCAACAGTCTATAAGTTCTTGCGTTGGTTAGCCTGCTATCCCACTCCACGCCTCAAGCATAATTTTTAATTTAATTTTTAATGTAAATTGCATTTCTAATATAACATCTTTTAAGTTGATTTCTCGTAAATGTCAGCTTCGACAGTTAGCTCTTACAAATACGCACATTTTTTCCAGAGGCCAACTAATTAACTTTGACATTTTCTAAGGCAAATAACTCCGAAGGTGGCAAAAATGGCAATCAATGTGATGACCATCTTATAGTACTTTAAAAACGCTACAAAATAAGGGACACATAGTTTGTCTCATAGTCTCTCTTCATCTAAATTCGACCTTAAAATATATATTAATAATAGTCGCCGTTCTTATATACACACTTATCCGGATCTCTTATGCAAATCAAATTTGATGGTACTCTCTGGAGATGTTTCAGCATTTTTTTGTGAAAATGATGAGAACTCTTGTCACATAAATGCACAGACATCCTAAACTTGTTTCGTGGAGTCAAATTATACATAAAACATGTGATTTTTGGACTACGGTTTACAAATTGAATGTTAGGGGTGTTACTTCTGGGTATAAGAGTCAGGGGAGGGAGGGTAGACAAAGATAGCAGGGAGAAAAAATTATTTCAGTTTGAGGCATAGGGAGATCAACGGATGGGTTACAAACTCGGGTGGCCTTCATCAGGAAGAATCATGTACTGGGACGCCGGGTGGTCCTCCTCAAGATGGCAGGGGTTTCTCCAGACGATTTCGTAGTACGGCTCAGATGTGAATCGGCTACATTTCGAGTTAAGCGCTATCTGTGATGTTCGTGCTGTAGGTCCCATGTTTGTTGGCTCATTTGATAGAGATGCTTTGATACAGGTGAGAATGATAAGGAAAATAAGAAGGGGCGGTTAGATTTGTATATTGATGGTTTTTACAAAGGTGTATATAAGGGACATATAGAGGACATCGCGGTTTGCCAGCATATCTCGAACCGGGACGTTGGTTGGTCTTCCTTGGGCCCGCAGGGTATCCATTAGCCGCGACCTGGGGAACTGTACTCGGTGCACGCCCAGACAATGTGCTCGATGTCGTGATTGCCGTCGCCACAAGCGCAGACACCACACCGGAGATGTGCATCCAGCGTGTAATGGTTTGCCATGAGTCGTGACATCACACGAATGAAGTCACGACCCACATCTATCCCCTTGAGCCAAGGTTTTGTCGATACCTTAGGGATTATCGAATGTAGCCACCTTCCTAGCTCCCCACTGCTCCACGAAGTTTGCCAACTTTCGAGGGTTCTCTGATGAGTAATACTGAAAAATTCGTGGAAGCAAATTGATCTTTCATGAACGTCACCTTCTAGGGCACCCACCTTAGCTAAGGAGTCCGCCTTCTCATTGCCCACACTAAGGTAATCTGGAAAGAGTTGTCAGATAAAGCACTCAGTAGCCCCCATATTTTTCCCAAAAAATACGAGGAGTGCTTTCCATGTTTCATTGAGCGAATAGTGTCAATGGAACTGAGGCTATCCGAAACGATGAAGTGATGGCCTGCGGGTAATTTTTCAATGACTCCAAGGGTATACTGAATGGCAGCTAGTTCTGCGGCGTAAACTGAAGCAGGGTCACTGAGTTTGTAGGAGGCGGTGATCTTTTGATTGAAAATACCGAAGCCAGTGGACCCTTCGAAGTTTGATCCGTCAGTGTAAAACATCTTGGAGTAGTCGACTTCTCGGAATTTTTTATAAAAAATGTTTGGAACCACTTGCGGGCATGTGTGGTCCGAAATTCCACTAATCTCGTCTTTCATGGATGTGTCGAAGAAATCAGTAGAATCAGAAGTATTTATGAAATGCACACGGTTGGGATTGTAAGAAGAAGTGTTAATATTCTGCGCCATGTAGTCAAAGTACAGGAACATGAAACGGGTCTGAGAATTGAGCTCAACAACCCTTTCGAAATTTTCAATCACCACCGGGTTCAAGATATCGCATCGAATGAGCAATCGATATGAGAGTTCCCAAAATCGATTTTTCAACGGGAGAACACCCGACAGAACTTTGAGACTCATCGTATGGCTCGACTGCATGCACCCTAAGGCCATACGCAAACAACGATACTGAATTCTTTCGAGTTTGATGAAATGTATGTTCGTGGCGGAGCGAAAGCAGAAGCATCCGTATTTCATTACCGACAGTATCGTTGTTTGATACAACCTAATTAGGTCTCCTGGGTGGGCACCCCACCATGTTCCGGTTATTGTACGAAGAAAGTTGATCCTTTGCTGGCATTTTTGTTTCAGATACCCAATATGGCATCCCCAAGTACCTTTCGAGTCGAACCAGACCTCTAGATATTTTACTGTGAAGACCTGAGCGATGGTTTGACCCATTAATAGAAGCTGTAGTTGTGCTGGTTCACGCTTCCTAGAAAATACAACTATCTCAGTTTTCTCCGTCGAGAATTCGATACGCAGCTTAATAGCCCAAGCAGATAAATTGTCCAAGGTATTCTGTAATGGTCCTTGTAGATCGACAGCTTTGGGTCCCGAAACAGACACCACGCCATCGTCTGCAAGTTGCCTTAACGTGCAGGAATTGTCGTTGACGTAGAAATTGTATAACAGGGGGCCCATGTAGCTAAATCGTGATGTCGATAAGTCACCATGCGAAAAATGCATGTGCTTTTCCGACAACGAGTTCAGTAAAAAGTTGTTTAAAGTTGCTGAAAGACCATGCTGGTGTAGCTTCTCTGAAAGAATGTTGATCGAAACTGTATCAAAAGCCCCTTTAATATCTAGGAACACTGATGCCATCTGCTCTTTGCTAGCATAGGCCATTTGAATTTCGGTTGAGAGCAACGCAAGACAATCGTTCGTCCCTTTGCCTTTGCGAAAGCCAAATTGTGTATCTGATAGTAAGCCATTTGCTTCGACCAAATTGTCGAGGCGGAATAGGATCATTTTCTAAAACAACTTCCGGATACAGGACAGCATTTCAATTGGATAATACGAATTGTGGCCGGAGGATGGTTTTCCTGGTTTTTGGATGGCGATGACCTTCACTTGTCTCCAATCGTGTGGGACAATGTTAGCCCCAAGAAACTTTTTAAATAAGTTCACCAAGCGTCTTTTGGCAGAGTCTGGCAGATTCTTCAACAAGTTAAATTTGATTCTGTCTGGCCTTGGAACTTTATTGTTACACGACAAGAGAGCAAGTGAGAACTCCACAATCGAAAAAGGTGTTTCGTCCGCGCTATCGTGAGGGTACGCGGCGCGGTAAATCTTCTGTGCCGGGGCGGAATCCGGACAAACCTTCTTGGCGAAATCGAATATTCAATGGTTTGAATATTCTGCACTCTCAATAGTACTGTTTCGGTTTCGCAAACGCCAGGCCGTGCCCCAAAGAGTGCTCATCGATGTTTCTCTCGTTAGTCCGTCAACGAACTGGCGCCAGTAACTGCGTTTCTTGGCTTTGATCAAATTCTTCATTCGCCTTTCTAACGTCGCATATTGGCGATAACTTGCGGGTAACTCGTCGTCCCGGAAGGCGGCCTTCTCCGCGTACACCTCTGAGCACTCTTTGTCCCACCACGGATTAGGAGAGCGTTTTTGTATGTTCGCGCTGGGTACTGGCTTAGTCTGAGCTCGATTCGCGCTGTCGAGAATCAAGCCAGCCAAAAAGCTGTACTATTGCTCCGGAGGAAGTTCTTGGGTAGATTCGATGTTGTCGGATATCGCGGCAACATAGCTCTTCCAATCGATATTTCGTGTGAGGTCATACGATTGATTGATTTCAATGACCTTGAACCAAATTGATTGAGACTACGATCGGCAGATGGTCGCTGATGTGGGGATCAGGAATTACCTTCCACGTGCAATTTAACCGCAGCGATGTTGAACAAAGTGACAAGTCTAAGGCGCTCGGGCGCGCTGGAGGAGCAGCAATCCGTGTCATTTCACCCGTGTTCAAAATTGTCAAATTGAAGTTATCGCAAAGATCGTGAATTAAGGAAGACCGGTTATCATCATAGATGCAACCCCATGCTGTACCGTGAAAGTTAAAGTCTCCTAAAACTAGTGGCGTCACTAGTTCTGGCGGGAATTCTACGATGTCTTGTAGCCGTCGGTGCCCAACCGCGGTGTTGGGGGGAATATATATGGAAGCTATGCAAAGGCCTTTGCCTTTGGTTGTTACTTGACAAGCGACAACTTTTTGATCCCCAAAAGCACTCCTCCATAGGGGGTGTCTCGATCCAGGCGAATAATATTAAAGTCGTGGAAGTTGAGATCTATATCGGAAGTTAACCAAGTTTCACATAATGCAAATGCATCGCAACTCAAATTATTTATTAAAATTTTGAAGGAATCGATTTTCGGGATGACACTTCTGCAATTCCACTGTAGAACAGTGATCAAATCCGTGACTTCGTTCGATGAGTTAGCCATCGAAGGATACAATCACTGAGAGGAGGGGCCATTTAGCAGTCAACTGCTTCAAAAACGTTCTCACTGTAGGGAGAAAAGCTAACATAAGACTTTTAATAGGATCTGTAATATTGAAAGTTTTTATTATCCAGTCCACTATGTCCGAGAGTTTTATAATTCCAGTGCTGTGATTATTCTCGAACTGAAACAAAGGTACACTTGGGATTTTTGAAGTTCCTGGAAGTGCTGTAAACTCCTTCTCTGAGCTTAATCCTCCGAGACCAGGAGCTACTTGCTTCGGTTTGGTTGCAACACTTCCAATAGATGTCACTTTCGGAGCCCCGTCAAGGGACACCTTCTGGCCTTTAAAAGGAACTTTAGGAGAGGAAATGTTTCTCCTCTTCCAGGCACCCTAGTAGATGTTCCCTCTTGTGGGTCACCAGCCTCGCCCTCGTTAGGAGGCAAGTGAGCATAGATGTTTGTTGAGGATGGTGGCGTAGCTTTCTTTAGCATTTCTGCGAAAGAATGTTTGGATCGTCCCGCAAGGGAACGTTTCAATTTATCCCCGCGTAGTTTGTACGCGGGACATGCCGGGATATCATGCAGACTCTCTGCACAGTAACGACACTTTTCGGCTTTCCTACTGCGCGAATCATCTAGATGATTCTCCCCGCATTTTCAACAGCGGGCCTTATTGCTACGATGGGTTGCTGTGTGACCCAATTGTTTACACTTTGTGCAATTCATGAACCGCGGTACAAACAGACGCACAGGCAGACGAATCTTGTGTAAGAGGATGTAGTTCGGCAAAGCGGTACTAGCGAAGGTCACCCGATAAGAGTTTGATTGGGGATATATTTTTGAACCATCCCCCGCAACTACTACTGAGTGCAAACGCTTGCACTCAAGTATTTTCACTGGCTGAAGTTAGCGGTCTCTAAAACGGCCAACCCCGCACTTCAGCAGATCCTCGCACGTCAAACTCTCATCGGTGACGACACCTTCAGATTGTACCTTTACAGCTGGAATATACACGTTATAATCCGGCGTAAAGTGCTCACAGCAAGCAATATCGTTTGCTTGCTTTGAGTTGGCTAGCAACACCCTTATGAATGCGGATTAGCGCTATTTTTTATCGTTATACACAGCACTACGGACTAGAAAAAAAAATAACTTCTGCCTCGATGGAGAGCTCGAAAACGAATGAATTAATGATATTTGTCCAAATAGTTTCCAAAAATGCTATTTCTTTCCTTTGCTTTTACCACAGCTGAGGAAATCAACACTAAAAAATTCCACGTGAAGATACGTTGGAAGACAATCTGATCAGCTCTCATTTATTAGTATTTTGTAGTATTATCAAACGGATATGAGTTTGACTGTCTCCTTCGTAATTATTTTCCTTACCCGTCAAAAAAAAATTAAAGGGTTTTTGGTGTGGCTTTCGCTAACTAGCAGGGTTGTCACATTCACTAATTTTCTTAAAGGTTTTGCAGAAATCATTGGGGAATAATTATATCATTGGGGATTATATGTATATCTGCTTATATTATTATTCAATTGTAAAGGAACAGAATTAACAAGCACAACCTAATACAAGTCCATTAAAGGAATTTTCTAATTGAATTCTTTTTCTATTATATATTCGTCCTAATAAGGACGGTTTGCTAATAACCATGTTTTGGGTTACGGACGAAAATCCTATGGAACGCTTTGAGCCTTGCCTGCACGACTAATATTAACGGTATGAGCCAGCAATTCGCCATCTCACTCCTGTTCCGCCATCGTCATTTGGAACTGAGAACAAAATCCTTCCAGCGGACAGATAAACGTTCCTCTACTGTAGCTCGTGTGAAATAAAAGATCTAACAGCTATCCTACAAGCAACAGTAGCGATAATCTAATTGGTTCTGCCAGCAGAGCAGGCATGGCAATGAAGGAATTCGGTCAAAAATATTCCTTTTATATCAAGCGATGGAATGTATAGAATGCATATTAATGTCGAGATGAGGTCCGTGTTAGGGAAAGTCTTGCGCAAATTTGTGAAAATTGTATACGTTTATCCCTATTTATTCCATATTTACGAATTTTTCAATAATGTGCTAATAAAATACACAGATAAATTTGATAACAATTTTTTACTGGCAATTTTTAGAATCGATTGGTGTTCGAATTATGAAAATCCATCAACAATTAACAAAACGTAAGCCAAAACTTTGTCAATTTTCTTACATTTTCCCAATGTTTTCACAATAATACGGATTTTTCAATAGTGTACAGTTGAAATACCAATTTATAGCTGCAACCAATTTTTGAGTTGAACTTCTCTGAATCGATTAGTGTATAAATGACGCAAATCCATCAATAATTAAGAACACTATAGTAATTTAAAATTATGCCACATTTTCGTGACGCTGTCCGAAATCAGATTTTAGTTTTACACCTAGCCCCAGCCCCATATAATACAGTAAAGCATTTTCAACACTAACATCAAGAAGGCCACCCTGATTTTATTTTCCCCAAAATGAAGGGCACTTATTGTAGAGAATTTGTTCTAAAGACACTGAAAGTCTAGCACTAACGGTTTATAAGTTCTGGATTTTCGACCAAAACCCATGGTGCATCTTTGCGAATGGACAGATACCCAGGACATGGAAGATAGCGATCACTTTCCAACCTTAATCTCCTATAATAGTACGCCTCCAACTACCTCCTGCCGTGTATGATGGATCTATGAGCGTGCCGACTAGGATGCTTTCGATGCCAACTTTGTGGACCATTTTGACGGGCAGAAATACTACACACCGAATCAACCAACCGAACTTATGAAGCATGCCGCAGAAGCACATATCCCCCGGACCAGTGTAGTCCTTCCTCGCAGGGCGGCTCATTGGTTGAACCCTGAAGTGACACGAGTAATCAAAGAACGACGTAAGGAAAACGCCACATGATCATCAGCTGTGGGATGACCGCTCTACCGAATACCGTCGTCGGAAAACAATCAGCGATGCAAAAGCAGCAAGCTGATCCGAATTCGTTGGAGGTATTAGTTCGGATTCATCGACAGCTGAGATCTAGAGAAGAGTCAACGCACTAAGCGAGAAAAAGCGGCACGTATACTACTGTCTAACAATCAATCTATCGCAATAGCCGAACCTACCCTTACCATTAACGAAGTCGGTCGATATTTTGCTCACCTGTCGGCCGACGAATCGCTCCCGATCACCTTTCTCAGGTGAAGAGGTGCGTTTGAAACCTTTCCACCGGACCCGAACACAGAATACAACAAACCCTCTCAGGCATCGAGTTCACAATCGCGCTCAACACCGAACGAGACAAATCGGAAGGCCTTGAATTAAGTAGGCTACCGAATATTGAAACATTTATCACATGAGGGCAGACAAGTGCTGCTGGATAATTTTAACGCAGAATGGGAAGGTAGACCTTTTGCTGATTCGTATTACCTTAACCGTTGCTGTTCCCAAAAAGTGTCAAGGAACTAGAGCACCAAGATGTTTTTGACTCATCAACTTACTTCCAAGCAAACGAAGAAAGAAATGGCAAGGATGGTGCACAACGTCTCATAGACTTTCTGGAAGAAAACAATCTTCAGTTCACCTTTCGGAAGGGTCTTGGTATGGGCATCTGTTTGTGGTTTTTGGGGGTGATTGTCAGCCAGGCGGTAAATAACAGACTTCACACCGACATAACCATCCTTGATCTCGCGAAGACCTACAACAGCGTATGGCGTGGGGAGTGCGAGATAATCTCGGCCACGGGGTTTTTAGTTCAGTGTATTCTTACCGATTAGTTGTTTACATTAATTGCTCAAGCGTTTCTTCGCTTGGATGTGTTAACGTTGCTATCGTTGGAAAAAGGGATGAGGTCTGTGCTGAACTAAAGACCGAGTTATTTAAAATAACTAGCAAATTTCTGCCCCCGCTGGAAACTTTTAAACAGCTACTCCAGTCCGACCGAATTCCGGTACCTCTCGACCACCTCAAAACATCGCCGTGAGGATGGCCCTGATCCGTGCAATATTCTTGTTGGCGGTCGAAAACTAGTCGATAATAGCAACATTTTTACGATTATACCTCCCACGCCGATGCTCTGAGTGTATCTCTCATGCTTTCAGTCCAGCCTTAGCAAGAAGACTGTCGAAAAAATGTTCAAAGAAGAACTAAATTGCAACAAGGAGATAGAGTTTAATCCACTTGTTAAAACAGGAATAGACGTCAGTACTTTGAACTTCATACCCTTCAACGTTGGAGTTCTCCAAAGTACCGTGATGCAGCCCTTAACCCATGGCCGCAAGGCATACTATTCAGGGAATTTGAGGACCCAAAACATTTGGTGGCCGCCGACTGATTTTCCTCCACCTCAATATGAAGCATATACTCTGCTAATGCAACCCGGCCCATCAATTACCCTGCAGAGGACTCCGCAACGATTGGCAATGCCACAATACCAAGTTACATTGTGAAAGAGTGTCAATGCTGATCGCATACTGGCATGCAACGTAGTTTGTACTATGGAAGCCCTCGATCCTCCCGCTACAGTCGAACCCTTGCCGTCAGCGTTCAGTAGTCGTCCCGGTCCTGTATGTGTGGGTGGAGAAGGGATCTTCCAAGCCGCCTTTCTCGGCAAGAATTATACAAATTGTAACGATACAACGGTTAAACCGATTCACGCTTCTAGCTCCTCGTCTTACTCTCGTCGTAAACTACTACCGTCCCGTTTCTGTTGTCCGCATCACCCCATCGAGGAAAATGATCAACCACCTGATAGATCACTTCGAGTCTTCCGTACTTTTTTCTAAACAGCAATCATTTTTTCAAACTACCCCAAAATTTACTTCGATATTTACTAAGTAATCTGCACCAAAGCATGAACGAAGAAATGTTAATCCCAAGGATTTTAACGCACAATGTGCAAAATTCATGCCATCTTTTGTCATCAGCAAAGTCTCAATAGTTCAAACAGATTCCCAAACGAAACAAAAAATCATCTCAAGAACCGTTTCCACTTGAAACACGTGCATCTTTGCTTCTCCTTAACTGCCTGTAGAAAACCCAACCGCCAGGAATTCCACAACACCCATTCGAAACAACGCCTGCAGAATCCTTTTGAAAATGCTATCGACCCAAGATGTGCCCTCACTCTCCGTCCCGTGGACCATCGTCAACCTGCGTCAGTGCAAAATGGATCAAACTCATCACGTAATGATTTTTTTCTTCTTCCTACTCTCGATGGATTTCGACGAATGAGGGTTCATTCATTCCCGCCTGGCGGTGCCCGACCAAATCGTGCTCAAGTATCAACAAATATTTGAATGAGCACCCTTTCTGAAGTTTTTTAAAAAATGCGGAGATGGTCTTTGGTCACTTAAGCGATATTACTCGCGCGCGTACTGGAGCAAAGATCTTACGTCTACGTGTTCGTGTTTGGTTGTTCAAAAGAAATCGCAGGGAAGCAAAAGTTCTTCAGTCGAACAATAGCTTTGAGTTTTTTTTCGCTCCCTATCGGC
The DNA here is from genome assembly GCF_030247195.1 of Topomyia yanbarensis. Lineage (NCBI taxonomy): Eukaryota > Metazoa > Arthropoda > Insecta > Diptera > Culicidae > Topomyia > Topomyia yanbarensis. The sequence continues at coordinate 156,786,536 of NC_080670.1, forward strand.
CACATTGGGGCGGGAAAATTTACATCGGCTTCTCGCAGCGGGATGTTCTTACCTATCGGTTTCAAGGGGTGGCAATGTAAGTTATAAAATGAGTCGCATAAATAGAAGCCATATAGAGTTGAGTAACCCCTCGGTGGCGTGGTCAATTCACCTTCCGTTTTCAGATGGCAAAATTTAGCATTTTACATTTTCAAGTACCAAAAAAAAAAAGCTGCACTGCCAGCGATGTGCCTCATTTACAGTGTGTTGATGCGAACCTGCATCTCTCGGAACGAGCGACCGCCGGACGGAGAAAGAAGTCATTGTTCGGATTTGTCAAGTGTAATGGATGACGGATTGATGATTATGTTGATTGCCGTCTCGACATTGTGAGAGCAAAAGACAAACCTGGCAGGTGGCCAAGATGGGGTCAGATTTTCCCGGTGCTACTCCTTTTTTTACTTTTCCTGACAATGAGGAAACATTTCCACTTGACCACGAGAGCTTCGCGATAATGATAATGGGTATTTTGTGCTCGAGCTGAGAGCCAGTCCTTTTGATTTGGGATTTTGGACACCAACCATCATAGCACGTCTGGTTGATTTCGTTGATGGTGAAAACCGGGAAAATCGCAGGAAGTTGTGGACAAAGAAAATTCCTGTGGAGCACTCAGGCGGGAAATATTTGCTGAGCTTGTTGAAATGCTTGTTGTTTTCGACTTTTGTTACAAGAACAAAATTGGTCTGAGACGCCATAATACGAGTTGGACATTTTGACTGCGAACTCTGGCTCCACTCGGAATGTTAATATTATAAGCTGAATCCTCACCCCTTTCTCAAATTTCATCCTTCAGACAGGACAGAACACACCACGCGACACCATCAGAGTTCAAACAAATCCTAATGAAATTTACACCACGAGCCGAGCCCACAAAAGCGCCACGTGGCGCCACTGTCCATCCGTCCCTAGGTACCGACATTTATGGAATGTGTTTTAATTTTGCTGCACTTCCATTACCCATTACAAAAGCCAGTGGGGATTGACATGTTGACTGACATGCCACCATGAAGTCGGGCGTTCCGTGGACGATGAAAAATGAGACCCATTAGGATGAACGAACGAGCGCGCACTAAAACAAGTTGTAATTGCATGAATCCAATCCGGCTGTTCCGGGACGGGGTGGACACGTGTGTGCAGTGCATTCAATGTGGATGCATTGCATCATACGCCTCTGAAGCGAAGAACCGAATGCAGTTTCGGCTTCGGGGTGGATTCAAGGGTTAGAATATCGTTGTTGACTCAGTTTTTATTTGGTTTAATCTGTCTCGGGACAGAGTCGGACTAGGTTGTGTTGAAATCGTGCTAGATTTTGGGTATTTTTTATATACTTTGATTTAACAGATCCTGATTTATAGAATTTAGGGCGAGTACAATTATCGCACCCTGCCTTTTAAAAGGCACAAACGCATCTTGCTCTGCTATGTGTTCGACGTCAATGATGGCAATATAACCAGCGTAATCAAGAAGCACGTTATAGCTCGTGGTATTAGTTCCGTTAATTTACACACTAGATCCTCATATCGCACCTTCAAGGGCTGTGTTGAAAAATATATTGAAAAGTGTATCGCTTTGCTTTAATCGTAAGAATCAGTTTAATAATTTTTACCGGAAAGCCATAGTCAAGAATAATTTGAACAGGTTTTCGATTCACTGAATCATACGCTGCCTTGAAATCAACAAACAGATGATGATTCTACCAGTTGTATTTCCGATTTTTTCAGGATTTGTCGCAGGATAAACATATCGTCAATCAATGATTGACCTTTTCGACATTCGCTTTGGTATTCGTTGCTGAAATGACAATTAAAAAAAAAAACAAATATCGCACTTGAATGCGCTCTTACCGAATAAATATTTTCCTTTGTCCGTTCAATATGCGTACGCTTTTGTGAAATAGCACTCTTCGCAGTACGATATAGTCCATAGATGTCGACTTTTTATCCCTGGAGATGGAAGGTGATAAATTTACGTGATATTTGAGCGACGGGTCGTTGGATATACAGTAGAGATATCACTTTTCATCTCCAGGGATCTATGGACTATATCGGACTGCGAAGAGTGCTATTTCACGAAAGTGTACGCATATTGAATGGACAAATGAAAATATTTATTCGGTAAGAGCGCATTCAAGTGCGATATTTGGTTTTTTACATTTGTTTTTTATCCCTGGAGATGGAAGGTGATATCTCTACTGTGTATCCAATGTTCAGTCGCTCAAATATCACGTAAATTTGAGGTTATCTACATATATAACAAGCCCTGAATAGATAAATTCATATATAAAATGCATAACTACGTGTGCTGTAAAATTAGTGGAAAGCTCTGTAGTGACGCCACCGATAACGAAAGAGAAAAAAACAAAGAGAGATTCTCATGGTTACATATGACGTTTAAAAATGTCTTGATATCGTGTACTAACCCGAACACGCTATTTTGCACAAAAACACGGGCAAATCATTGCCTGCATAAAAGAACCCCATGTACGTACAGTGTTCGTACACACAGGTTCCTGGCAGCGGTTTTCTCTCTATCTCATCTATCATCAGTAGTGTTGGTTCATTTCGTTTTGTGCATATCTTCGGCTCCCTTGTGCCCTTTAGCACCGCAACTCCCTTCTCGCACCATTCAGTACCACTTACTCGTTGAGCTCCCGACATGTTCTCGAACTACTCGGTTTAGTTCCCGACGATGGATCTAGCCTACTCCGAAGGAGAATTTCCCGGCGAGAGAGGTTCTCCCGAAACCAAGCGGTAGATTTCTCCCGATACCGATGTTCATTTCCGTGAGCCATTTAGCTCCCCGCTTCATGCCAATCTACTCGATCTAGTCCCCGGCGGTGGACCTAGCCTACGCATCAAACCAGCCAGTAAGTGCTGAGGTCATTCAGCGATTCCGGGTGGACCGTAACTTCCGGTTCTCTGGTGCCCCAGCGACCCGTTGCTATCTATTCGATGTCCGGTTCCATGGCGCCCGCCGACCCGAACCCGGCGATACGTCGCGTACTACTCAACTGGCCCCTGGCGGTGGGCCTAGTCTACACCGACGAAGAGTTCTTCGACGGCGGAATTTCTATCAAAATGGCGACTTTTTCGCTAACGGTGCTGCTTTGTTGATCCCTTCGCCACTTCCTCTGAAGATCGGCGACTATAATCGTAACCACTCTGTTGACAGCGTCCCACCGGCCATACTCCTACGAACTTCTTCAAACCTAGAGCATTAATAGACCACGTGTTCAGTTGTCTCCTGCATATTCACACACTCCGGGCAAAGAAGCGACGAAGCATTTCTAAACCGACACAAGTATTTCCGGAAGGCTCCGTGCCCAGACAAAACAGCTTCAAATGGAAGTTCACCTCTCCATGCTTCCTATGCGCCCAAGTCGACACATTTGGGATGAGTCGGTGGGTCAACCTTCCTTTCTCCGCGTTATCCCACTCCTGCTGCCACTTAGCCAACGAGTCCCAGTAACACTCGCATTACTTGCATTTTTCCGCTAGTACCCCATATCGCAATATCGACGACGAAGCAGTAGATAGCGGATGTCTCATGCTGCTTCTAGGACCACCGACGATTGGTATGACTCTCGCTATTGCGTTCGTTGCCTTCGTCGACTTTTCGCAGACGCAGTCGACGGGGTTATTGCAGCTCAATTATCACTCCCAATTGCTTCAGTACACGCTTCGATGCCCTCTGACGTCGATTTTCATCCGCTGAACCGCTTAGCAGTTGCTGACCAACAACACCTCCGTCAACAACTTCAAACATCATTTGTTCGCGAGCTATTTGCAGCTTGTCCTCGTTCATCCAGCTCGCGATCACGTCTATTGTCTCCGTCACCGACACATCCACTTCTTCAAGTGTCTAACTCATCACCGTTAGTGACACGTCGCCCGCGAAATCTACGATTTTCATTTTCTTGGGCAGCCGCAGTGATAAAACCCCATCGTATATCCCGTTCCAAAGTATTGGACCTCGAAAGGGACCCTGAGGAATGCTCGCTGTCACTCGCATTGGTTTCTGCCCTTTGCTCATCTCATACAGCAGCAATCTGCTCTGGATGTTAAATGTTAAATGCTGTTAAATGCATTCTGCATATCTACCGTGACTACAGCGCAGTATCGATCACTTCTTTGCTTCTGTTTAGATGCCATCCTAGCACTCTCGAGTACTGTCCGAATTGCATCCACTGTTGATGTCTCTTTGCGGAATCCGAACTGCATCTTGTACAGTCCGCACTCGCTCTCCATGCATTTCGTCAGCCTGTAAAGGATGTTTCTTTCCAGGAGTCTTCCGAGTGAATCCAGCAGACTTAGGGACCTACACGAGCCCGGATAGCCAGGTGGTTTCCCTGGATTTGACAGTAACGCCAGCTTCTGTCCCTTCCACATTTCGGGGAAGTTGCCTTCATTTAAACAATCCTAAAGCACCATCATGAATATGTCAGGGTACACCAGGATCGCAGCTTTTATCACCACGTTTGGTATTCCATCAGGACCGAGTCCTTTATTTGATTTCAGGCGCTTCGATGCTTCTGCTAGCTCATCGTTAGTCATTTGCCGATCGTCATTGTTTGCTCTATCTTCTTCATCGTACGGAGACGGTGGCCAAGTAGTTGAATCGTGTTTCCGGAAGAGACCCTCAAAGATTTGCTTTAGCTTACCCGGATACATCCGGCTGGCGTCGTCGAGCGCTGCATTTTAGCCATCACGACTCGATACGCGTCGCCCCATGGATTGGCGTCTACTTCTCGGCACAGCTCCTAGTGGCAATCTGACTTACTAAACCTGATCTTCCGTTTTAAAAGCGGTTCTAGCTTCCCGAAACGCTGCCTTGCGCTCTTCTCTATATTGCTCTCTGAGCCCGTCTTCTGACTCTGAAACAAGCAGCGCGTAGCGTACTAAGCGTATCGTTCCACCATTAAGCTGGAGGCTGTTTATTGCGTGGATCCAGTTTTCGCGGCATTGTGGCCTCACAAGCCGTCACAATCCTTCTTGTTAGGTCAGCTGCTCTCGGTCCTCTATTCGGCCGAAGTGCCTCAACGAAAAGGTCTTTGTTGAAGGCTTTCATCTTTTACTTTCGCTCGCCGGTCATCTTTCTCTGTGCTACAGCAGCTTTGATACGGTAGCGAATCGCCTCCAATCCATGTTCGCCGTCAATGAAGGATTTCAGAAAGTATTGTCGATGATAGATTCCCTCCCGTCTCTCCGAAATGTGCTAATAGAACCTTCATTGCACAATCGTACGTCTAACTTTGCTAGAGCTTCCTGTAGGATACACTCTCTTGTGTTGGTTGCTTTACTGCCCCACTCCACAGCCCAGGCGTTGAAGTCATCACCAATGACTACCGGTTTCCGACCGATCACCTGCCCGGTTAAGTGCTCCAGCATTAGGCTGAACTGTTCACCTTGGAGGAACGCAACAGCTGCACAACGCCATTTCGGCGATCACGAAGCCCTCGTTTGGGAGTTCTTCCACTTATTGAATGGGGAATCAGCCCATAACAGCCGTATTACAGCCGTTCCCGATCTATCCGTCACCCAGTTACCGTCATGAGGGGAGACTTGACATGGCTCTACAATCAAAGTTACATTACTGCCACAACAGTTGATGTGCGGTGATACAGTGATTCAGATTTATTTGGGTTATCTCTATTGCCGTTGGCCTGCAGTCGCCTTCTTGTAAGCAGGGCATAAAAGCCACCCGCCAGATTGTCGTTTCCATCTGTTGGATTGCAAAGCAAGCACTTCTTCCTTTGCGTGCAGTCTCTAGCCCGTCTCCCCGCATTCGCCCGTCTCTCCGCATTCGCAGCACATCCCGGATCCATTCGGGCCTTTGTAAGCCCCTGCAAATTATCCAAACACTTGAAGCATTTCCCCACTTGTTTATTTACTCGTGGGGCGGCTCCTAATGGGCATCTCGACCATCCAACCGTAACTTTGCCTACCTCTAGTGCCTTGTCTGCAGCGGTTACCGGTCAATGAATCATCGCTGTTGAGTTCCTCCGTATCACTTTTTTAATCGGATCGTCACATGCACCTCGCCCAGGCTACATTGCTGTTTCAGTGCACCTCACAGCTCGTCTTCCGCCATAATTTCATCAAGGTTCTTGCACACAATCACCATCTCCGGATTTAAGACTTTAACGTCTGTCTTTTTTATTCATTGATTTAGTGATAGTCTCCTGTAAGGTCGAGCTGCTAGTCGTGGAATTCTCCTTCAGCTCGAGGAGCATCTCGCCTTTTTGGGTACGTCTGACTCTTACCACGCTTTTCCCCAAATCCTTCAGCTCCGGATTCTCTATGAGCTTCTTGAGCAGCGCTGCACACGTCATCGCGTCATTGGCTTTGACGAGCACGGCATTTTCCTTTGGCATTTTCTGACGAGCCGATGGTTTTCTTGTCTTGTCTGATCCCCTTTTCACACTTCCTTACTACTTACCATACCGTTCAGGCTAGAGCCTTGTTGTCTCTTGCTGTATGTAGAAGCCGTCTCCACTACACTCGGTCCATTGCTGCTTGTCGCCAGCCTCGCAGTCTGCGAAGGGTCCGCAAGTTGTCCTCTATTTGGTCGATCCACCGTGCTCGCTGTGTACCCCGTCTTCTTGTTTCTGTAGGGTCGCTCTCAAGAACCATCTTCACGGGGTCGTTGTCCGACATTCTTACGCCCACTACAAACGTCCTATTATTGCGGTATGCGCGATGAATGCTTCTTGCAGCAGCGGATGCAACTTATGGTTCATTCGCCTGTGTCACGTTCCGTCTTCCATCTGCACGCCACCATAGATGTTATGCAACATCTTTCGTTCGAAAACTCCAAGGGCGTGTTGGTCTTCCACGAGCATAGTCCAGGTCTCGTGGCCATAGAGGACCACCGGTCTAATCAGCGTCTTGAAGATAATCAACTTTGTCCGGCGACGAATTTTGTTCGAATGGAGCGTCCTCCAGAGTTCAAAGTAGGCACGATTTCCCGCCAAGATGCGTCTCTGAATTTCTCTGCTGATATCAGCGGCTACCAGTGAGCCCAAATACACGAATTCGTCGACCATCTCGATTTCGTCACCGTCAATCTGAACTTGGGATGGGAGGTTCACATTGTTGTCTCTAGAACCTTTTTCTCGCACGTATTTTGTGTTCAAAACGTTGATGGCAAGTCCAATCCTACTGGTTTCAGCTTTCAGTCTGATGTACGTTTCCGACATCTCCTCAAAGTTCCGTGCCATTATATCAATGTCGTCGGTAAAGCCAAGAAGCTGGACGGACTTCCTGAAAATCGTGCTACTCGTGTATATCCCCTCTCTTCTTATTACACCTTCTAACGCAACGTTGAACAGCAGACACGATAGACCATCACCTTGCCGTAACCCTCTTCGAGATTCAAAGGGACTCGAGAGTGTCTCTGATACTCGAACAACGCACCGAAAACCGTACTCGTGCATTATCTGCCATAGCTGATCTCGATCGATTGTGTCATACGCCGATTTGAAACCGATGAACAAATGATGTGTAGGCACTTTGTATTCGCGACACTTCTTCAGAACTTGCCGAATCGCGAGTATTTGGTCCACGGTAGCGCGGGAACCCATGAATCCCGCTTGGTAGTGCCCCACAAACTCCCTTGCAAATGGTGACAATCGACGGCAAAGAATTTGGGAGAAGACCTTGTAGGCGGCGCTAAGTAGTGTGATCGCGCGGTAGTTTCAGCAATCCAACTTGTCACCCTTTTTGTAGATTGGGCAAACCTCCATCCACTCCACCGGAAGAGTCTCCTCCTCCCAAATTTTGGCGATTACCCAGTGCAGCGCTCTAACCAGTATTTTACCAGCGTATTTTGTAACTCGCTGGGTAGTTGATCTACACCGGCAGCTTTGTTGTTTTTCAGCCGACCGATCTCCTCCTTGACTTCTTGGAGATCAGGAGCCAGCAGCCTATCGTCGTCTGTACGTACCCCAAGATCCGTTTCCATACCGCCTTTGTCCTCTGCTGCTTCACCGGTGAGGTACTCGTCATAGTACTGCTTCCACCTCTCAATCACTTTACACTCGTTCGTAAGAAGGTTGCCGTCTAAGTCCTGGCACATATCGGCTTTCGGAACGTAGCCTTTACGCGAACTGTTGAGCTTCTCGTAGAACTTCCGTGTGTCGTTTACGCGGTACAGTTGTTCCATCGCTTCGCGATCTCGTTCCTCCTGTTGGCGCTTTTTTCTCCGGAGGACTGAGGTTTGCCTGTTCCGTGCTTGTTTGTATCGCTCCACATTCTGTCTCGTTCCGTGCAGCAGCATCCTCGCCCGTGCTGCATTCTTCTCCTCTATTAACTGCTTACATTCGTCATCGAACCAGTCATTTCATCGATTCGGAATCGCTGTACCTAGTGCCGCTATAGCAGTACTTCCTATGGCGAAAGGGATCTCCCTCCAGCCTTCTTCAAGAGTAGCTGCGCCCAGCTGATCTTCCGTCGGTAGTGCTGCTTCCAGCCGCTGTGCATAGTCTTGGGCAACCCCGGCGTCCCGAAGTTGCGCGATGTTGGGCCTTGGCGTCCGACTACGACGAGTGTTGTACACCGTCGAGAGTTTTGAGCGCATGCATACTGCAACTAAGTTATGGTCCGAATCTATATTCGCACTGCGGTAGGTACGAATGTTAATGATATCAGAGAAAAATCACCCGTCGATTAGAACGTGATCGATTTGGTTTTCGGTGTGTTGGTCAGGTGATCTCCAGGTGGCTTTGTGGATATCTTTGTGAAGGAAGAAGGCACATCGGACTACCATGCCACGGGAGGCTGCGAAGTTCACGCATCGTTGGCCGCTGTCATTCGATACGGTATTCAAGCTGTTTGGCCCGATTACCGACCTAAACATTACCTCCCGTCCTACCTGAGCGTTTATATCACCGATGACGATTTTCACGTCCCGTTGCGAACAGCCGTCGTACACCTCCACCAGCTTCGCATAGAACGCTTCCTTCTCGTCGTCGGGTCTCTCATCGTGTGGGCAGTGTTCGTTGATGATGCTGTATCAACTACACTGCCTTTGATCTTCAACTTACACATCCTTGCGTTGATCGGTGTCCATCCAATCACGTGTTGGCGCATCCTAGCCAGCACTACAAAGCCGGTTCCCAGCTCGTTGGTGGTGCCACAGCTCTAGTAGAAAGTAGCCGCCCGATGCCCGCTTTTACATACCTTTTGTCCTGTCAAGCAAAGTTCCTGCTGTGCTACGACTTCAAAGTTGCGTGGTTGGAATTCGTCGTAGATTATCCTGTCGAAAGCTGGAAAGCACAGTTCCATGTGTCGAGTTTCCAATCGTAGTCCTTATTTTGTCGCATAGGTCTTTACCGATTGTTTCGAGTCGTATTTTCTTCTGCATTGTCTGCTCTTCCTTCTGCTTTTACTGTTTCCCGTGTTTCTTCTTCCAACCTACAACGGTACTCTAGCTTTCTCCCTATTGGATGGCGTTCTAACCTTCGACAACAACAGCGTCCTCGAACATCTGCTTCTTTGGCCCGCCTAGTCTTCCATCTCCCTGCGAGGTCTTCAAAGTCACGGGAACTGTCGTGTTCCCCTGCTTCGGAGGGGCTAGGAAGATAGTTGCCTTAGCCAACATCGATGCTCGCTCAGCTACATCACTTGCCTCCTGTGAGTTTGGTGTGGATGCTTCATCAAGCATTGAATCAGTTTGGACGAAGATTACTACGCAAACGAAGAACTACTTTATTGGAGCTGTTTACATTCCTCCAGAAAAACGACTTGATTGTTCTATTACGCAGTTCCACCTAGACTCCATAGAGCGCGCTTCTTCTCAGGCAGATACAAACGATGTGATGATAGTCCTTGGCGATTTCAACCAAGCAGGACTCATATGGGTTTCTTCTGGACGTGGGTACGCTTACCCTAACCCGTTATCCTCAACAACAAAAATTGCCAGCCGCTTACTTCTGGACGGGATGGCTTTTCACGGACTAAGTGAAGTAAGCACGGTTTCCAACTATCAATCTCGTTTTCTTGACCTTGTCTTCGTTAATGAGAATGCTTTGCCTGAGTGTTCTGTGAGTGAAGCTTCCAGTGTGATCGTTCCTTTGGACAACTATCATCCCGCTTTAGAAATATCCATTTCCACCATTAGTTCACCACTATATGAAGAAGCTGTGAATCGTCGTAATTTTCGCATAACTGATCTAGCAGCTCTACGCCGCTCACTGTTGCTGATTGACTGGAGTGTACTACTTGATCAAGTGGATGTAGATGTTGCAGTTGATCTCTATAATCGGTTACTCCTTGACTGTGTTAAAAAATCTGTTCCAAATTATCAACCTCCCAGGAAGCCTCCCTGGTCGAACGCAATGCTTCGGAATCTGAAACGCATCCGTGCCAAAGCTCTACGAGCGTACACAAATCGACGATGCCCTATTCTCAAGCGCTTTTTCGCAATAGCCAGTAATGAGTACCGCTGTTATAATAAATTGCTGTACAAAGGATATGTGAACCGCATCTAACAAAAGTTACGACGAAATCCGAAGGGCTTCTGGACTTTTGTTAATACGAAGAGGAAGGGAACGTGTCTTCCGTCTAAGATGGTCTACAATGGCGAAGTAGCGACTACGACGGTGACAAAGTGTTCCCTATTTGCCAGTTACTTTTCGAATGTCTTCACTACTGATGCGCCAACTGCCATCGAGCTCGACAACGCGTCTCGTGATGTTCCCGTTGGTGCAGTGGATATGGATGTATTCACCATTTCAGAACAATCGGTTCTCTCTGCAATACAAAAAACGAAGTCGTCGTATGCTCCAGGACTAAGTGCAATACCTTCAGCTGTTCTGAAAAAATGTTCGGATATTTTAGCGATTCCACTGACGCACCTTTTCAATGTGTCTCTTCAGCAGCAAAAATTCTCCGATGATTGGAAGTGTTCAGTCATGTTTCCTGTACACAAGTAAGGTGACAAAAGCAACATAGAGAACTACCAGGGTATCACTTCGCTGAGAGTCGAGTCAAAAATTTTTGAATCGATTATCAACGAGGTCTGTTCTCTGCTAGTGAAACATTACATTAGCACTTGTCAGCACGGATTCTTTCCCAGTCGATCGGTGGAGACGAACCTGGTCTCCTTCACATCCTTTTGTACGGAACAAATGTCCAAACAACTGCAGGTGGACACGATCTACACAGATCTTAAGGCTGCTTTCGACACTGTTAACCATGAGATACTGCTAACGAAGCTTGATAAACTTGGATGCACTGCCCGATTCTGCCGTTGGCTTCGATCATACCTTGTTCACCGTAAAGTCGTTGTTCAAATTGGTGACAATGAATCTGAGTCCTTTTCCAACCATTCTGGAGTTCCTCATCATTGACAAAGTTAATCGTCTACTAGGTTTTATGTTCAAAATATCCAACGAATTCCGGGAGCCTTTGTGTATCAAAGCGTTGTATTGTTCGCTGGTGCGCTCACAGTTGGAATTCGCAAACGTCGTCTGGTGCCCCTACCATGCAACTTGGAGCCAAAAAATTGAAGCCGTCCAGCGCAGATTCATAAGATATGCGTTACGTCAATGGCCTTGGAATGATCCGCTGAACTTGCCGCCATACGAAGACCGTTGTCGATTACTAGGACTGCACACTTTAGAAGATCGTAGACACGCGTCGCAAGTTACCTTCGTATCTAAGCTTCTTCTCGCCGAATATGATGTTCCTGATCTCCTATCGCAAATTAACCTGTACGCACCAACCCGTGTCCTTCGTCCTCGAACACTGCTGCAGACTGAAATGCGTAACACTAACTACGCTGCCAACAGCCCGATACTAGCAATGGACCGTCGCTTCAACGATTTTACCGACATCTTCGACTTCGTCATTAGTTCTGCACAATTTAGAAATCGTTTGTTTTCACTTTAGGTTAATTATTTGTAATTTAGTTCATTAAGACTCATTGTCAGATGGACGTAAATTGTTAAATACATAAATACAATACATAAATACATCAGCCCTCCACGTTGCCGTGTCATAATCCTTCACGGCTGACACTAACGCCTTTCGGATTCTGAGAACCATCTTCGTAATATCCTTATGGACATTGTTTTTCGCGTCCATAAACTTGTGGAGCTCCTCCACCAAGTGCTTCGCTGCTACTACCTTTGGCTTCTGTCGGGTTAAAAATTATCACATAAACTCAACGAAGGGGTTAGGTATTTTTTACATAGAATGTGTATACAAAGTTTGAAATAAATCGGTTGAGCAGTTTTTTGAGTGGCAGTTAACACCGCAAATCGTGTTTTTTCAGAAACGTTCTGCAAAAAGCTTCGTCACCGTGTCGCTGGTTGTATTTTTGCTTAGACAAATTTCAGAATGTTATTGAAATGATACATTATAATGTACAAAAGTTTTGATATATTCGCTTCGCCCAAATTTCTAAAAAAATCACAAAAAAAGTTTATTTTTTCACTTAGGTTGTTTTTTTCACTGTTGGTTACAATTTATGAGGAAAATTTTTTGAAATTCATTGAAGGTGTTGAAATTTTTTTTAGAAATATGAAAAAAATTAAGAATTTTTACTTATTGACCCAATATGTGTGATTTAAATCTAAAGGCATATTTGCTTGAGTCGACTGCGGGATGTGCGTTCCTAACCAATTTTCCTAACCCGAAAAAGAGTTAGGAAAATCGGTTTTTTGATTTCCTAACCCGAAAAAGAAGTTCCTAACCCGGTGATTTTCCTATCTCGAAAAAGAAGCAAATGGCCCAAAGGTTAATCTATAATCCAAACAAAAAAAAATACAGTTAGGAATTATTACCTCAAATCCACTAACATAATTCTGATTGTGATCCTCCAACTGATTCCCACCCTGACTTCCGCAAAACCGTTACCCCTCACTCAACTACGAGCATTTTAATTAAATCTGCTTCTGGCGTCATCACCGCCGCTGTCCATAGATGACGAAAGCAATCCTTTCGGTGCCGATGAAAAATGGATTAGCGGCCATCTCTCGGTGTAACATCGTTCGACCTAAGCGTGCGTGTGGAAGGTGTCACAAAAGGGTTACACGCTCGGTTAGCTCTGTCAATTGTCTAATAAATTCAACATTGCTGTGCAACAAAAGTGCAGAACTGCACTTGCACGTCGTAACCGACCGACCGAAGGTGGGTGGGAGGTCGATTGAATGCACTTTTTTAATTTGAGTTCATTGGTCGCAGCCAGGCATCTGAAATTGATAGCCCTTGTCCGAGTGGCGTACCCTAGCTATTGAGCACGGATGACGAAAGGGCATCCGGCGGTGCATTAATTTTAATGATTCAAATTTAAGCACTCCGAGCTCCGAGGGCATCGGTGAAAAACGGGGTCGTTATCGTGGTCGTAAATTTTTCACCGGATTCAGCTGCGAAAGGGTTGCCGGAACGGGTGGTGCCTGTTGTGGTGGACCTGGACACGGGACGGAGGATTAAATGGTAGTATTCCGGTGAAATGACAGTTCCACTTGATGGACGCACCACTATTTATGGTGATGCTAATTGGAAGTAATCGTTTAACAACGGTGCGATCATTTAGGTCATTTGTTTGAGTAATTTAATTACGGAATCTCAATATACAAGCAAACATCATCGTACGCGGGAAAATTATTATCCAAAATAAATTTGCATTTAACATTTGTATTCTATTAGACGCGCGATTTATCCTAACTCGCTGGTAGCATATACAGTCCATTGCGTATAAACAAGTTCTTCTTCAGCTCGAGGAACAAGGGTCTACCAAAAGCATCTTCTTTTCTGGACTTTGAACAAAGTTCATGTTTCCGCATATTTGTATACTCATTAAAGCTTAGGATTCGTGAGGCTCTAACATTTTTATATCTCCGAATATTTTCAAAATGTTCCGTCAATGTTATTACCTCACTAATAGGTAAATGCACGCAACGGTTTTGAGTGTAACTTTGAATACAGGATTTGCCCAACGCATAACGCTGATACTTACTGACACTCTACAGTCTGTGGTAAATTGAAACGCTGAAAACCAAATCACCAATAAAACGACACACCGTTCCATCAATACAAGTAATCCTTTTCATCTTCGTTCGTCTCCCGGTGAGTTGATCCTACCTTAGAAACATCCCGCGTGGAACAGAACCGCCGGAGAAAAAATAATTAGCGGATTAATCCTTATGAATGCAAATGCGAGAATGGGTTTTTTTCCATCTTCTCGGCGGCTCGACTGGCGAGGAGATACTGCCACACATATCACGCTCGCTAATCCTGGCACGTTTCGTTGTCAGCCAGAATGCAAAACAGAAGACAAGCGGAGATTAGCTGTCGACATGTTTGTTAATTTGCATATTAAAGTTTCAACTCCAACCCCTTCCCATCCGGGACCTATCGGGTGGTGATGGTGCAACAGCTCGCATAATTTCACTTTAATCTTTTTCCTAATGAGTATACATGCAATAGCATCATGCCGGCAAGGAGAACCGGGTAGAAACTTGTTTAACAGTTTGTTTCTGCAAATGTTCTGGAAAATCGCTTCTCTGTGTACTGCTCAAGCAAGGTGATTTATCTTCCTTTGTTTGGTTTCCGCTGTGCTGCAGTGAAAATGGGGGCGAGTTTTCTGGTTTTCTTTCGGTTTCCCACCCCAACCACCTGCACTTCTGTGGGTGGTGCTATCGGCCAGCACAGGTTGGGAGTTGCACTTCCGGCTCGATTCATAAAGGTGATTAGCATTTCTCCGGCATCGGTGATAGCCTGGAAGGCGTTTAGCAGTGTTACCAAACTAGCGACTGTTGTTATTTGGAATTCCATTTCCTTTGTTAAGTTATGCATGAGATATTTTAAAACTTCTTCTAGATCAATACAAACTATTTTTCTTTTGATGTTCGATGTGTAGAGACAATACAATGGGTAGAGAGGAAATTGACAAACTCATTATGTATCTTTTCCTCTTCCGTAGACTAATTTTTAATTTCATCTAAGCTCAAACTAATATAATAATAAATATAATATAAAAAATCATTTGCAACTGCGTAACTTTTCTTAAAACTTAGCATTCCCTTGTAGAAAGCCGCGAAACTGAAGTTGCTCTTTGTGTTATTTGTCCTTTTAAATTTCCGGTCAGCATGGTCACTTTTGTTTTTCTCGGTGCAACCTATTTCAGCCGTTTCTGGAATCACTTTACGTAATTAATCACATGCATCGATGATGGAAATTATGAATTTATTAGGTCCTCACCCGAGCTAGTGTGAATCTCGACGGGCATGTGTTAACGTTTGGGAGTAGATAACTTCATGATTTATGAGCTGTATCAATATGTCATCATATAGTTTTGCACCACAAATGATTTACGGTCAGACGTGACTGTCGGGGGCGTGATTTCGTATAAATTTCTGGCACTTTGCAAATCTTGTGGGATGGTGAAATTTTGATGTGAAAAACGCATTGAATCTACCTAGTAGCGTAAAAAGACCTAGCACTAAATATCTATTCGAAATTGTATGATACAATGAAGTTTGACACCCCGCAAGACGGCTTTTATAATCGGTTGAAAAGTATCCTTTTTTTGGATAGCCAGGTTCCCGGAATACCCCGGGTTGTGACCAATTTGCCCAAAAACTCAAAATGACTTGCAGTGTACTCGTTTTGTAAAATCATAAAGTTTAACATGTCGCAAGACGGGTTTTATAACTGGTAGAAAATTGTCCTCTTTGCCGGAGGAATCAGGTTTCTGGAATACTCCAGAGTGTGGTCAATTAGACCAAAAAGCCCCAAAATGTCTTTCAGTGAATTTGCTTAGCAAAATCATGAAATTTGACATGCCACAAGACGGGTTTTGCAACCAGTCGAAAATTGTCCTCTTTGCCAGAGGGACCAGGTTTCCGGAATATCCGGAGTGTAACCAATTAGACCAAAAACCCTCAAAACGTCTTTTAGCGTCCTCGTTTCGCAAATTCATGCAGTTTGACATGCCGCATGACAGGGTTTCAAAAGGGTCCAAAAGTGTCAACTTTGCCGGAGGAACCAGGTTCCCTAAATATCCCGCACTGTGGCCAGTTTGTCCAAATGCTCTCAAAATGTCTTCCAGTGTGCTTGTTTTGCAAAATCATAAAGTTGGAAGTGCCGCAAGACAGGTTTTGAAACCAGTCGAAAATCGTCCCTCTTTACCGGAGAAATCAGGTTCCCGGAAGATCCCGGGGTGTGTCCAATTTGATCAAAAACTTTGAAAATGGTCTCCAGTGCATTTGTTTTGCAAATCTATGAAGTTTGACACCCCGAAAGACGGGTTTTACAATCAGTCGAAAAGTGTCCTCTTTGCCGAGGGAACCAGGTTCCCGGAATACCCCGTGCTGTGGCCAATTTGACCAAAAACCTTCAAAATGTTGGTCAATACGTTTGTTTTACAAAATCATAACGTTTTGTGCGTCGCAAAACTGATTCGAAGACCGCTATGAAAGTTTTTTTGCTTTTCGGAAAGGGGGGTAACTCCAGTACTCCCAACAATATATCCGGAACTACGGTCAGTTCTGGAAAGGTTTATTTTTTTATTTATTAACAGATTAAGGCCGAAGTGGCCTGTGCCGTATACAAAAGATTCCTCCATTCCACTCGGTCCATGGCCGCGCGTCGCCAGCCACGCAGTCTGCGAAGGGTCCGCAAATCGTCTTCCATCTAGTCGATCCATCGTGCTCGCTGCGCGTCACGTCTTCTTGTACCGGTCAGATTGCAATTGAGAACCGTTTTCACCGGGCTATTGTCCGACATTCTGGCTACGTGCCCGGCCCACCGTAGCCGTCCGATTTTCGCGGTATGACAGATGGGCGGCTCCCCCAACAGCTAATGCAACTCATGGTTCATTCGCCGTCTCCATGTGCCGTCTTCCATCTGCACTCCACCGTTGATGGTACGCAGCACTTTCCGTTCGAAGACACCAAGCGCGCGTTGGTCCTCCACGAGCATGGTCCTGGTCTCGTACCCGTAGAGAACTACCGGTCTAATCTTGTAGATGGTCAACTTCGTACGACGGCGAACTCTGTTCGACCGAAGTGTCTTGCGGAGGCCAAATTAAGCACGATTTCCTGCCACGATGCGTCTACGAATCTCTCTGCTGGTATCATTGTCGGCGGTCGCCAGTGAGCCCAAGTACACGAACTCTTCAACCACCTCGATTTCGTCGCCACCGATGCAAGCTCGAAGCGGGCGGTTCTCATTCTCTTCTCGTGAACCTCTTCCTATCATGTACTTTGTCTTCGACGTGTTGATGGCAAGTCCGACGCGCTTGGCTTCTCTTTTCAGTCTGATATAGGCTTCCTCTATCTTCTCAAAGTTTCGTGCAATAATATCAACGTCATCGGTGAAGCCAAGTAGCTGAACGGACTTTGTGAAAATCGTACCACTCGTGTCAATCCCTGCTCTTCTTATTACACCTTCCAGCGCGATGTTGAATAACAGACACGAGAGACCATCACCTTGCCGTAACCCTCTGCGTGATTCGAAGGGACTCGAGAGCGTCCCTGAGACACGTACTACGCACATCACCCGATCCATCGTCGCCTTCACTAATCGCGTCAGTTTGTCCGGGAATCCGTACTCGTGCATAATCTGCCATAGCTGATCTTGATCGATAGTGTCGTATGCGGCTTTGAAGTCGATGAACAAATGATGTGTGGGCACATTGTACACGCGGCATTTCTGCAGTACTTGACGAAGAGCGAACACCTGGTCCGTGGTAGATCGTTCGCTCATGAAACCCGCCTGGTACTGCCCCACGAACTCTCTTGCAATTGGTGATAGTCAACGGCATAGTATTTGGGAGAGTACCTTGTAGGCGGCGTTCAGCAGGGTGATTGCTCGGTAATCACAGCAATCCAGCTTGTCGCCCTTTTTGTAGATAGGACACACGACACCTTCCATCCACTCCTCCGGTAAAATCTCCTCCTCCCAAATTTTGGTAATCACCCAGTGCAGCGCTTTAGCCAGTGGCTCGCCACCGTGTTTTAGCAGCTCGCTTGGTATTTGGTCAACCCCAGCGGCTTTATTATTTTTGAGCCGGCTGATCTCCTCCTGGATTTCTTGGAGATCCGGAGCCGGTAGTGTAATGTTTTCCGCGCGTGCTCCCAGGTGCATTACCGTGCCATCCTCGTCGTCTGCTGCATCGTCGTTCAGTTGTTCTTCGTAGTGCTGCCGCCACTGGTCCGTGAGAAGATTCCCGTTTGTATCTCTGTACATGTCGGCCTGTGGTACGTGGCCCCTGCGCGAGCGGTTCAACTTCTCGTAGAATTTCCGTGTGTCTTTAGCGCGGTATAGCTGCTCCATCGCTTCGCGATCTCGGTCTTACTGCTGGCGCTTTTTGGTCCGGAAAACCGAGTTCTGCCTGTTCTGGAAAGGTTGCCTCGGTTTCTAAAACAGGACAAATTTTGTGATCGTTTCCAAAAAGCCGTATAAAATTTGGTTCGAACGCGACTGAAAACCATTATTTCGAAATTTAACATGTTCAATGAAATGGGGGTTGGGGACGTAAGAGTTGGACAGTTTGAATATTTCTCCGATGGCAAAAATAATGCCGATAAGACTCCTTTTCAATGCAAACCATATCCATCCAATACAACCGGCCCTGGACCAAACATAAGCTATTTTACATTATCGATATATAGCGTGATCTAACTAAACAACACTCGGGCGTGGACGAATAAGTATTTTGTCTACGTACCCGCCCGGGAAGTAGAGATTTATGGTGTAGTCTCTGGGCCTAAATTGCGAAATATGGTGTTGGCTCCTTCCAGAGCTCTTCGCTTCAGTCAGTGAACATTCGGGTATGCAAGTAATTGTGTTAAGCAAAAATCGAGGAATATTCTCCGAGGAACAACTTATTCTCCGTCAACCTTATTTCGAGCCTTTCGCCGGATCTGTTCTTCCAAACTTTGTTGTTCGTCTAGCTGTTCGCCTTTTTTGTGCCGCGGAGCATGTACTGCTGTCGTGCCAACAATGGGGCCATAGAGTTACCCATTATAGAAACCAGTCATGGTGTGGATAATGCGGAGAGAATCATGGAAAGTTTCCCTTCTGTGGAGAAACTCTGCATGAACTTTCGACATATCCCGCTTATAAATTATGCGGGAAACACCAAAGCATTCTCTTGAGTACCGCTCCGAGAAGAAATGCTAAAGAGGGCTGATTACCAGATACGAATATTAGTTTGAGTTCTTTCACATTGCCCCATTGCGGTTATGAGAAGGCGGACATTTAGATATTAGAAGGATATATTTATGAAAGATCACGTATCTTCAACGAAGTTTTTAGAATTTCTTGCCAGAGAACGCTCGAAAATGTGCAATTATGGGAATCTCAGAGGTATCAACAAACCTTGGTTTAAGGGGATGGATGAAGGTCGTGACTTCCTTCGGGTGTTATCTCGGGTCAGGTCCAATCATTGTACGTTGAATGCACATCTTCCGCGTATTGGGGTCGTGAAGAACGGTCTCTGCGCTTGTGGTGACGGTTATCACAACATTAAACATGTTCTCTGGTTATGCGTCTAGCGCTCTAGCAACAGCTTTTTGTTAAATGAATCCTTTCGGCCTCATTCCAGTCCGAGATGTACAGCTCTCAATCCGATGTTGTGAATTCCATCTGGTCCGGGTGCTTTCTTCACCTTTAAACCCTTTGCCAATGCGAAGAGTTCCTCGCTGGAGACTTGTATCACTTCGGCATTGTCCCACTCAACCTCGCCATACGGTATAATCGACCATATCTTTGGATCGTGCTCCTGAAAGAGCCCTTCTACGATAACCTTCAGTTTTTCAGTGCAAATTTCCAGAGGCATCCAAATTTCCAGAGGCATCCAAATTTCCAGAGGCATCCAGAGGCAGGCCCTTGATCTTCGGCATCTTCACACGGTATGCTTCGCCCCGGAGGTTGGCATCAACCACTTGACACAAATCGATTCGCTTCGCTTTATCTCACGCAGTGCGGTAAAATATCAATTTCAAACGAAAATAATCGTTTCAAGTGAAACTTCGAGCCTTTCACTGTAAACATACCACCACTATATCAGTTGAGTTCGGCTGCCGTCTTCGTTTGAGTCACTCAAAGTTCACTGTCAATTGAATAACAGGTTCTAGTCATTTGACGTTTTTGCCTGTTTAGTTTCTATTGAACACCAACCTCACATTAGCACGGTCTCAGCTAATGGAAGTGAACCATTCCAATGAACCACTCACAAATGAATATGAAGGAACACTCACTGACATAAAAATAACTCCGACCAAGATAATACATAATATAGGGTAAAGGTTATGATAAGACGAGGCAACTCAAGACGGATACAGGTACGAGTATTTTTTCTCTGTATGAGTAAGGTTGTATTTTTTTTTCGATGAAGCTGATAAATCAGGAGGATATGAAAAAGAAAAGAATAAAACAAATGACGTAGTGGGCTTTTCTGCTTAACAAACATAAAACAAATTCACTCAAAAATGACAAATGTTCCGAACCTTTCTTTCTCTTCTTCTTGGAGAGTTTTCTTTCCTTTCTTGTGCCCTGGTGAATAATTGTTGACAGATGACTGTATGCAACTAGCGAGGTTGGCAGTGCAGCCAATTTCCTTGTCATATTTAGATATGTTGCTATAATACACATAATAATGACTGTTTTATTAACTCACATTTCGCCAAAATATATCTGGAACTAATCAATCCAAGATTTTTATCATATACTACATGTTTCTAGCAAATTTGGTCAGCATAACAGCCTATTCATCAGAATCAAATTTGCCACAAACTTTGAAATAGAGATGGACGTACTACCAAAATACAGAAATATACAGAAATCCTATTACTAGTTGCTTTATCTTGTCTTAGGTGTAAACGGGCGAACTCGTTAAAGGTCCAAGATGATAGATAACGGAAATCGATGGTTAGTCATTTTAAATGAAGGCGTAGTTGGTTGAGTGGTAAGCGTGACAGCCACCCATCCCAGTTAGTCTGGGTGCAATCCCAGCCGAGGTCGCTGAGATTTTTCTGAGGTGTAAAATCTTCCTTCGGAAGGGAAGTAAAGCCGTTGCCTAGCAAAAGCAAGTATCGGACTAACGTTCCTTCTGCGATCTACGTTCGGGCCAGGCCGGCGCCGGTTTTGTTCAATAAACACTTTAGGATTACCAGGAGTTGCACATTGAAAGATGTTTCCCTAATCCCAAGCACTACTACTGATTCCCTGTGCAACTTCAGCTAGTCTAGATCGATAACGAAGTAGCAGCTACGGGTGGTCGTACAAGGTCAAGCTCAAGCTCAAGCTCGATGGTTAAAGTCATTTTTAAATCAGAGATGAGGGCAACATGGATACCATTTGAAAGGAGGTTAGGCCATTTTGAAATCCAAGATTGCGGCCTATAGTGACCAAGAAACTGTGAAAACAACTATCAATATGGGTATCATTTAAAATAATCATAAAATACCGTAATTTATGAATTTAGGCCATTTTGAAAACAAAGATGGCGGTTTCGGGTAACCACCACAGTAAAAACCATA
This sequence comes from Topomyia yanbarensis, assembly GCF_030247195.1. Lineage (NCBI taxonomy): Eukaryota > Metazoa > Arthropoda > Insecta > Diptera > Culicidae > Topomyia > Topomyia yanbarensis. Next base: position 156,808,068 of record NC_080670.1, read on the forward strand.
ATCAATATATATCTATATCGCTTTTGCAATGATGGTCACTAGATGACGGAAACTGATGTTTGAGGACATTTTGCAATCAATCAATCCAATATGGCGCCTTTTGGTTACCTCAAATCAATAAACCCACCTTCGATATGACCTATTTATAGCATTCATATCGAGCAGAACCTTTTCGAATTCTTTCTGAAAAAGAAAAGATTCTCGTAGACTATAGACTGTGCTCGTAATGTGTTCCTATATAACAAGTGTGGAAATGTTTTACCTCTTCACCATGTCATCGGAATTGTACACAGGGAACTATTGGTAGAGGTGCAAATAAATAGCTGAATTACATATTTGACTTTAGCAATGAATTTGACAGCTTCGTACAATTATGATAGCATACCGCGGCTATCATATTTCTTTTTCAAATTTTCTTAAATTCGCAGAGTTCAGACGAAAATAATGAATCTACTAATAACAGCTTATTGAAACTGGTTGCAATGAAAAATGTTATTTGGTAGTACGTTCATCTCTATACTATTTTTGTTGCAAATTTGATTCTGATGAATAGGCTGTTATGCTGGCCAAATTTGCTAGGAACATGTAGTATGTGATAAAAATGTTGGATTGATTAGTACCAGATAAATGCGAAATGTGTGTCAATAAAACGGTCATTATTATGTGTATTATAGCAACATATCTAAATATGACAAAGAAATTGGCTGCACTGCCAACCTCGCTAGCTGCATACACTCATCTGTCATCTGGCACAAGAAAGGCATGATAACCAAAAATACGAAGCCAGTTGTCTCTTTTTGTCTTAGGTTTACCCGGATCTCATTTGACTGGTGCTCACTGGGGAAATTGAAAGCTGATCTATTCATTTGAGAGGATCAAACGAAGGAGGTTGAATATGAATTGCGACTCATTTGAAAGCAGCGGTGAGTGAAGTGCCATGAACCCAGCTTCAGATTAACAACAACTGATGCGTTAAATGAATGTGAATGCTACTGCAGACGACTGATTGACTGCGTTCATTCAGTTTCGTTTGAATGAAATGAAATTTTACTGCACTGATCTCACGCTTCAATGCTGCGCTTGCGGCGCAAAACACTCTATTAACACTCTCTGTCCGCTTCGATACTAGCTCTCTGAGCGTATCTTCTGGATCTAGAGCAGCTAGCGCGGAGGGCTCCGCGATCCTCGTTCCACCAATACGCTGAACGCCGTCTGTTCCTTGGCTCTAGTTTTCTTGGCATTGTGGTCTCGCATGCGCTTGCTAGCGTTTCCATTAACACGTCTGTGTTCATGTCGGAGGAGGTGCTCGTGGCTTGAAGTGCTTGAAGTTCCATAAAGAGATCGTTGTCAAATGACTTCGCCCTTCATATCCGCTCATGAGCTGATGGGCGATCCCTTTTGTATTGTCGCTTGGTATCTCAAGTTCATGTTTGCCACTAACGATAGGCTACAACAGGTGTCGTCGATGATGGCTTCCCCTCCATTTTTGCGGAAAAGTGTGCTGGTGTCTTCATTGCACATTACAACATCCAGCATGGCTAGAGCTTCCAACAGGCTTATTGTCGAGTCCCCACGTGATTATCGTACAGGAGGATCGGAACAGCAGCACAAGTGATTACCATCGTGGTGTAATAAGCATCTTGCAGCAGCAGTACCCGTCGTCGTCCGGCAGCAAGTAAAAGTCGCTACCTAACCATGGCCCTTCAGGAGAGGTAGCAGTAGGTAAAATCTTCACCAGACACATGTCCACGCTTCTAGCACTTTCTCCAGTACAGAAGGAATCGCATGTAAAGTTGTCGGAATTGCCCGATGAATTTGACCGTCATGTTCAGCTGTTAGATAAACTTGAGAATGCAGTTGAACATTGGAACTCGTTCCTCGTCGAGCGCTTGAGTAGTTGCTGGGGCCTCGTTTCGCTGCGCGAATGGGAGACTCAAGTTACTGAAGTTGACAAACCAACATATATAGCACTGCTTGAGTTTGTACACAAAAGATCCCGAATTCTACAAACGTTATCGCTCTCCCAAACTGACTATACCCAAACCGAACCGAAACCCTTAAAGTCTCGTCTCACCACAGCCCACGTTGCTTCAGATAATGTGCCTAAGTGTCCCAGTTGCAAGCAGGCACATTTGCTGTTCCAGTGCGACCAGTTTCGCGCGTTGTCACCACAACAGCGTTTTGAGTTCGTGAAGAAACATAGACTTTGCATAAATTGTCTCAAGGGCACAAATCTTGCAAAGGATTGCTCCAGTGGTTCCTGTGAGAGCTGCGCTAGGAAGCATCATTCCCTGCTGCATTTGCAACCTGTTTCGTCTCCCACGGCAGCTGGAAATTCGGCAGCAGGAACTAATTCATTATCAGGAGCATTCCATTTGCATCTCGAATCGTCGGTCGGTCACACCCCTCCGGTTGGGTTTTCAGTTGCCTCACCACTTGTCGCTCCGTCACCGTCGTCGTCTTCGTCGTCGTACACGCATTCGTTTCCGATCGGTATAGCTCCCTCTTCGCCGATAAATTCGTTCCGTATCGTCAATCCGCCTCCTGTAAAGTGCAGAAGTGAACACGCAAGTGAGAAATAATCTAGTGATGTTGTCAACGGCAGTTATCAAGGTTAAGGATGCAGTCAATAAATATCAGTTCGCTAGAGCTCTACTGGACAGTGGCTCTCAGCCCAGTTTCATCACCGAAGCGCTTTGTCAGAAGCTTCGACGAAGCGCTTAATGCGTTAAACTCGCCGGTCAGTGGGATCGGACAATCCACCATCACTGTGCACCACGGTGTGATGTTATCGTTCGCCTCTCGTTTCGGGGAATTCAAATACAACCTGGATTGCCTAGTGCTGCCAAAGCTTGCCGTCTCGCTGCCCAGCCAACATATTGACGTTTCGCGTTTCGAATTCCACGTAATCTCCCGCTCGCCGATCCGCAGTTCAACGTCAGCCAAGGGATTGATATCATTATTGGTGCTGAGCTTTTCTTCAATTTGCTTAAAAATCAGCAACTTTCGTTAGCGGCTGGGTACCCGATTCTACAGAAGAGTGTGCTAGGATACATCGTCTGTGGAAAAGTTGCCGAGCCAGTATCGGAACCAACAGTCACTCAATTCAGCCATGTCTGTGCAGAAGATCCGCTCGATTCTCAGCTCGAGCGTTTCTAGGAGATCGAAAACTTCGATGACGGTAAGGCTTTCACTTCTGATGAACAATTCTGTGAAGATCATTTCACCGATACCGTTTCTCGTGATCAAGAAGGAAGCTCAACCACGAAGATTCGAGTAGTGTTCGATGGAGCTTTCACTCAACGATGTTCTCTATGCGGGACCAACAGTGCAGCCAGCCCTGTACTCCACTGTCATCAGTTTTCGGCTGCAACGTTTCGCCATTACTACCGATGTGGAGAAGATGTTCAGACAGATTTTGGTCCACCCCGAGGATCGTCGCTACCAACAGATTCTATGGCGGAATGATCCATCAGAACCCATTCGAACGTACCAGCTGCGAACCGTTACTTACGGTCTACTTAGTTCACCGTATCATGCTACACGAATTATAAAACAACTAACTACAGACGAAGGAGAACGCTTCCCACTACCAGTTCCGATCATTCAGAAAGGAACATATGTCGACGATGTCTTTTCAGGGCATGACGATCATCAAATAGCCAGCAATTCGTGCAAACAGTTGATGGGAATATTGCAAACCGCTGGTTTCGTACTGTGGGAAGTGGGCTTCCAACGATCCTTCTATCCTCGTAGACGTTCCTCCCGAGTTATGGGACTCTTCCTCAGAATTGGAAATTGATCGGTCGTCCGCTGTAAAGACACTTGAACTGTTTTGGTTTCCCCAACCGGATACCTTTAAATTCAAAATTCCCACGTTACCAGAACTGGAAGTCGTCTCAAAACGAATCATCGTATCGGAAATGGCTCGTTTATTCGATCCACTTGGTCTACTTGGCCCGGTGGTAATGAACGCTAAAATATTCGTGCAACAACTATGGGCGGAGAACTTGCCGTGGGATAATGAATTGTCGGAGGAGCAAAGTTTGTGGTGGAAGAAGTATCGCACGGATATTCATCATCTCCAATCTGCAGAAATCCCTCGAAGAGTGCTTGTCAATGCCAGTCGTCAATACTCTCTGCACTGTTTTGTGATGCATCTAAGCGAGGCTATGGATGTTGTGTCTATGTAATCTCGCCAGATGATACCGGTATGCACCACTCCCGACTCTTAGGAAGCCAGTTGATGGACAACCTAGAAAGAATAACCGAATTCAAGGGTCCAGTCACATTCTAGACAGATTCAACGATAGTGCTTCACTGGATCAAGTCTCAATCTAGTTCGTGGAAAGTCTTCGTCTCAAATCGAGCGGCAGAAGTTCAACGGTTGACTAAAGGATCGCAGTGGAGACACGTTCCAACCGAAATGAACCTCGCAGATAGGATTTCTCGGGGCTCACTTCCAAGTGATCTGTTGGACGACAAATTGTGGTGGCATGGGCCGAGTTTCGTCACGATTCTCGTTGAGCAATGGGCACAGTGCGTGGTTTCGCTGCCGGATAACCACGTCATCCAAAAAGAATCTCGAACCGTTGTCGCTCTTCATGTCAGCTACGCTGATTCAACATTCTGCGACAGATTTTCGGATCTCGCTAAGTTGATTCGGACAGTAGCCTACTGCTACCGTTTCTACAACAACTGCAAATTACCGAACAGTAAGAGGATCACTGGACCTTTGGTTTCTAGTAACTGCCAGTTCGCTCTGAAGATACTCGTTCGCCTACCATAGGCTACCGCATTCCCAGCTGAAGTGCGGTTGTATCAAGACATACGGCGATTTGTAGGGAAATCGGAGGAACTTGGCTCGAAATCTTTCCTTAGAAACTTGAACTGTTTGATGGACGAGTTCGGTCTGCTTAGATTGGACGGTCAATTGAGATACAAAAACGCACCCTTTGACACTCGTTTTCCGATGATACTCCCAGCGGACCCCAAGCTTACCTGGTTGATTGCTCGATCACTCCACGTTCAGACACTGCATGCTGGTCCTACGCTTCTACTCGCTACTATTCGTCAACGGTTCTGGCCGCTCCGTGGTCGTCATCTCGTTCCCTAGGTGGTACGCTATTATATCACTCGTTACCGGTACAATCCTCGATGTAGCAACCAGCAAATGGCACCACTTCCATCAGTACGTGTTACACCTGCTCGTTCGTCCGTTAGTAAGAGAGGAAGCATCGGTGAAAATATACGTCGCGCTTATCGTTTGTCTAGTGGTGAAGGCCGTACATCTCGAGGTCGTCGCAGACCTAACGAATTAAACTATCCTGACTGTGAAAGGGTGAACAGTAGTGCCGGACGTGTAGCATTGTGACAAACAAGGCTATTCGCTCTTGTGTTGGTATGTCTGCTTCCCCCTCTACTGATCAAGCACTGAAATCTCCTCCGGTGGCTACCGGTCTTCGTCCGGCCAGTTCTCCAGTAAGCTCATCTAGCATCCGATGGAACTGCTCAATCTTCCATCTAAGCGTTGCGTAGCAGTTACGTATAAAGATCCCATTAATTTTGGCTATCACGAAACCCTCGTATGAGTTTGAGACCATTTTTGACCATCTTTCTGTTCACATGAATTGCAGCCATTCACCGCCAAGTCATCGATAGGGACCCGAAACGGCTCCGCAATAATTTCAACATCGCTTCGTCGACTGCCACAAAAATTGCTCTGCAGTGTCGCAATGATCGAGGTTTAGCTAGGTAACTTCCAACACTTCTGGCTCTCCATCGCCTTTTTGTACGCTGGACATAAGAAGCCTTCCGTCATGTCATCTTTCCCATACTCCTTTGTGCAGAGCATGCGCTTTGGTTGCTTCGATCAGTCTCTTGCGAAGTGTCACTTCTTCACACATTTTGTGCACAGATCAGATCTGTCCGGGCTTTTGAAATTTCTCGCAAAGTGGCCAAAGCCCATGTATTTGAAGCATCTCTCCATTTGTTTGGAAACTCTAGGGACAGCATTCAGTGAGAACGCTGACCACCAAACCTTAATTCGGGCTGCTTCCAACAGTTTATTAACTATAATCGTGAAAAGTCGTATCGACGTTGTCTGCGTACAGCCGTACGCCTTGCTCATCCGGATTACCATTTGTGTATGTCCCAGATCACATCGTTCCTTAAGCGCACTTCTCATCTTGTCTCCCGTTGTTATCTCGTCTAGGTTCCTGCACTCATTCACTGTCTCGTGGGATAGGGCCTGTACTATTGCCTTCTTGACTAGCGACTTTTCAATGGATGTCTTGAAGGCTACGCTTTTACCTTTCTTAGTCATCTCTCACTTTCCGATGGAGCTCAGCGTACGTCCTTCCTTCCTTCATCTCGACGATTAGTGCGTCGCTGTTTTGCTATGGAGTTTAGGAATCTCTTTCATTTCCTTCTGCAATTTTGGCTTCGCCTTTTTTTTACGATCGTTCGCCAACCGCGTGCTTGCTTCCTATCGACTTCTTGCTTATTCGTTGGGTATTTCTTCTCCTCCTCCTCTCCAAGTGTCTCCCTTTTCGAATCGCTTCGACGACGCATCTGTTTCCTCAGATGCTGCTTCCACCTTGACCTCGTTATGTGTTTTTCGACGTGCTCAGCACGCGTCCTCAGTGCGATCTGCTCTCGTTCGTCTCGTTCCAGGATCCGGTACAGACCCACCGGTAGGCTAAGCCGGTGTAACGAGAGCGCGATGTTATCCCAGCTTGTGCTGTTGAATGCGTTCTTCACGTCAAGTGTCACTAACGCACAGTATCGAATGCCTCGCCTTTTTCGTTGGATCGCTATCTCGGTAGTCTTTATCACTGAGTTGATAGCGTCCACCATGGACTTATCCTTCCGGAAGCCAAACTGGTTGCTTGACAGGCCGTCCGTACCCTCTGCGTACGGGGTTAGCCTGTTGAGGATGATCCTCTCAAGCAATTTTCCAGTCGTGTCGATTAGACAGATTGGTCTGTACGCCGATGGGTCGCCTGGCGGCTTCCCGGGCTTCGGAAACAACACCAATTTCTGCCTTTCCCATCTATCGGGGAAGCGGCACTCGTCAAGGCATAGCTAGCCTGAACATATTCGGGTTCGCTATGATCGCGCTGTTTGGAACTCCATCTGGCCCTGGAGCTTTGTTCATTGCTAGGGAATTGGCCATTGCGAGTAGTTCTTCATTCGTCACCGGAGCCGCCATTTCGGCAGTGTCCGCACTGGCTCGTAGTGCAGGTGGACAGGGGCTTGTGGCTCGAGACGGGAAGAGTACTTCGATAATCGTCGCCAACCGGTCCGAAGACCGTTCTGAGGGTGAAGAGCCCCCTTTGGTCTTGGCCATCACGATTCTGTAGGCGTCACGTCACGGATTCACGTTGGCACTCTCACACAGGTTTTTGAAACACGCTTTCTTGCTGCTTTTAATGGCCGGGTTAAGGGCCAGTTTCACAGCTCGAAACACTTCACGGCGGTCCTCTCTTGCATCCTCGGTGCGGGCTCTTTGCATCCTACGTCTAGCACTGAGGCAGGCTGATTGTAGAGCTGCAATCTCAGCACTCCACCAGTATACCGGGCATCTGCCATTTCTTGGCAGGGTTTTTCCTCGACATAGTGACGTCGCACGCGCGTGATAGAATGGCTATCAGCGCATCCCCGCTTAGACTGTCGGTGTTGGCCTCCAGTCCCAGGGTCGCGGTGAAAACTTCGCTGTCGAAGTGATTGGACTTCCACCCGCGTACCTGACAGGGATATCCCGCCTTTGGATGCTGAAGACCATAGTTGATCCTAAAGCGGATTGTTAAATGATCGCTATGGGTGTAGCCTTCGTCTATCCCTCATTCCATGCCTGGAACCAGACTCGGGCTGGCAAATGTTACGTCAATCCATGCCTCCACCCCGTTTCTACGGAATGTGCTAGCGGAGCCATTATTGGCGAACACAGCGTCGAGTTTCGCAAGCGCCTCCAGTAGCGCTTGGCCCCTGCTATTTGTACAGCGGCTGCCTTACTCTACTGCCCAAGCGTTAAAGTCTCCCGCTATAACTACCGGTTTCCGGCCCACTAGGTCTGATGAGAGCCTATCAATCATCTGGTTGAACTGTTCTATGGGCCACTTTGGTGGAGCGTAGCAGCTACAATAGAACACACCATTGATCTTGGCAATCGCAACACCCTCGGCGGAGGAGTGTATTACCTCTTGAACCGGGAACCGTCCCGTTGTACAGATTGCCACCATCCACATCCATCCAGACCTGTCCGACACCTAATTGCCGTTGCCGGCAGGGATGTTGTACGGGTCGGATAGGAGGGCGACATCTGTCCTCGACTCCGACAATGGTTTAGACTTAGCTGTGTGACGTTCATGGCTTCTTTTTATTTGCCTCGCCGAAGGTCCTCCCATAGCATGATTACGGGCTTGCTTCTTAGCGGTGCAGATAAGGCATTTATGCGCCTTAGTGCAGCCCCGCTCCTTATGCCCTTCCTCGCCACAGCGACGACATAGTTTGCTCCTGTCTGTACCCTTACATTCGTACGACTTATGGCCGGACTCAAGGCACCGATAGCACCTATCCACTGAAGGCGGCTGCGGTATGCTAACTGGGTATACTGACCAGCCGATCTTCAGTTTACCTATCACGGTAACCTTTTTTGCATCTGCCTTTAATAGCCTGAGGTAGGCTACTTGCGTGCCGGATGGTCCCTTTCTCAAGCGCACAGAGGCCCGCTCAATTGTTATGTTCCATTGTTGCTTGACGGCTGCGACGACATCATCTGCGGGACCCGGAGGCCTGTCAAGATTTTAAGGTATACCACAATTAGCATCTTACGATTCCAATGTGTCGATTGGCACTCCGTTATTGTGGAAGACCACGAGCAGATGCTTGGGCTAGGCGTTTATTTAAAGGCAACGCTGGCACGCCTTGCAGGGCTACTTTCGGGTCTGTGGTTTTTATGCCCAGAGACGTGTAGAGCCCACTGCATAGTCCCACCACACCCATAGGCAGACTTCACCGTTGGTTCAAGTCGCGAATCAAACTGAGATTGCTTTCGCGACTAAGTATTACAGTTTATCAGGATTGTCATAAAACTTTGATAAAATATACTTCAATCAAATTATCTAATCTTAAATTAATAAAATAAATATGTTTTGCAAGTTAATTCAATATAAATTGTTTTCATTGTCACAACTTTTTGCAGGGTATGTTAATGGTCCTCCATTACATTGAGCGACACTTCAGGAAAGGGTTTTAACTGTTGAAAATTCTCATTGCATCGAAAAAAGATCCGTAAAATTTGATTATTCTTGCATTCGTTGTAAAGCTCGAGTTAAAACATGTGTACGAATTGATACAATGTAGTTTTATTATTGTTTCATAGTTCTACATTCATTTAAACTAACAATGCATACTCTCGATGGACTCGTAACTACAGCAAACACAGTTTATAGTTTCCTATCTTTACAACATAGTTCGAGCACTAGAACCTTTGTCTGCTTGTACCGTGCAACCCGGACCTGGGAACCAAACGATTTAATTCAAGTTTTACACCTCGCCAGCAGCTAATTTTCCTCACCCAAGGAGCAGAGGGAAAATAAAATGCACATCACACTGAACTAATAGTTTGCAAATGGGGCACTATTTTCCGACTCTTTATTGCAGTTTGGCGTGTTATTGTTTAATTAAAACTTGACTCGTCCGTTCGCCATTAGTTACTCAGTGGAATGCGCAAAATTTTCTCATTTTTTTGGAAAGGTAACATTCAACGGTTCAATTAGCCATCCCCTGGACAGGAAATTGAAACTTGATATCGGCGGGCTTTCGTCGGCCCTGGCCCGGAGATATGCAAATTTGCAAATTAGTTTCGAATTTTCATTTAAATAAGCCACCCCGGGAAGATCAATTTCGGCGGCCGTCGAAGGCACTCACATTTCAATAAACAAATATTTGCACGCGGCAACTGACGACCAGGCCATCCTTCTGGGCCGATGCTCATTTGAATAAAAGGATTACATCGTCCGTATGGACCAGTGAAGATGGAAAAAAAATAAATATCGCGTAGAAATGGCAAACAAAGTGCCATCCGCACGTGTGTTCGAAATCGTCGACGTCGAGCACCTACGGTGAAATTCAATACGCGCTTTTGGTGGAAAACTCTTCCACTTTCGTCATCGAATGTGGATTGGCATTGGAGGGGATCCGTCTGGTGTTCCACAAAGCATAGGGCGTAAGTTGCGAAAATGATATGCCAATTCAATTAGGCCCTGTTATTGTAAGAACGGAATTCGCGATTTCGCACCGCTGCTGGATGGTTTGGTTCTGCTTTCGGTAGAAAAGGGGACCCAGCTCGCGGAGTCACGTGTATTTACATACATATTGCTTTGGTTAACAGTATGTTTAATATGGATTTCGAGATCATTATTTCTGGAACGAGGCAATCGTGCTGGTAAAAGACGAGGAAATACTGGATTGGGATTTTTAATATCGATAAAAAGTATCCAGTACGAAATACGGTTAGAAATATTTATCGGAAAACATACAATGATTGCAAGGTTCAGTTTAAGCGCCGCGATATTGCCGCAGAATAATTTATTTTACCTGAGTTGTGTATTCGCTTGCATATTCTGTTTCTACAATTTTTTATGTTTTAACGACATTCAATTAGCAATGGACTGGAAAGTGAAGTATATTTTTCAATATTAAGAGCCGTAGTACTCAAGGGAAAGCAAGGAGTTGACGGAAGAAAGTTTAGAAAAGCGTAGAAAAGGGTCATATGAGCAAACTTAAAGTTTATCGGCGACTTAACCCTTTGTCTGCTACCGCAGGAGTCAGGAAATTTTGGCATTAGAAATGCGAATCACCTGAGTCTGCGGCATGTCCGGACGAGCGTAAAGTAATTTTGTACTTCATGCTGTCGGAACCGACAATTTTTCTACAATAATGCCTAGTTCGTGAATGATGTGAGATTATTGATGAAAAGTGCCTAATCAAAAAGGTGTTCTTCGTAAATGTAATGAACTCCTGAAAACCCGTCGTTTAATTAATTAGTATGGTGATATTGTGCTCAACGCAACCGTTATAAATGAACTAAACGGCAGTACACGGAAAAAAATCCGTTCATAAATTCATGAACAAAAGGTCACGATTTCGTGAACTGAACGATTTACGAAAACCGTGACCAAGTTCCTGAAATTATGAATAATAAACCTCGTATTCATGAAACTATTTGAGTTTTCCAAAAACCAGTTCGCCTCGAATATATTCATGGCGTTAGATTAGAATGTTTGGTTGGGTTTGGTGTTGTTCTCTGGACATGTTTAGTTTTTGTTGTGATTCTTGTTCATGATTTGGGAATACGCAGTAGACAGCCAAACGTTGTTCATGATTTCAAGAGCTTATTCACGATTCTTGTGATTTCTTATGACGTTAGCAGGATTAAAGTTCACGATTTCAAGATCTTAGTCTCGATGTTCGTAATTTCCATTCACGTTATCGTGATATTTTAGTCATGAGTAGAGTGCTTTATGTTCATGATTTCAGGATCTTTGTCACGATTTTAAATATTTGTGTCACGAGTTATGTGATTTAAGTTCACGATTTCAAGATCTTAGTCGCGATTTTTGTAACTTCTATTCATGTTATCGTGATATTTTAATCATGAATAGATCAATTCATGTTCATGATTGCAGGATCTTGGACACGATTTTAGATATTTTTGTCACTAGTTGTGTGATTTGTGTTCATGATTTCAGGATCTTAGTCACGATTTTCATAGTTTCTGTTCGTGTCATCATGATATTTTATTTTAGAGCTTACTTTCAAAGAGTAATGTAACTAAAGTTCATGATATCAGGAGTTTTATCATGGTATTCGTAAATTCTCTTCGCCTTATCGTGATCTATTACTTTTAGTTACTAATGGGTTTTTTACTCGGTATTACGTGACAATATGAACTGGATCATTAAAATAAGACTCATTCACGATATCTGGTTCTGTGAACTATACCACTCACACTATTTTGGGTTCTCAGTGTACTTTTCGTTTCCTGTACAATGAACCTTATCAAATAAATAACGATGTTCGAGGTTTTAATACCATTTTTTATATCTACTGCTCGTACCTATTACTGGTCGCTATCATATCTATTATTGGGTATTTCATAAAAAAGTGCATGGAGCAAAAATGATTCCACGAACAATACTCCAACTTTTGTGATAGAATTCACGTAAAAATTTCATTATCATGTTGCATGGAATTGTAAATGATTAGGGATACCTTCTAAATATCACAAGCACGCAAATAGCTACTAGGTATCATTTTATGATTTCGTAACCTTTTTCACGAAAACGAATGATAAGTTGTGACTATTAAACTTGGTATCATAAACCAGTTCCCACAAATACATGAATAATATTTCATAATTTCGTGAACTATTTCCCGAGCGCGGATATTGGATCGTTACTAATATATTAAGAATAATGAACCAGTTCAGGAATACATGAACAATATTTCATTATTTCGTGAACTATTTCACAAGTACGGATATTGTATCGTGACTAGTATGTAAGAAATCATGAATAAGTTCACGAATATATGAATAATATTTTTTTATGATTTCGTGAACTATTTCACGAAAACGAATGGTAGGTTGTGACTATTATACTAGGTATCATTAATCGGTTCACGAATACATGAATAATATTTCATGATGTCGAACTATTTTACGAGCATGGATATTGGATCGTAACTAGTATATTAGGAATCATGAACCAGTTCACGAGTGCATGAATAATATTTGATGATTTTGTGAACCATTTCACGAGCACGGATACTGGATCGTGACTAATATATTAGGAATCATGAATTAGTTCACGAGGATTGAATGGATTCATGAATAAAATTGCGAATTTCGTAAAATAGTTCACGAAAAAATAGCCAGAATATTTTGATTTTGTGAACTATTGTTCCTATAACTATGAAAAAAAATCATGAGTCAACCTTTGGTTTTATGACTAATGTTTATAAAGTTGTGAACTAGTTCTCGGCGGAAACCTGTGACTGAAGTTCACAAAACAAAATAAAATATTTTCACTAATGAAAGCGTTATGCGGGCATTACTGAAGGGAAATTGAACATAATTATAAAAGCCATGATTTTTGGTCGTGGTCCTGTTTTCGTAACGTAAAAACGTGATTGTTCCAGAATTCATGGCACTTTATTCACGATTTTGGAAACAATTTTATTCCGAGTAGTTACGTCAATTTTCATTATTTTCAAATATCACATTTTTGTTAATAAACTATGTAAACATATTATAGATATTGATTAGCATTTTTTACGAGAATCAACATATATACAAAAAGTCATGAAAAGAATATAAGAATGTAAGAATATAAGAATATTTATAGCATGAAGCTGCGTCAAATCAATGTAACGTCACAAAATAATATGTTCATGGTATATAACGCCTTGAGCACGTGAGGGTATAAATTTCGAATTTAAAAACATCACGTTAGTATAGTTTCCTGTTAAATGCTATATTTCTTCTTAGTGGAGAACAATTTAGGTAAAAACTATTTTTTCTTTATTAAATAGAAAATTGTTTAACCTTAGAATGGTTTTGTAGGGTACATTTGTACCCCAGAGCTATTTGCAATTCCTGTTATTCCGTTACGGTTTATTTTAACTGCAAGCAATCTTTACCATAAATCATTTTGATTATTAAACTTCCATTAAAGTAGGTGCCACCTATTTGTTTCACTCGACCAACTTAGTGCCCGCTTTAAGTTTGTCTGGGGTACAAGTGTACCCCACAAAACCCCCGTAAACGTTTGTGTTTTGTTATGTGTACATAATTCGAAAAATTTACTATATCTTCCTTCAAAATAAAATATCGATACATATAGTAAGCGAAAAACTTTTGTAAAATTGTCTAAGCTTCAACACTGCTGAGCAATAGTATTTGTTATTGGATATAATAAAGCTACTATAGCAAAGTACCCAGAAAATACACTTGGATCATTACCGTAATTCTTGCTTTTGCTGATGAAAGAGGTAAAACACATTCGTGAATATGATTTCGATATAATATGCACCACGCACCATTCGATTCGTCATCTTCTGTAGCCCATACATACTTTATATACACGTGCAATGCACGTATGTTCCTTCGACGCCTTCCTGATTTATCTCCATTATTGCATATTGCTGTATTTTTACTGTTTGAATTGACGTTTGGTGTTCAAAAAAGCTTCGGAGCAAATACACTTTTTGACCGGGTTTTGAATGGTTTACTACTTGTTCAAAATACAATTTAATACTCTTCACAACGCCGTCTGGATGGTCAAAATTGTTCAGAAATTACTGGGGTTATTAAAGAAAAAGGGAATTTTGACGCATTTTAAAGACTTGTTCTATAAATAATGAAATATTACATAATAAAAGAGTCAACACACGAATATTTTTGAACAAGCTACTTTACGATGGATTTTAGAATAAATCTATCCAATTTAATTATAAATTCAATAAAAATCAGGCATATTAGAACGATTTTAGTTCTGGGGTACGAATGTACCCCACAAAACCGTTTACGTGTAGTCACGAAAACGTTGAAGGGTTAACCTATATTACTTATGGAATTTGCGTTTCGGTATTGAGGGACATCACACTTGACTAGGGGTTTGCTCAGGAACACAAGTTGTGTCTCCATTTTTTAAAGCTAGCGTCAAGAGATGGCATGGCGCACATCATATATGCGCACTCTCGCACATCTTCCATAAATTGTGCGCGCAGCTCTGTTTCTCACTTCTACCACTGCGAAGCCCACTCATTTACAAACCGGATAATACTGCGCGAGGGCAATATTGTGTGAGCGGTAGAAAATCTTCTATGAGTGCTGCTGTACTGTGAGATGTTCTCTATAGCTTATCTTTCGTAAATATGCGAAAGCACAGCAGCATGCTCTGCGTGCTCATGGAAACTTCTCTGTGTACAGTTTTCTGCGCACAGTCAGCTGAACTCTTCTGTTTTCAATGCAAACTGATCTCATCGAGTAAACAGCAGCAATCAGGTAAATGCGTGCGTTTTGTCTGATGTGAAAATGGCGAAGAGCATGTTAGCAGAAAGCAGTGGCGGATCCAGAGGGACCTAGGGTTCGTCGCGGTTGCGGTAATTACCGCAACCGCGCGGTATTTACCGCACCCGCACCGCGAAATCTGCGGTGCGGTGAGGCACTTTTTCCCGCAGATGCGGTGCGGGAAAGAGCTTTCACCGCGCGGTTTTACCGCAACCGCACCGCAAAAAAAATTGATAAAGTAATAATTTTGATTATTCTAAATTGATAAACAGACTGCTATAACGAAAGAAAATCTAGCTGTGTCCGAAATATTTGGCGCTATTATTTTTACGACATATTTTGGACTAGTTATTTTATACTTCTAAGTAAAACTTCACAAACTAACCATTTCAAATACATAAAATTTAAGAACCCAATAGGGACAAAATTATTAGATCATTTAAAATAATAAATTTGTACTCTTAAATCCTATTTAAAAGTGCATCACTTCTCCCGATTTCTGTTGGAAATCGTGAAATTATGAATCGTTTTCGATATCAATTTTTCAGCTGTGAATTTTGACTAATTTAATGGAATTAGAGATGAACTAATTATGCTAGGACTTAAACACAACCCTCTTCATCAAACCAAACGAATTTGGAGTAATTGGCAGTAAAGGATACAAATGTATGAAAGCGTCCAAAATAAGGAGGGATCCAAATTAGGATGATTATTCTATCATTCGTTCATCAACATCGTATTTCTATCTTCTTTGATTGCTGTGTAAATTCAATGTGAATATTCTGCAGTCAATTTTATTGGACTCTTTCTCAAAAAGTATGCTACATAACTTTTTTTGCGTACTTTCATTCAAATTTACTATAATTTTCTACCAAATTAAGTCCTAATATTTTTCAGTTAAGACTATTTTGTAGCTTTTATGAAGCCACAAATACCACATAGTTTGACTCCGGTTCACTTCAATTGAAGTTTTTGCCATTGGCTCTTTGGGAAAAAATTATAGGAAAATACATTAAATGCTAGAACTTTCGAACTAGCCTTTAGAAAATTACACTTCGTACATTTTTAAAGGGAGCAATCCTAGTTTTTGAATGATAATACATCTGTTTCTTGAAGAATGCGGAAGTTAGAGTTTTGGGATATTTTGTCCGTAAAACCCCCTATTTTTAAAAACCATACATTTTTTGCAGTTTTTCTAATGCTCAATAATTCTGTACCGGTTGAGACCGGACTCCTTAGATGTAATGTATAGAGCATTTTTATTTCGTCAGATATGGCGTCGTTCTTATTGATGAAATACAATATGTTTTTATTTCACTGTATTGGAATATATGCGGTACTATATAGAAGTACTGGTATTTCGACTTTATTTTTTTGGTGAGATTCCTTTAAGAATGAAAGGTGGTTTTTACTACGTAAATGTGAAAATCATCCGTTTCATTTTCATATGTCAAAAACATTGAAAATATGAAAATTTAAAGAAAAAATATGCAACTTCATTTCTTATTACATTTTTATTCCACATTTTTCAATTAACTGAAGGGTTGCTAAAATAAAAGTTTTCCTATTACTGCAGTAGAACGTTTTTGAATGTATAATGTTTGCCTTAAAATGTACGGAATTTTATTAATAGAAAATACAAAAGTTGATTTTTTTCATAAACATTACATTCTGAGGAGTCTCTTAAAGTTAAATTTTCGTGTGAATAAGAATAACATTTTATTATATATGGTATGTACAATTTTTCAACACTATTTTTAAAAATATAAAAATTTTACCGCATTACCGCGCGGTGCGGTGAGGTAAATAAATTGCGGTTGCGGTAAGCGGTGCGGTTTTATAATTTTTTTGTGGTTGCGGTGCGGACAATCCATTTACCGCCCACATCCGCACCGCGACGAACCCTAGAGGGACCCCCTCCGAAAATTTTCAACTTGGTGAGAAATTTTGAATGAGTTTCGATTTTATATTAGTTTCAAACTTAAAATCATTGCAAACCAAATTTGACCACCAAAACTGGTTTTCATTAAATGAGGTTGTTACACATAACGTATTGTACAATGTTCATTCAAAAATCAAAATTTCGGACCCCTCCCCCCCCTCGAAATTTTTTTCTGGATCCGCTCCTGCCAGAAAGTGTGGTCGAGAACTTCTTTTTCGAGAAAGCAGATTGATAACGGAAGTGGAAAACTTGTTAAAGTTGCATGTTGTAATTTGTGTGATGTAAACGCAAAGCAGTTATCATTGTTAGGGGAAAGTGCTGATTAATTTTTCATGAAGATTTAGCAAAATAACCGGAATGATCTAAACCGCATAACTAGCCTATACTCAAATGGTTCTTCTGACGCTGCAGACTCGCTACCTGCGAATATTTCTCCATCACCCAAAAGAAAACGAACAAACAATATCCCGAGGGAATAGTGCTTCTTGCTTTTATAACATTTTGCTCTTTTACATATAATTTACATTTCATTTCAATGGCTTATATAGAAAATTTCTTTCACGATGATATAGACAGTTATAATGCGAGTGTTTCAATGAATAATAGTAAATCGCTGAATATTTTGCAATGGAATATAAGGGGTATGAATGAGCTTTGTAAATTTGATCAAATCTTGCAAACATTGGATCGTTGCAATAAATTAATTGATGTGCTTGTTATCGGGGAAACGTGGATCAAGTCGGGCAATGAAGATATCTTTAAAATTAGGGGCTATAATGGGATTTTTTTTCCTGTAGAGAACAATCGAACGGTGGAGTAGCTATCTACGTCAGGAAGAATATTTCTCATAGAGTAGTGCTGAACGCTGTTGTTAACGGCTTTCATCATGCTCACATCGAACTCTGCATAATGCAACATTATTTCGATGTGCATTGTTTTTATCGCCCTCCATCTTACGATATTGGTCAATTCCTTACCAAGCTTGAAAGTGTTCTCGCTTCCGCTTCAAATTCGCGCCCCTGTTTCATTGTAGGAGATCTCAATATACCGGTTAACCTATCGAATAACAATGTCGTCTCACGTTATAAAACTCTCCTGGAATCGCATGGTTTCATATGCACGAACACATTTCCTACTCGCCCAGCTAGTTCAAATATTCTTGATCACGTTGTTTGTAGACTGGAGGATGCTGCTCGCTTACGAAACGACACGGTTTACACCATAGTTAGTGATCACGTTCAAATTATATCTTCATATAAACTTGCAGTAAAAAGAGAACCCGTTAATTTGACTAAATCAATAATCAATCATGAAAAACTCAATAACGACCTCAATAACAAAATTTCATAGAAAACATCGAGTTGATTGATGATGTAAATGTATGTCTTACAAATATCATCACAACCTACAATTCTTTACTTGCGGAAAACACTAGAACGGTCTCCAAAACTTTTAAATGTAAAGGCGTTTTTTGCCCCTGGATCAATTTAGATTTGTGGACACTGATTAAAATCAAAAGTAATTATCTGAAACGAGTAAAAAATAACCCCAATGATGAAAACCTCAAAGCTCTTCTGCAACACATAACTGAAAAAGTTAATGTAATGAAAAAGCGGTGCAAAAAGGCCTACTTTGAAAACCTTCTATCCAACACAACTCAATCAAAACTTTGGAAAAATATTAATACCATTTTTGGTCGTTCAAAGTCGGATGTTCCCATCAGCCTAATTTGCAATGATATCAGAGTCACTGAGACTAAAGAACTATGTAATGTTTTCAACGAATATTTCTCTAGTATTGGCGAAAATTTGGCTGCAATATTCCCACGAGTCCCAACTCAAATCCTATTATAAATATACAGCACGTCCAAGAAACAATCTTCTTGCGTCCTGCAACCATAAACGAAGTGATCCTTTTGATTAAAGACCTCGAAAAAAATAACAGTTGTGGTCCTGATAAGATCCCCGCTAGTGTTTTTAAGAGTAACTGTACCACTTTTGCAAATATCCTAACCAAAGCTTATAATTTAATAATTCAAACCGGCAGGTACCCAGACTGTTTAAAAATAGCCCGAGTAATTCCAATTTTCAAAGCTGGTGATCCAAACCAACCTTCCAACTATAGACCAATTTCAACATAGTGCGTTTTCAATAAAATTCTTGAGAAATTGCTCATCACTCGACTACTCGAGTTTTTGAACAAACACAACATAATTTACAACTACCAGTATGGGTTCAGACAGGGCTGCAGCACTTTAATTGCAATGACCGAACTAATTGATTCCATCATTAGTCAAATTGATAGCAAAAGAATTGTTGGTGCCCTTTTTCTGGACCTAAAAAAAGCATTCGATACTCTGAATCACTCAATCCTGCTTAAGAAGTTAGAATGCTATGGTATCAGAGGATTATCAAATCATATTATTCGTAGCTATCTGTCGCATAGGAACCAATTCGTATCTATTGGAGACTCGTGTAGCTCTCATAGACCAATAGAAATAGGAGTGCCCCAAGGCAGTAATATTGGGCCACTGTTATTTTTATTGTATATCAATGACCTAGGTAGACTCGGGTTAAAAGGGATTCCTCGTCTTTTCGCGGATGACACCGCGTTGTTCTACCCGAACAACAACTGCCTGGATATTGTACGCGACATTGAATCGGATTTAAAAACACTAACGACGTATTTCAACGAAAACCTTCTTTCCTTGAACCTATCAAAAACTAAATATATGCTGTTTCGTTCATCTAGAAGAGCTATAGGCGTGCATCCAGACCCAAGAATGGGACAGTCTGTAATTCAGGAAACTAACTGCTTCAAATATTTAGGACTTCACTTAGACCCCACACTCTCCTGGATTGAGCATATAACATCTATAGAGAGAAAAGTTGCATCGTTATGTGGGGCTATGCGTAAAGTATGCTCTTTTGTTCCCCAGCATGTACTTCTAAAATTTTATTATGCGCACATCCACTCATTGCTGAACTACCTTGTATCTGTGTGGGGCCGTGCCAGTATTTCGAATCTGAAAAAGCTACAAACGCTTCAAAACAGATGTCTTAAAATTATTTATAAAAAACCATTTATGTACCCTACTATTTTGTTATACAATAATAATGCCCATAACATTTTACCTTTGCTTGGGTTGACTAACTACCAAACAATAATGTACATCCACAATGCTTTGCATAATACTATTGCTCATAATAATCTAGAATTTACGACAGGAATTCGAGCTCACAGCACCAGACAAGCCAATCATTTATTATACTCCAGAGTATCCACGAACCTTGGTCAAAGACGCATTTCTTTCATCGGACCTAAGTTATTCAACCAGCTTCCTACTGATTTAAAGCAAATAACATGTCGCACTCGTTTCCAAGCAAAATTGAAACTAATTTTAAAAAATAAAATAGGAGAATTTTTAATATAAACTTCGTTCACCACCAATCGAGCTTATTCCTTTAGCTATAATTGGTTAACATTTTTTTAAATAAAAACAATTGATAAATGCATTTTTTCTAGCAATAAGTAATAAATAAATTTAAATTATTATGAGCTTCCTGCAAAGCTACGATGGGACCCTTAAAAGGATCCTTTTCCGCTGGGTACTCGCCGTAGCTTCTTGTCAAATTTTGTGTTTTGTCGGTATCGTATTGTTTTTTTTGTTCTCAGCGATTCGTAACTTTGTTTTGTTGTGCTGACCTTTTTTTTGTACGCTGAGAACTGATGTGTCTACTACCAGGGGGCTCCGTTTGTGAGCTTTTTAGTGTGGGGGTGAGGCGGGCTATTAAAAAAAAATGTGTTGCTTTTTTGTTCTCAGAAGTTGAATTTCAAAAATATCAACATTGAACATGATAATCAAACAATGAATACGAAGTTGACTATTTTGTTAAAGAAGAAAATCTTTGATGTGGATGCCAATTACCAATATAGATCTCTACGTGTCATATAATATATCAAATAATGTTGCCTCTTTAAACGTGCTTTATTTCAATTCTGCTCACTCATAACACTGTGCATAGCTCTGTGCATACAACTGTAAACTACGCAGAGCTGTGCGAGCTGCGTACACATTTCTTCGTCTATTTCAGTTGTGTGAGAACTGATTTTATCATTTTATTTTGCCTGTGCACAGCTCTGAAGCGAGCTGTGTGAGATGCCCGAGATCGTGCGATGGCATTGTGTGCAAGAGACCTACCGGCGCGCACTCGCACTCTCAATGAAAATACGTGTGTAGCGTGTGATAGCTCTTTTCTCTCAACGAACACTGATGAGCAAACCATCTCTGGCGCTAGCTTAGTTCTGTCGCTAAGTTGGTGTCAGATTCTGACGAGACGAAGTCGAAACGCAAATTTCATTACTAATTTAACTTCCTATTTACGAAATAACTTGAAACCGTTTCAATAAACAATTCGAAGTAAAATTCGACACTATATCTGATAAATAATTTGAGCAATTGTTATTTGATAAAAGTGGCTTTTGACAACGCAAAAAAGTATCCTGTTGTAACTTTTATTCTGCACGTCCAATAAATGAAGAACATATTTTTCATCATAATCAAGAAAGTCACTTCCTCTAGGGGTTTTAAACTGAATACTTACTCTATCTGTTTGAACTTAATTTGGGGTACATTTTTGGTAGGGTGGGTGCTTCTATAGTTGAGGTGTACCAATAATTGCAGTAGTGGGTTGTACGCCTAACTAAGATACCAACCACCAAAAAATATTTTTTTATCGATACACCGCACTAAAATTATGCGACAATAAAACTGTTATCCTAGAAATTTGTTCAAATAACTATTGAAAAAATTGATTTTCTTCGAATTGTGAGCTCCCTTGCATATATAGTTGATCTAATGTACCTATAGTTGCAAGTCCCATAAGAAATCAATGGGATTTGCAACAATAGGAACCGAAATTAGCGATTGCACCACTATTGACGAATTTCGCGCTAAATCGTATTCAGGGTTGGCAGCACCCTCTCTGCTCCATGAAGTTTGCCAACTTTCGAGGGTTCTCTGATGAGTAATACTGAAAAATTCGCTGAAGCTAATTGGTCTTTCATATATGTCACCTTGCAAAGCGCCCGCCTTAGCTAAAGAGTCCGCTTCTTCATTACCTGGAATGGAGCAATGCGAGGGAACCCAAACTAAGGTAATCTTGTACGATCTTACAGACAAAGCACGCAGGCGCTCCCAGATTTTCCCCAGAAAATATGGAATTTCTAGGTTTCATTGAACGGAGAGCCTCTATTGAGCTGAGGCTATCCGAGACAATAAAGTAATGATCGGTGGGCAAAGTATCAATGATCCCAAGGGTATACTGAATAGCAGCAAGTTCTGCGACGTAAACTGAAGCAGGATCATTGAGTTTGAATGAGGTGGTGAGGTTTTGATTGAATATACCGAAGCCAGTGGAGCCATCGAGGCTTGACCCGTCGGTGTAAAACATCTTGTTGCAGTCGACTTCTCGAAATTTACTATGAAAGATGCTTGGGATCACCTGCGGACGTATGTGATCCGGGATTCCACGAATTTCGTCTTTCATGGATGTGTCGAAGAATACAGTTGAATCAGAAGCATGAAAGAGATTGACACGGTTGGGATAGTATGAAGAAGGATTGATATTTTGTGCCATGTAATCGAAGTACAAGGACATAAATCGGGTTTGAGAATTGAGCTCGACAAGCCTTTCGAAATTTGCAATTACTAACGGGTTCAAGATATCGCATCGGATGAGCAATCGATATGAGAGTTCCCAAAATCGATTTTTCAGCGGAAGGACACCCGCCAGCACTTCTAAACTCATCGTATGTGTCGAGTGCATGCAACCCAAAGCAATACGCAAACAACAATATTGGATTCGCTCTAGTTTGATGAAATGTATGTTCGCAGCGGAGCGGAAACAGAAACTCCCGTACTCCATCACCGACAATATTGTTGTTTGGTACAGCCTGATCAGGTCTCCTGGGTGGGCACCCCACCATGTTCCGGTTATTGTACGGAGAAAGTTGATCCTTTGCTGGCACTTCTGTTTCAGATACCTAATGTGACATCCCCAGGTTCCTTTAGAGTCGAACCAGACCCCGAGATATTTGAAAGTTGAAACCTGAGCAATAGTTTGACCCATTAATTGAAGCTGTAGTTGCGCTGGTTCACGCTTCCTTGAAAATACGACTAGCTCAGTTTTCTCCGTGGAGAACTCGATACCCAGCCGGAGGGCCCAAGCACACAAATTGTCCAAGGTATCTTGCAATGGTCCTTGCAGATCGACGGCTTTGAGACCACACCGTCATCTGCAAGCTGCCTTAGCGTGCAGGAATTGACAAGACATTCGTCAATATCATTCACGTAAAAGTTATAGAGAAGGTAGTTGGGAAATTGATTTCTGAGATTATTATGACTTTCATTGGTTTAGTTTTTGATTCAAATACACCTGAAAAAAAAATCAGTTTGGACAAGGAAACGTTTTTTTCAAATAACTTTTTTTCCTTAAAAGTGCCCAATTTGAATTTTTGACGGTAGGTAGGGAACATAATTACCTATCTTGGAACCAAATTTCGTCCAAATCAAAGATGGGTTTTTTTTTAGTAAATCAACTTTAAATTTTGTAAATCGATTTTTTTCAGTGTAAGAGTCGGTGAAGAATTTTTTCAACATATTTATTAAAAAAAATGTGAAAATCACTCCTACAACATTTTTTGTAGAATTTGTCATTTTTTGACTATAGCCATTTGAAAAAAAAATGGTGAAAAAAGTTTGACCCTTTTCAAAAGACAGTCCAGATCATTTTCGGAAAAACAAAGTATGCAAAGTGGATTTGTGACAAAGTCTTCATGTACAGAAAGTTTCATTAAAGTCTGAGAGGATGCTGCCAACATTTGTTCGAGTTGGCGCGAAATTCGTCTATTTTAACTACTACCGAGACCAGATTTATGGCACACCTTACTATGAAAATTTCATTCTGTTATAATCTTGTAATTTCATTTTGATCGGGTTACCAGTCACCCTGCAAACATACTTGATAACACATTCCTTCGCTAGCTTTCGCATGACTGGTCTGGATTATTATTTTATTTATGTTTGAAGATATTCTTTCTAAAAAGGGATGTAAAGAATATTACACTACTTTTCCAAACTGTTTTCTCCAGAGTGGTAAACAACAATGTAAATTATTACATCATTAGACAATGCCATATCCAGCGACACCAAAAATACAATATTTCAATTTTAACAGATTTTGTGTATCTAATCGAGATTCACTCAATACGTTTCCCAAAAAAAGTATGAGACCCCTCTTTTACGATATGTATATTTTTCCCTATTCTCGCGACACGAAGCGAATCCAATAAATCTACCACCACGTGTAATGGTTCCTTGCTGTACCGCTCGAATTGGCAAACAACCCCCCAACACAAGTACGTATAGGTATATGCACAAGTTTGTCATACAACATCGCGAACACGAGTAATTTATTTGCCAATTTGGTGTCTTTTAGCACTTAATAACTTTGATTTATGAAACCCCTTGCCAAATCTGTTCACGGTTGGCATCCATAAACTCAGTCAGTCTATTTTGTTGCTGGAAAAGCTTTCTCGAAAGATGAAATCTGATCCTTTAACCACATCTCAACTGCTACGGAACAAATAATGATCCCTTAAAAGGACAACCAGTGCGATAAGAATCACTGCACCGGTTCTGGACCAACCAATCATCACCAGGGTGACCACTACAAATGATGATTGATTAAGAACGTCCTCTTGGCAGCAGGTTGTCCTAATGATGTAATATCACTTGTCAGGATATGTTTGAATCAATCAAATTTTCTGATGAAATCGATGATTTGAAAATGAAACCAGAAAAAAACGTTTTCAGCCGATCAGATAGGAATACAACAGAGGAGGGATAATGGTCATTAGAGCATTTTTTTTTCTTCAAACAACCACGTGTGGTTTTTCTTCTTTTTCCCCATGATTATCCTTCTCTGCCCTGGTGATTGATCCCTTTAAATTGATACGCTTCTGTGCTTGTTTGATTCCCTTGGCTTCGGTTGGTTCGGGATGTCATGTGATATATAATAAATACATACCTACTTCCAGTTCGTCCGTGATGATGGACACTGTTCAAACATGCCCCTAGAGAAGGTGATTGTTTGTATTTTAAACTTTGTGACTGATAGGTGAAGGATTGGGTTTCTTATCTTGTTCGAAATGGATTTCATTTTTTCCAACATCACTAATGCGTGCTCAATCTCGGCAGGTGGCCGATCGTCCAGATCTGGGTGGTCTATTTCAATATGAAGAACATATTTGATTTGTTTATGATCGACATACACGATTCGACGATAACAAATTAGTCAAAATATCTAACTTGATGAGCTAGCTAGATTAAGGGAGCCCAGGCATCCAGAAGATTTATAAAAGGGATTTTTGTGTTATATTAGCACGTTTGAAAATTCTACATTCGAAATCACGCGATTCATAATTACGATTAAACATGATTGAAAATGTAATTAGTTATCGCACAATAAAAAATCACTGCATTAAAAATTTCACAAATGAAAATCACACTACTAAAACAGTATAAATTAAATGATTACAATGACGATGGAATAGATTCCTGCAAACGGAACAAATTTGTTCAAGAAGATTTCAAACATGTCAACATTTGAAACTGAAATTGTTGACATTTGAAGTAAAATAAAGAACGCTTCCCAAAATTGACGAAGCTAGGCACATGTCCTATAAAATAAAAGAGCTAGCCTACCTCGGCGAAGAGTTCCCCGATGAAAGAATGTCCCCCGAAACCGTTATCCCCCGAAACGCAGCGATTCGGAGTGGAGGATTGCGTCCGGTTCAATGGTGCCCCAACGATTCAAGCCGGTGATTCGCTACGGACTACTCGGATTACTTCCCGATCGTGGATCTTTCCTACTCCGGCGAAGAGTTCCCCGGCAGTGGCAGTCGGTCCTGCGATTCTGGGTGGAGGGTGACTTCCAGTTCACAGGCGCCCGACGATTATTTTCCGGTGCTACTTCTCGGCGGTGGACCTAGCCTACTCTGACAGAGAAATTTGCCGACGTCGACAGTTCTCTCGAAACTATTATCTCGATTCTGGTCTGTTAGATGCCGCGGTCAATCCTGCAATTCCGGAGGGAGGATGACTTCCGTTTCTCATGTGCTTCGACAACCTATTGTCGACTTTTCTAAACTGACTTGTTGAGTGCCAAGGTCGATCCGGAAATTCCGGTTGGAGTATAACTTCCGGTACATCGGTGCCTCGACGAGCCGAAGCCGTGTACTGCTATGTTGCTGGTCGTTGCTCCTCTCGCCATCTTCGTTACAAAGCGGACATGATCTGAACGACTGTTCTGCTCACCGCGTCCCATTTTTCTTTGTTCGCGCATATTCTTTAGACATGTTAACGTCTTCACTGACATCGATTCTCATTTCGTTTTCCTTATGCTCGAATCACCAGTATTCGAAAACCACATGCTCAGACGCCCGCTCTGTATCAAAGCACGCGATGCAGAACGACGATCTCGCGTAACCGAACCTATTCAGATACTTCTTGAAACAGCCACCGGACAACAACTGCGTCATGGGGAGCTCACTTCACCGTGCGCGCTGTTCACTCACATCGACAGGCATGGAATTAGTCGATGGCTCCATTTAACGTTTGCATCGTTATCCTACTGATTTTGCCACTTGCTTAAGGTATCAGCTCTGCCTCGTTTACGGATTGCTCTCGTGCCTCGATCTCTATAACATTCGGTATCTTCTTCGAGTAGAAGGTTTAGGGGAATCGTTCCAGTTATCACAGTTATCAGTTATGCTTCTGGTGAGATAGTTCGATACACGCTAGACACCCGCATGACAATTAGTCTGAGCGTGCTGTTCAGCCGATATGTGTTCCTCTTCGTCCGAAGTATCGTCATCCAAGCAGGTTCTGCGTATCTGAGTACCGATGTGTAGACACTCACCAGTAGTCGCTTTTTAGTGCTGCTGATCGCCGATTTGTTGGGCATGATCCATGGTCCTCCCGCATGCGTGTTCGATAATTTCCCGCTTTGATTAGAATTGACTTTCCGACCGAAATTCTGACCTGCCTTTCGGTTACTTATCAAAACCGTCTCGGTTTTGTACTGAGCGAACGACAGCGATTTCCTCTTCTCTTTTGCTTCTGCGCAGCCTCCATAGTTTTCACGACCGTTTGTATGGCGTCCAGAGTGGATCTAACTTTCCGGAAACCGAACTGCATATTGGATAGGACATTCTCTCTCTCCGTGTATGTTGCAAACCTGTTAAAGATTACTCTTTCATGCACCTTGCAGGTTATATCCAACAGGAATATGGGCCTGTATGCTGAAGGATATCCAGTGGGTGTGCCTGGCTTCGGCAACAGCACCAGTTTTTGTCGTTTCCAAATGTCGGGGAAGTAACCATCATCGATACACTTTTCCAACGCAGTCCTAAACATATCCGGGTTCAATAGGATTGCTGTTTTCAGAGCCACATTGGGGATGCCGTCTGGTCCTGGGGCCGGGTTTTTACCATCACTACCAGCTCCTCGTTAATTACCCCAGCTTCTTCTTCGTAGTCCTGGCGTGGGCGGCCAGGTCGTCGATTCATGCTATGGGAATATCACTTCTACGCTGACTCTCATCCTCTCCGTGCACCTATCCGGTGGTATTGTCGGTCTTCTTATCATCGCCATGGCAACTCTGTAGGCTTCGCCCCACGGATTTGAATTGGCGTTGCGGTAATGCTCCTCTAGGCAGGCTTTATTACTGAGCTTGATTTCCTTGTTATTGGCGGCTCTTGCCGCCTTATACGCTGGTCTTAGAGCAGCTCTTTCAGCGACGTTGTGTGCTCTGTGCATTTTCCACTGGGCTCGGTGGCAACATGAACGTAGGTCGGCAATCGTCGAGTTCCACCAGTAGGCTGGGCCGCAACTGTACCTTGGTTTGCCTTCTCTTGGCATGGTTGCATCGCACGCTCTTGCTGATGCTGTTATCACTTCATCTGCACTGAATTGAAGGTGATTGCGCTCACGCCCCAATGCTTTGACGAAGACTCTCTTGTTGAACTTCATTGTTTTCCACCTCTGCTCGTTTGATTGGGTCACACGCGCTTCCGACTGTCTATTGCTTCCGATAGTGTACCGGATTGCTTGGTGGTCACTGAGGGTGTACTCCTCGCATACTTCCAACCAGCCCAAGGCTGCAGAAGGTAACGTTAATAAGTGATTGTCGACCTTTGCGGTGGCAGATGCTGGTTGTACCATCGTTTACAACATCTACGTTCAGCTTTTCAAATGCCTCGAGTAAATAGACTACACCTGCTTAAATTGGTGAAGTGTTCCTCTATTCTACTGCCCCAGCGCTGCGTTATCTGCTATCCAGTTTCCATCGCTGACCGGGGTACGGTGTGGCTCTGAAATGATAGCACAATCGAATTCAGACTCTGCTACATATTGCCGCAGCAAGTGTTGCGTCTGTGTCGCAGTGGTTTTCGTTTCCTCCACCGTGACTTCGTTGCATCCGTCTGTTTGAAGGCCGGACATCGTGGGTCTTATGTAGCGTGGTTGTTACCTTCTGCATTTGCAGTCTTTTGCCTTGTGGCCTTCTTCCCCGCACCTTCTGCATAATTTGCTCCTGTCAGATCCACTGCAGTTTCTCGTCAGGGGGCCGAGCTCTTTACGCTTGAAGCACACTTCCAGTCGCTGAGAGACACTCATTGGACATACCGACCAGCCAACTTTGATCTTCCCAATTATAAGTGCCTTGTTTGATGTTACGACTGAAAGCCTAACCGATGCCTCTTGCTTGCCGAAAGGCCCCTTGCTCATTCAGATCGTCCTCCGAATTTCTCCAAGCTCACACTGTTCTTGCTGAGCATCTCTTAGCTCGTCTTCCGAGGATATTTCATCCAAGCTCTTACATTGGATGGTTGCCTCCGGGCACAAGGCTCTCACTTCTAGCGCTTCGCTCATAGCTTTCTCGATGGGATCTTTATAAGCAGAGCTGTATGACTTCGGATTCTTTTTCAGTTCCAGGATCTCCGGTGCGGGTACGCCTGATTTTCTTAACGTCTGAGCTCAGTCGCTTGAGTAACAGGCTTGTTTACGTTGCGCGCAACACCTTCTCGTACGAGTCCTCGTTAGCTTTGATTATTAGTGCTTCACCTTTGTTTCGTCCCTTGAAGAGCTTTCGCTTTTCGGACCTATCCATGTTGTTCGCCTTCCATTTTGTGCTGCGAACGACTTTCCATTTAGTGTTTTTATCCACATTGGTGGCTGCTTCGTTCGCTACGCGAACCAACGCTGCCGTGCTGTTAACCCACCCGCCAGTAGAACAGCGCACCTATCAGCCCAAATTCTCTGTCCAATTCGTAGGCAATGCCCTGTCCGTTGAAGTTCGCAATAACCAGTATGCCGTAATCAGGATGTTACTGGTGTCGATCTTGATATGCCGGTTGGGCTAGAGTGCTTTTATTGGTAAGATCTTTGATTACTGAAATCTTAAGATCTAAGCAGAAGCGGCACAGACGCGCTTCGACGGAGCTGCTTTCGGAGTAATGGATTTTTTTAGAGGTTTTGGCAGAACCTAATTCAAACTCCACCATATCCTAGCAAGACTTCCCAACTCGCAGTAGATCCCGTGGGGGGGAGGTTAAGCCCCTGAACTCCTGACCTTCCTGTCCATGCTGCCCCAGGTGCATGCGTGTGTAATACATATACTGTGTATGCGTGTGAATGTGTGTGTATGTGTGTATGAATTTGTGTACTCCACTATTTAAAGATCGGATTTGCTCCACCGGATAATTTTAAATTACGACGCAATTAAAAAATATTATGAAAAAGTTGAACCAAATTCATTTATGCATTTTGTAGAACTTTATTGTCTTTATTAGTCTTATACACCAACAGGCATACCAAAGCCCCAATGGTGTTGGTCTTAATAATAAACTTATTACTAACATTCAAGTCATATTCACAAATAGTGGTCATACAATAATTCATAAAAACGGTAAAAAATGTGGTTAAAAGATTGATTAAAAAGTCTAGAAAATCGCTGACGCAGAGTTTGTCTAGACACGTTGAAATCGAAAGCTGAACCAACCTGGTTGAAAATCCTTTGCAGACCAGTGATGGCTCCATGCATACTATAATTAGTGCGTCTGAACGGTAATCGAAGCATAATGTTGTTGCGCAATGTTCGTGGTGCGACGTTTATATTGATTTGTTCTAATAGAGCTGGGCATCTATATGACCTTGCAAAGTGTCGGCGATGAACAAAGCTTTTGCTGTATTTCTTCGAACATAAAGGGGTTCCAGTTGAATCAGCTGACACCGGTTTTCATAGCTAGGTTATCGGACAGGATCTCTCCACGGCAATCTACGGAGCGCGAAACGTAAAAAGCGACGCTGTACGCTTTCAATTCTCTCAACGCCGTTATTGTAGTTTGGGCTACACACTTCAGGGCAATATTCTAGGATTGATCGGGATTAAGCGCAGTACAGTGATTTGAGACAATAAACATCTGTAAATTTTTGGTTATCCTGAAGATGCATCCTTGCGCTCGAGACGCTTTACCGACTGCATAGGAGACGTGTTGTTTGAACGTAAGTTGAGAATCCAGAATCACTCCCAGGTCCTTCACGTGACTGACGCGTTCGATTTCTGTTTCTAGAAGATGGTACTTAAAATAGATCGAATCCTTTTTCCGTGAAAACGATTTTACCGAGCACTTCTTCGGGTTTATATACATGGTACACCAGTCAGCTGCTGTTGGAGAAACCTGCAATCTTCAATTGTACAAATTATGCGAAAAATCTTGAGATCATCCGGGAAGGACAATCGGGGAGTCTTCAGAATTAGATGTACATCATTGAAGTATATCAGAAACATCAACGGTCCCAAGTGGCTTCCTTGAGGTATTCCTGACGTAAAAGTGAATATAGGGCCCTGGTAATCTCCTATGACAACCGCTATCTCTCGGTCTGTGAGGTAAGATCGAAACCACTGCAAAACACTACCATTTATTCCAAATCTCTCCAATTTGCTATTGTGATATCGTGGTTTAGCTTATCGAAAGCGGCACATAAGTCGGTGTAAATGTCAGTTTGAGCGCGACGTTCCATACTCTCTGTTATGTAGGATGTTAAGCATAACAGGTTCGATGCAGTTGACCGCTCGGACGTGAAGCCATGTTGATCGTCACTTAGGTACTGCTTACAGTGAGCCTGAAGAGGTTCCATAATCACCAGCTCGAACAACTTCGAGACAGCACTCAATGAAGTTATCCCACGGTAATTGTTGACGTCTCGTTTATTGCCTTTTTTATGAACTGGGAACATGTTCGCTGATTTCCAGCAAGATGGAAAAATACCTCTAGTAATAGATGCTCTAAAGATCTGAAGAAGCGGAGCAACCAAAACTTCGATGTGCCTTTTCAGTATCGCGGAGGAGAGCCCGTCGGGTCCCGGATTGAAAGATGACTTAAGTCGAGAGGAAGCTCTGGTAATCATCGTTGCATTAAAATCGATATCACCCAGAGTGTGACCCACAAGTGGAGCTCTGCTAGCGGCGAGTTCGATTTGCTGAATAGTTAGTGCCTCATCTGTGAATACATTCGCGAATTTTTCCGAGAAAAGTGCACATATGTCTCGAGATGTAGTAGCTGTGTTCCCATTGAAAGTCATAGACGACGGCAGTCCTGATTCCTTGCGCTGCTCGTTCACATATTTTCAGAAATGTTTAGGATGCGACTTTAGATTACGCTGAATATTTTGCTGATATCGATAGAAACAGTGTTGACTCGCTCGTTTGTACGCATGATTGAGACTGACGTAATAGTCTCTGAGTGATATTGTGCGATACTTGGTAAACCTCCGAAGGGCAGCTCTCTTTATAGGCTTCAGCCGTCGCAGTGTACTCGTTTGCCATGGAGGGCCGGTTTGTCGCTGGTGAACTTTCTTTGAAACATGCCTGTCAATAGCGTACACCAGAACGTTTGAAAAGGTTTGAACAGCAGTTTCGACATCTTCGGGGTCCAGAATATTTTCCCAATCGATAGTGGAAAGAAGGTCTGCGATACTGCGATGATCAGCTTTACGGAAAGTGTAGGAGACAGAAAGCGGTAATATATCGAAGTCATGCACCACAGAGCTATCATTCGTGGCGATCAGTGGAGGATGATGTGCCACTGGTTTTACTAAAGGAGAGGGAGCCGTCACTATTGATGTGGCGGAAACCTGGTCGCTGACAAAACAAAGATCGAGATGGCGGCTATTCTCATTGGCAATAGGATTGATTTGTAGTAACGTGGCTGAGCTATAGCTATCAAGTAGCCTCACTGCACATGGGTGGAGAACGGAATGGTCCGAATCCGGATAAAGAAATCCATTACGGGAAGATTTCCATGAAATGCTAGGAAGATTAAAATTTCCTAGTATCATGATCTCATCAACAGCGTTAGCATCTTCGAGGATAGTAAAAACTGAGCTGCAGTGTGCTTCAACGTATTCGGCATCACGAGCGCGGTCGGGTGGAACATACAACGCACACAAGTACAACTTACGATCGCCAAGCTCGATAATCGTCCAAACCTGCTCAAGACAATCCCAAGAAGTGTTCTCGACGATTCTTGCCTTCAAGCTGGTTTTAACCGCTACTAATACGCCGCCTCCTCTGGATTTTCGGCTGTTTGTAGGGCTTCGGTCACAGCGAAACACCTCGTATTCAGTACCAAACACCTGACTGGAAAGTGTGTCATCGTTCAACCATGTTTCGACGAAGACAATGATGTCAAAACTTATCGGAGACTGCAAGACGGTATTGCTTAACGATTGAATTAATACCACCAACATTTTGGTAGTATAGTAGCAGTTTAGCACGTCGTTGACCAGTGCTGGAAATCGAAGAGCTTTGAGGCAAGGAAGAGCTCACAGATGCATTGTACTTGCCTGAGGTAGGTTTGCGGAAGACCCCTCGTCCCATCTCCACCACAGGACCGGGACGGCTGCTGGTCGCTGGCAGGAAGGGCTCGACTGTGGTGGGGGGACTAAGGGCTTCCTCACGGCTGGCGGCAAGTGTGCGTCCTGGTCACCGAAGAGACGACATTACGTGGGATGCTTTGAGTGCAGTGTCCTTTAGTTTGCTCGGAAGCTCAACTCGGAAAGAAACGAAGTTTAGTTTCGTGAGGTCGGTGTCCTTCTTGACCAACAAAACTGATTTGGGTGCATCGCTTATTCCAAGGCATTCTTGGAATTGCATCAGTAGGCTGTATCTCGTGGTTTTGAAACCATTTGGTGATTTGACTCCGGAACGGACATTCCGGAGCAGGTTCCCGTGGGGTCGTGAGTAGCCATTCCATTCCAAATCCATTTTTTAAATTGCCATAGGGTCCCGTAACAATATATAACAGATCTTCGAGACAATTTGAAGTGTTTTGATACTCATATTGCTAGGACATTATTAAAATTTACAAATCATACCCTAGTAGTGGAACATTACCCCGGAAAATCCGGATTACCAAGCACCAGATCCATTCATCCGGTTCAATTTTACAAATCAAAAAGTGGACGAGTTTCTTAATCAAAAAAATCTAAAAGTGTCCAAATCGGATAAAGGAAGCCATAGTTATGAGCATTTCAATTTATGGGTACCCGGGTTCCCACGTTGGCCTGTTAAAAGTGTTTTTGTTGGACACTTAACAGTTAATTAAAGAATCTTAATCGAATAACCTTTTTTATGCGATTACTTTAACGAAAAGAAATATTCTGTAGTGAACTTTGCACAAAATGAAATCAAAATTTTTTCATTTGAGCATCTAAATGTAGAGTAATAAAATGCTGTCATGCCATCATTATGAATATTTTTGATGCTCTACACGAGACATTAGTTTGCGTAGTGCTTCCGATTTTTTATAAAAGAGACAGGTCGGGTTTACCGACATTGTCAGATTTGCCCTACCTTACCCTATTTTGAAACCATTTCAATTATTTGGAAATAGTTCGATGTCGGTGTTTTACCATTCGTTTGCTAGGGAATATAAAAGGAAATCACACTCATAAACCACTCTCCAGAATTTTGAATTTGCAATTCGGCTCTGTTTAAGCAAGCCCGACCGATTATCAAATGTTTCAACTGCCCAGCAGAAGTAAACACATGCACTCCCATCACCGATATGAACCAAAACCGTCCCCAATCAAAAACATGATAAAATTAAATGGACTAAAACCGAAATAATAAACATGCTAATGCATTTGCATTATTATTACAGCACTCGGGTGCGCGATGAGTGAGTTTGGTGTTGAGTTTGATGGACCTTCCCGCATAATGACGACCGAAACAATGGCAGGCCGGCTTTTTACGATGATGTTCCCTAGGACGACTCATTGGCGGGCAGAAGGTGGCGAAATGGTCATAAAAAGCTACGAGTGCCAATGATGGGTTTCCTGTTACTCCCTTGTATCCTGCAGCTACCACACAACGTTCGTATCAACATTATCCACTTGGCAATCGTTGAGTCCTGTCCATCCAAAGGTCCTCTATGTCGAGTATTGACAGGAAGGGAAACTAGTGCGGTTCGCGCGCGGTATCCACTTGACTAACGTGTTGATTTTCAAAATGAACTTTTTATGCAAATGCATTCCATGTTTTACACAAATGTGCCAACATATATATGCTCAGTGTGGCCTCCACCATAGGGAGAACGAACAATACGTGGTTCAGTCGGCTACGACAAGCTCTCCATAGTCCGAGGTCTCCGGGAACCTATTGTTTGCCGTCCAGATTTACCCTTTTCCGGAATGAGGTACAAATCCAAATCTGATGCGCTCCGCTCCGGTCGTGCCGGCCGGGGTGAGGTTGGCTTTTCAATCGATTGTCCATTACAACGGAAGGAGTCACACATGTGGTGGTGGGTCGTAAGTGTTTAACGGTGGACGAGGCGCGGATGTACAATATTGAAATTTGTAATTACTATTGTTAATATTCTAGGCAGGACATTTGCAGACGGCAGTTCTCCGTCGATGGCGAAACAATGAACTTTGGCCGTGTCGGGATGATTTGGGGATGAAGAAACTTTTTTTGTTGGCTGGGATTATGGTGTCATTCCTGTAGGAATGCACTTTTTGTTAAATATCAGACTATCCGGAGTGATTAACAATGCCGTTTCACATTTCACGAAAATTTTTAAACAACTTTAAAATTCACGTTTGACATCTGTTCTCTACGATTCAATTTCAAAATCAAAATGTTAATTCTATTCTATTCAACAACTTTCCGAGCAGCTTAAAAAACTGTTGCTCTACATTCCATCGATCAAAATGCCATCCCAACCCACTTTCCGCTCAAGGGTTCAATGTTTCAAAAATTCCCATTCAATTTAATCAACTGGCACTTACCGGCCGTGAAGGAACAGGGCTCCTACTTTCTCCATCCCCTGTCAGCCAAAAGGGGAAAAGCGAAAACAAGAAATCACTTCACACATCTTTTATCCGCACTGCTATGATCTCTCCATCATCCCACGTCCTCGGAACTAAACTTCTTTAACACTGTTGTCTTAGCGCTAGCAGTCTCAACGGGTGGCGGTTAAAATTTATTGCCTTTCGTCGTCGTCCTTCAGCGAGGGAAAACTTGCAACTAACCACCCGCCCACGCCCAGAGCACTAATGCTCAGGATACGAAAGTTCGATACATGTAGTTTCCTGCAGCCTTGACATCCGCTAGGACAAGTTTATATCCCCTCGTAGAGACACCACCCACCCACCAACATCGTTTAAATAGTAGCTCTACTTGGCTAAAAGTGTCACCGACACACGCCATTTAATCATCCATAATTAATGTGTCAATAGCGGTGGTCCTTTTGTTTCCTTGTTTCCAACCCGTGTCTTATAATCTAAGAAAAGGACATGATTTTTAATAAAATTAATTACATATCAGTGTGTGTGTTCCGGTTGGTTAACCTACTGTCTTGAAGAGACCGTTGGAAGTACCTACATGCTGTTAGCCTAGCCAAGTTTTCCTGTTGATAATAACAAACCAAGATCCGTAGCTCCATCGCTCCACACTCTCTCCTTCGGGCGATAAGACGAAAAAGGGTAAAACCCTTTGATCTGAGACATTCCGGTCCCACTCGTATTGAGGAAAAAAGACCAACTGCCAGAAATAATTCTCAGTTTTGTGCTTATAATAAGGATTAACTTTGAGACACGGTTTCTGATGGGTTTCATTTAAACTTTGGCAGTCACTGTTTGCCACGGTAGACTGATTAATGGTCGGGAAATTGCCAGCAACACGATTCATTATCCGAACCACCCCGAGGAACAACATAGGCACATGATATAATCGTGTGTGGTATGTATTAGCATAATTGTAGCTTTTCGACGGTCGACACCAGCGTCGGAAATTAGGTGATGGTAATTATTTTCCGGTTATCGTTAGAATACAATTCCACTAACTTTAATTGCTACTATAATTAGGGTACGTGCCCACGTTAACAACAAGAAATAACTCTCGATCAGCTACATGACAATTATTCATGCTGTAGATTGACTGTTTTATGCTTTTGCGTTGAATTTAGTATCCTTTTGAGCCTCAGCCAAATGCGCTAAACGTGGTACTCTGGGATATGAACATACTTGCAGGAAGAGACGCATTCTCATCACACTGTTGAGTGATGATAACGATTCACATTCGCCCTGAAAGCAGGGACTTTTTAGCGAACTCGCGTTTAATGACGCTTCAAGTTCAAAATTTCCGATATAAACGCATTTGAAGCTGAAAATAAATGCATGAAAGAATTCCGCGGTTGAAGCTGAAAATAAATGCATCGAATACCCCCTGAAAGCGAATAAAAAACCAACTAATCTACAAAACTACTTAAAAACAACTAGTTGTAATAATTCTTTTCGTGAAAAAAGCACCATTGATGTTCTAATTGCATTGATTGATAGTGCAACATGGACTACTCAACAACACATAAGGCTTGCTGCATCAAAAAGTGAGTTAATGCTAATGCAGGTAATCATTATATGACAATCATCGACGAAACCATATGTTGAAAACCTAAACTCATTAAGTTTCCTCAGGAAGCCATCCACGACAAGAATCCATAGAAGTGGTGACAACACACCACCTTAATGACATCCGCATACACTCAGTTTTCTCATCTTCACTTGTCTTAACGATGAGTACAGATGTCGGCTGCTAAGCATTACTTGTATTCAGTTCGTGATATAGGAAGGTATACCATGACCTCGTGCTGCATTAAGATGGATTCAAAAGACACGTTGTCAAAATCAGCTTCAATATCAAGAAAAACTCTTAAGCTTTATTGGTTTTGCGAAAAGCTTCTTCAATATTGTAGTCAACATTGTGTAACAGGGTGGTAGTAGGCTTCCTCCGCTGATATGCATGTTGCATTGTCAGCAGCGGGTGCTCACTCAAGCTAACTTCTCGAATGTAGTGGTCGATTAAACATTCCACTGATTTGAGAAAGAATGAGGTCATACTGAACGGTCTAAAGCTTTTTACCTCCTCACGCGTAACGCGGCCACCTTTGGGAATGAATTTTACAATAATTTTCCGCTACGCTATTGGAATGTATCCTGTTGCAACACTGAAAACCATTCGATGAAGAAAATAACAAAACAAATTCTTGTTTTCCTAATTAGTTGATTTCAACAGAAAAATGGAAAATGTAACTAAATTTTCTCTTAAGTTTGCGAGATTCTCAAATAATAGTTATTGAAAATTATTATTGATTTTGATTCAAGACGCACATCATACGAAATGACAGCAAAGTAGCCAAGATACACACCTTACTGAAATACATCAAGGTAGCGACAGCAACTATGTTGCAGGTAGGAAGTTGTCTTGGATAGCTTGTTTTAGGCTGGGCGACCAGTCCACAAAAAACAGATATCCAACTGACCTCATTTTGGTTTTACCTAGTTTTTCTTTAAAAACATTTCAATAAAGGGATGATTTTGATTGACATTTTTTTCAATACATGTATACTGAAAGTTGAAAGTATTGCCGAAAATTGTCAAAATCATTCTATTTCGGATTTAGTCGATTATACAGTAATATGCAATATGATAATTAGTTTCAATCTCTTGAGATTTCAACTAGATGTGGAATAAGTATGAATTTTTTTTTTGTAGTGCTGGCTGACTAAATAGAAAAGAAATAAAAATTATACCTTTCATCTAAAATTGAAATCATCAATTAATAACCAACAATCCTAAATTATCTTTGGCTATTTCGTCTTATTTAAAAGTGCAGTTTATAAAAAGATAACATTATGAGAAACATAACTCTATATTATATTTACGTGTGAATTACTGGCATACGGAGTATTTCAACAATTTAATTCCATACCTTCATCCGTCGGTAGGTGAAACAAAATGTTTTAAATATCCTATGTTGTATTTTACGATGAAGCAGTTTAATTCAACAATGAGATTAGTTGAATTCCAGTCGTTTGTGTCTTGGCTGAAAAGGTAGTGTCACGGCATATGCAATTGTGTCTGGACTAAAACAAGCGTTACAAGCTGAGACAAGCGTTTCAAGCTTTAGCTGAGGTAGGCTTTTCAAGTTTTGTGTCAGGCTGAAACTTTCGTGTCCAGACTGAAACTGACAGCATCAAACCAACAGCGTTGCATTATTGTTTTCAACAAAAACTTAGTTCGCCCAAATATTAACTAGACGAAACCAAAAACTCAACTATTTTTTTAGTTGAAATTGTGATGAATCGGTTTTCCGTGAAGACTACAAGTAAGGACTTTTTCCAAAATATGATTGAAGTGTTCATATCCTCTTTGTAGTAGAACTGGAACCATTCCATATTTTCCCGGAAACTTGTACGGAGCAAAACTTTCAATCGCCCATTCGATCGATTCGGTTGTCACAATTCTACGAACAAATACCCAAGAATCATGTGTAGCGGTCATGTCATATTCAGCAATATTTTTCAAATTTAGTAGAACCAGTCGGATTTGTTTGCGCCAAGAGTTAGACAACCTACCGTTGATCGACTCTTGCGCAACACCTTAGCAATTACTTCTCTCCGTGAGGAGAAGAAATTAAATTGCCTGTTGAGATTCTCCTGAAGACAAAAACCATGACGATCCTTCGCTTGGAATGCATGATGGAGAGGGACAGATAGAGCCAAGGGTTAGCTGATAGAATAAAACAGCTAGTAGGGTCGTTGATTTCCGAACTTGCCCGAAGAAATTTGTGGGAAAATACGTACTTCCTGTAAGTTCGTACAAAATTACCTTCCCTAATCTGAGGATTAACGATGCTAGTCCATTTCGCCCCAGTTCGCCAAACGTAGTGAAAGTACGCGTAGTTGTCCGGTTTAGTTTGTCCAAAGTAATTAATATGACGTAATAGCATTGTGAATTTTGTCTAATTTTTTGCTCTCCCGCCCCAATAGCTCAAGTATAGTCTAGAATAGAGTAAAAAGTGCGTTCGTAGAAAAGTGTGTGCAGAAAGTTTGCTAGAAAAGGTAAATGTGCTCAACGTTAGGTGCCATTGACCCCACCCCACCCCACGCAGACGAACGAGAGAAGAGGCAAAACGAACGAAACCAGCACGCACGCAAGGACGAATTTGAACCCGGCACTGTTACGACGCTGGAAGGAAGCCACCTTCAGCCTTCAGCCACCGGAAACCCATCAGAACTTTCCTGGCCAATTAAATCAACCAGCACCAAAATCCGCTGGTCAGAAACCAGCGCGGCCGATCGATGTGATCGCCCGTCATCGCAGCAAGTCGTATCGTTCTTGCTCATTAAGCGTGAAGGGTGGCGTCCAGGAAGGACGCCATATTGATTTGAATCAGTAGAGCGAAAGACGCTCGAGAAGTCGTCCACTGATGGCTAGAATTAGGGACGCGTCCAAGAATCGAGGTTGTGTGTCGACCATTATGTTCTAGTCCGAAATTCATCAACGCCGCACACAACCTTTTGATAAATTAAGCCACCCGGGTGCAAAGCTTGCCGTTGATATGCGGGTGTAGCGTAGTTGGTAAATGGATTGCCTTGTACACAGCGCACCTGGGTTCGAGTCCCGACCCCGCACATACGGTTAGACATTTTTCATAAGAGATTTTTCTAACCAGAAGAGGCGAATGACCTTAAGGTTAAAACATCTATAATCGAAATAAAAAAACTAACAGTAATATATGGTGATGTATTTAATGCCGGAACAGCTCTACTATGGACAAACTTAGGCTCTAGTATTTCTATAGAGGGCCGCCTTGGGGAGATCTGATTTTTCCAGCATTTGTTGTGCTTTTCTTGCACTTTAATTTGTTTACAAAGCGGTTTGCCCGTTTAAAAGTTATCGGCATTGGAAAAAGAGCTATTTTCAATCAAAAAACATAAATATCTCCACACATCCTAGCGATAGCAAGTTTCCGTATTAGGAAAAGTAATGCAGTTTAATAGTCCAAATAATGTTCTAGAACATTTATATAATGGAAAAAATCTAGAAGAAAACTTATGATGAAAAAACTGTTTTTAAGGGGCCTTTTACAAATAATGTCCCATATCTCAAAAACCTTAAAAGATAGAGAGTTGAAGTTTTCGGGTAAAATGTTTGTAACGAGTTTCTCTACAACTTTGCTGAAGTATTTGTCTATCTGAATTATTGGAGAAAATAAATTTCGTAACTCACTATTAGGGGGATTAATCATTAATCTGATAAGACAGAAAGAAGGGGAGTTCTATTCCAAGAAACTTTCTCAAAGACACCATATTCCTAAAGTCAATCGTTTTGACGCAATCTAAAAACCCCCTTTTTTGCTCTTTGGGACCACTGTGCAGCGTGCACTCAGTGCACTAGCGCGACTGCCGGAAGGTTAGCACTCGGAATACCAAGGGGATCAAAAAATGCGAACGCTTACTTTGACCGCTCATATCTCAGCTGTTTTTAAATCTGTCTTCACCACTTCACCAGATATGTCTTTTGTTAATACGTCGCATTAAAAAAAATAGAAGAATGGAGTTGTTTACTTAAGTTATAGCAAAAAAAGTAAAACAAATTCAGCGAAAAAAAAAACAATAGGAACTTTGATTTGTCACATCTTAGCTGTTTGTTCACCTATTTCAAATTTCTATATATTTATATTTTACATAAACGGTGATCACAAGTTAATGGAAAACAAATTTGTATATCCGAAGTAATTGTAAAAACAGTAACTGAAAGTCAGTACAGACAAAATCAGCTTTTCAGTCTATTCTCAACCACCAAAGGCATCTGTCACAATACTAGTGTGCTCTCTGCTGCTACCCAAGCCAGCGCAAACAGTTGCTTTTTTCTTGTGTGCATTGTCTGAAGAACAAAGAGAATCGTGATGACTGAGTCTCATCAACAAAATGTGATTCTTAGGGCTAACACGGTGGCCATTGACTTCCGGTTTTTCCGCATAAGACTAAGTATTGATGATGTGGAACATTTGCTGAAGGTGAAAATGTAGCTTCGGTTTTCGGAACATCCACTTGGAGCACGTCAGGCACGCTGTGCTGATAACGTTCAACAAATTCGCCCAAGCGAAAAGATTCATTTCGCAAAACAACTTAAAACACGTGCTGGATTGTGACACCTCTAAAATCAAGATCCTTGTGTATATGGATAACGGAAGCGTGGAAGTCAAATTTCATGATTTGGCACCACGTACTTGCAAAGTGGCCATTAAAAGATTCATGTCGTATTTCGGAGAAGTGGAATCCATTAAGGAGGAACTACTTTCTAGGTATTGCAAATGGTGATTTGTGGTGTGAAATGCCCAACTCCTACTTAGCAGAAGGCAAAGAATTCTTCACATTTCCTTTCGATCATGTCCATATGAGCCTGCCTAGTCCTAGTTTGCCGTTCTAAGTGCGATTCTAACTGATTCGCTCTAGAATACCTATCCGTCTTTCAATTTCATTGCTTTCGTTT
This sequence comes from Topomyia yanbarensis, assembly GCF_030247195.1. NCBI lineage: Eukaryota > Metazoa > Arthropoda > Insecta > Diptera > Culicidae > Topomyia > Topomyia yanbarensis. The sequence continues at coordinate 156,850,053 of NC_080670.1, forward strand.
CTCTTTTTCTCAAATTTGCCGAAAATAACCAACAAAATCGATACAATAATGATAACTACGAAAGCCGCGTCCAGAACCACAGACTCAACAGCTAATGTCATCAATGAGGGAGCTACTAGCAATGACGGAGGGTTCACGCTCGTGACTCGAAAGAGAAAGAAGTTAGGAACGGCAGCTGATCACGATCATCAAGACAGTAACCCCGATGATGACCAGGACATCTGCGACGATCACTGTCGTGAAATGAATGACACCCATGATACAGTTGAAGTGAGTGCAAATATTTCTCCGATACGAAAAACTGTTCACTGTTTCGGTGTTATGTTTCCGTCGATTTTTGGGGCCAATACTTCATTCCCTTTATATTTCCGACGGCTAGTCGCAGACTTTTTCCTGCTAGACGTTTCCGTAGCAATTTTCGGCACGGTATTTTCTTCGGTTCTTGCCATTTGCGCACCTTCGCTTACAGGGGTTTCAGTTCGTGAGTCGTATATGGTAGGGTGCTTTAGTGTATATCCCGTAAGACGGGATGCCACCGATACAATTATTTCCGTTACTGCAGGCTATGATAAGAAGTCCGTCGTGAAGTGTTCCGCGTTGAGCCAACCTCAGGATGCCTAGTCCATGCTTTTTTTTGTTTGGGGAAACTTTGCCACTGCCACCACTATTCAGGTTATCTTTTGTGGCTGCCCCTGTTTGCTGAGGATCCGTTTGGGACAGGTATGCCATATCTCGTGAGGCGTCATAAGATGCCTTCCGAAGTATCGCTCCCTTCGAAGAAATAGTACTGCACACTGGCAGAGAATATGTTCCGAGCTATCGGGCTCGTAGTTACAAAATCGACAAATGTCATCTTGACTTTTGCCAAATACGTAAGTCTTTACGTTTTAGATCCATTAGTTTTTGGCTCTCGTTGTATCTGGATGTATGAATTTCTTAGCTTGTCGAGCGCCTTCTACGGTACGCCACTTGTTTAGTAGTTGATCTCTTGTCCATGCCGAAAGTTCTAGTTTAATGGCACAGGTAGATATACCAAGAAATGGTTCTGGTCCAACAAACGTGTTTGATGAACCACGCCTGGCTAATTCGTCGGCCAGTTTGTTACCATCGCTTCCTTGGCGGCCAGGTACCCAGAATATCATTACTTTATTCCGAGTTGCCAGCTGTTGTAAAGATGTGATGCACTCCTAAACCAGTTTGGACTCACATTTCGACGACCTTAATGCCAATAGTGCTGCTTGGCTGTCCGAGAAGATTTCGATTTTTGCACGTCTGTAGTTTCGTTTCCTATAGACCTCCGAGCAGGTATATATTGCATATACCTCTGCCTGGAAAATGCAGGCCACTTTCCCATTGATATCGCTTTATTAATTCTTGTTTCGTAGACTCCCGAGCTAGTCATCTCACCCATTTTAGAACCATCCGTATAGAATGATATCGTACCTTGAGGTAGTATAGGACCCCCTACATCTCACATCTGACGATCCACTATGTGGACCTCATATGAGATATCTAAGTTCGGTTTAGCCTCCATTTTATCTTGAACTGTTGTCAAGACAGGGTTTAGTTTGAGTTCCTTTATTATACTCAGGTGACCATTTAAATCCCCATCAAACAGCAGTGGTTTACCCTTTAGCATTCTCAGAGAGCCAAGTCTCGTCTCCCTCATAACATGTTTGTGCAATGAAGGTAGATGAAGCATGGCTTCCATAGCTGTAGTGGGTGTTGATTTCATAGCGCCTGTGACAGAGAGGCAGGCTAGCCTCTGAACTTTAGTTAGTTTATTTCATGGACTTGTTGACTTTTCTCGGTGAAAATGAAAACTCCAAATTTTCCCATTACCACACGTAACGTTTCGGCTTACTGCTCTTCAGCCATCGTCGGACGCCTACAAACATTTATTTAGCATTAACGTTAACATCAATTTGTTCACAAAAAATTACAAAGCTAGCATTCACAAATTAAACACAATTTACAATTAACTCACATAAACTTATATCACGCATCTCCATTCACTCTCGTTCACTCTCCACCGCTAGGCGGGCGATCACTCTTCGACTGTCTGCGTTCCTCGCTATTCAAACACTGTCGAAGCTTGGTGACCAGACCATCGTATGTTGTGCAGAACGTTCCACATTCTCTTTGTAGGTTCACCGTTTTTCCTCGCCGAGAATTTTGATGTGAAACATCTCTGCAGTTAGTCTGCTCTCCTGGTTTTCGATTCGTTCCAGTATCCGGGTGTTGTCGAAATCGAAGATGTGTCCTTCTTGCAATGTGTGTTGGGCTAAACCAGTTCTCGCATCTTTTTTCTTCGCGTCGTTCTTGTGTTCCGCTACTCTCGTTTCCAGCCTTCTCCCCGTTTGTCCTACATACGTTTTGCCATCGCCTGTTCCACACGGAATCGAATACACCACGTTCTTCTGTTTCCCTGGTGGGATCGGGTCTTTCAGTTTGGAGAAAATTCTGTTTTTTATTTTATCTTTTGGCTTGAAAGCAAGTTTTGCATCGTGTTTTCTCCGAATTTTCTCTAGTTTTTCACTGAGTCCCGGGACGTATGGCACAGCTACATATGCCATTTCAGCAGTCGCATCTTTATTCTGCTGTAGGCCATTATAGTGTTTATGGACCCGATCTTTCAGAATCAACACAGTTTCATGGAGGCGGTTAAGCTTGTGTTGGAATCGACGTTTTTCGTACATCGGGGTGTAATATATGCACAAACTTTCGGCGTCCCTATGGGCTCTCCACTCTCACCAGTCATTGCGAATGTGGCGATGGAGCGATTGGAACAGAAGTGCATAGCATCATTAGAGAGAAAACAAATACCTCTAATGATGTACCGTCGGTACGTAGACGATTGCTTCTGTGTGGGCAAAAGGGAGCACATTCAAGAAATCTTAGACTCGTTCAATAATTTCCACAGTAAACTCCAGTTCACCATTGAAGAGGAGGACAACGGGAAATTGAGATTTCTTGACATGATGTTAACCAGAAACCATGATCGCATCGAAAGAGTTTGGCTACCCAAACAAGCGGATGGTAGATATCTGGATTTCAATTCAGAGAGTCCCTATTCGCATAAATGCAACACGGCAATTGCACTCGTAGATCGAGCAGTTAAGCTCTCCGACTGTAAAAACCGACCAGCGGCAATCGAAACAGCCAAAAAGATATTGCGAATAAACCATTACCCCTACTGGTTTGTTCGCAAAATTCTGAAAGATCGGGTCCATAAACACTATAATGGCCTACAGCAGAATAAAGATGCGACTGCTGAAATGGCATATGTAGCTGTGCCATACGTCCCGGGACTCAGTGAAAAACTAGAGAAAATTCTGAGAAAACACGATGCAAAATTTGCTTTCAAGCCAAAAGATAAAATAAAAAACAGAATTTTCTCCAAACTGAAAGACCCTATCCCACCAGGGAAACAGAAGAACGTGGTGTATTCGATTCCGTGTGGAACAGGCGATGGCAAAACGTATGTAGGACAAACGGGGAGAAGGCTGGAAACGAGAGTAGCGGAACACAAGAACGACGCGAAGAAAAAAGATGCGAGAACTGGTTTAGCCCAACACACATTGCAAGAAGGACACATCTTCGATTTCGACAACACCCGGATACTGGAACGAATCGAAAACCAGGAGAGCAGACTAACTGCAGAGATGTTTCACATCAAAATTCTCGGCGAGGAAAAACGGTGAACCTACAAAGAGAATGTGGAACGTTCTGCACAACATACGATGGTCTGGTCACCAAGCTTCGACAGTGTTTGAATAGCGAGGAACGCAGACAGTCGAAGAGTGATCGCCCGCCTAGCGGTGGAGAGTGAACGAGAGTGAATGGAGATGCGTGATATAAGTTTATGTGAGTTAATTGTAAATTGTGTTTAATTTGTGAATGCTAGCTTTGTAATTTTTTGTGAACAAATTGATGTTAACGTTAATGCTAAATAAATGTTTGTAGGCGTCCGACGATGGCTGAAGAGCAGTAAGCCGAAACGTTACGTGTGGTAATGGGAAAATTTGGAGTTTTCATTTTCACCGAGAAAAGTCAACAAGTCCATGAAATAAATATGTTGCGGTGACCATAAAATCTTATATTTAGTTAGTTTAGCTTGGGCGATCTTTTGCTTAACTTTGGGCCACCACACAATGGAGGAATAAGTTAATCGTGGTCTGGTGATGGTCGTGTAGGGCCAGTAAGCAAACCTCGGTTTAAGACCCCAAGTCTTTCCGAAGGTTAAAGCAACAACAGCACTGTGGACGTGCTGTTGTTGCTTTATTAACGGCGTATGTCAGGTGCGAGTTCCAATTCAGTTTTTTTGTCTAGGATAATACCTAGGCATTTCGCTTCATCTGCGTAGGTGATTGTAGTTCCACTGAGAGTTGGGGGATCCAACTTCAGTTTTTTCCTATTGGTAAATGGTACAATGTCCGTTTTTGCAGGGTTCACGTTGAGTCCCTCTTTGAAACACCATGTCATGATGAAGTTTAGGGCTAGTTGAATCCGATCGCTTAGTACAGATTCATGTTTTCCCCTCGCAATTAGGACAATTTCATCTGCATATTCAACAATCTCCAAACCCATTTCAGTCAGATCATTGAGAAGATCGTCCACCACTAGTGACCAGAGCAGGGGTGATAGCACACCTCCCTGGGGACAACCTCTATTGGCTGTTATAGTTGCTTTCGTGTCTCCCAACGTTGCTGTGATCTCTCGACTCTTGAGCATTGCAAGAATCCAGTCCAGTAAGGTATGTAGGGCTGTTTCCGTAGATTTGCCCTTTTGATATGCAAACTGCTACTTGTTTAGCGGAGCTTTCGATAAGTGCTCCGTTCGAATATAGTGGTCCAACAGTTTTTCCATCAGTTTTAGAAGTGTTGATGTCAAACTATTTGGTCTAAAGGCTTTGGGTAGTGTCAGTTCTTTTTTACCCGCTTTTGGAATAAATATTACCCTAACTTATCTCCAGCTTATAGGTGTGTGCCCAAGCATAAAACTGGATCTCAAGATGTTTAGTAGATCCGGAAGAATTATGTCTGCCGATTTTTTAAGAAATATTGGAAAAATGTTATCAGGGCCGGGGGATTTGAAGGGCTCGAAGGTGTTGATAGCCCATTTAATTAGAGATGGTGTGAAAATCTGACAGGCAAGTCCTGTTAGGACGGAGTCCATCACAATCCTGACCTGTCGAATTCTCGTCTTTCGCAACCGACCCATGAAAGTGGGTGTTCATTAGGACATCCAATGTTTCACTATTGCCAATTGTGAGAGAACCATCGCCTTTTTTCGCTTGCCCTAGGCCATTTGTGTGATCCTTTGATAAGGCTTTTTGGAGGCGAACTGGCTCTGGAAAGTTTCCGATGTTTTCACAAAACTCGCGCATTGATAGTTTTTTGGCCTTTATCAACTCGGTGTTGTATTTGGTAAGAGCGGTCCTGTAGTTTGACCAGTTACCAGTCATCTTCGCTTTACTGAAAAAGCTTCCTTCCTAAGTGTTGCTAGATTTTCGTTCATGCTTACCTAAAACTTTCACGTTCGACGAAGACCGGGGCCCCATCTAGCGCAATCTAGCCTTTCTGAACACGTAGTTCAGCTGGTTGTGTTTGGAGGTTATTAGTTTCACTGAAGACTCGTCTACCGCCTACAGGAGATCTACCGTTTTGAGGGCCATGCTTCTTTTGACGACCCTCCAGCGTTATGTGCAGAAATTGTCGTTCTGATTCTGCACCAGGTGGAGAATATTCCCAGTGGATCTGTCGATGCTGTCGGTAAAATACCCAACATAAATCGACGAAGCGCCTTCCCTGTAGCTGTATCTTTGTCTGCACTGGCGATTTCGAGATAGCCTTGTTTGTAGGTGCACTTCCTAAACTTGGGTTTCGTATTGCTTGAGCTCTGCGCCATGATGCTATTAATCAGCGCGCATCGAGTAGTATTCAACTTTTCATGGCTCGCGGTATTCGCAGGGTACCCTACCGAATTGAAGGCAGGGTGTGTCTAGAATACTGACGGTTTTGGTTCCTTCCTGCACCCACTATTGTTCGGCGACTCCATGTCCGTCGAACGCTGACACTCGGATGGTGCCTTCCCTATTGGGTTTTTTGCCTACTCTAGCGCTTCAGCGGATTTGTGGCCGTTTCTCGGCATAGCGTTTCTTTACCGCTCCGATTAAGTGATCTCGTGTTCTTCTTGTTTTATTCTCGGAGCCCTCCGACCCACCAGTTGCTCCGCCAGACTGGTCTGTATGCTCCTTGGTCATTGTCCGATCCTCATCTCTAGTTGGAGAGTTGAGAATGAACGAAGTACAGAACACAACATCCTCCAACGAGCTACTATTCAGCAGCTCCTCAAGTTTGCTTTCCGCGCAATCCTTCTTTTCTTCCACCTCCATCACCGCAATCCCCTTCAAACAGTTTACGGTGTTCTTAGTGTTTTCCGTCTTGTTCCCACGGATAGCTAGGGAAGGAAAGAGTCCCGCTTGACAGGGTAAGGGCCAAAATACTCACAGGCGTTATGCGTGACTTGGTATTCGAATTTCTATTCGAATCTCAGTCCTAGTTTTACGTAGAGCTGGGGTTAGCAGCGTTCGGCACTGGTCGTATCACATGTCATGTGTGTAATTTTCTCAATAGAGGCCAACTAGAAAACTTTGTAAAACAAGAATGACATGAAACACATTGTTGAACATGATAACGTTAATATCTGTATCGGAAGAATGGATCAGTTGAGGTACGATTACACGAACACTAAATAGAGAAATGTACAGATTCGTGTCGTAGCAAGGTTAAGTGGTGACTCTTGGAGGAATCTCTTCTCTGGCATTTCCAATGGTATTCAGGTGGTGAGAAAGCCGGTAAACTGTTTCATTTCGTTCTTCGTGAACCTAAAACAGGACACACCCTGTGCACAAACCACACTGTTCGATTATGTCAGTCAAACTGGCACGTGTCAGTTCTGTGAACAACATGTTTACGAACAGTGCACTATATCCCAAACAAACATTCGGGCTCAAACATTCAAAGTTGAGTCACAGAAAATGGTTCAACTAGCAACGACGGTTAAACCATCGAAGAAAATTAAATAACCCAAGAAATAACCAACCACCCAGTGATTTTTCCCAGCACCATAAAATGATCCAGAGAAAGGAGGAAGAGTTTTCAACTGTTGTCAGTCACACAAAAAAAAATAATGAAATTTAAACGACATGTAAATCAATACGAATGTAAACATACAACAATTGAATCAAAAATTTGATTGAAAATTACGTTAAAATCAATTGGAGCATCAAACAGCATACAATTTTACACTTTCATTCGTGTAATATTACATGTCATTCATTTTACAGCAGCATTCGAGTAAAAATACATAAGAAGCGCATTGGTTTTCCGTTTAAAGAAACTGTTATTTTCAATCCATGTGTAAAATTACAATAAAATTCGTTGAAGAAAGCACGACAAGTCGTGTGTGTTTGTGGGGGAACTTAATTTTACATTTATATTCATGCTCCAAATATGTGCATGAAAATAAACTTAAAATTACAAAATATTTTTTTCTGTGGTAAATCAAGAAAGCAAATCAAAACAATTGACGTTATCTTTAAAGTTTATAAATAGGGTTACTGTGCCCTAATTCATCTTAGCTCCTCTATTCATCCCACCCATTTGAACACATTAGTTAGAGCAGTATCTGCTATCTCTATTTAACGCATTAGTTCAAATGGTAGGATGAATAAGGGTGCGTAGTACTCAACTTTTTATTACGCTCAAACGCGATTATTTTACATTTTCCATGTCAGATTTTTTATTCATCTGCTTCTTAAAAACGAAGCACAGATGTTGATACCTATTTAAGCGCAATCCAATCACTGTAAGCCGAGTTATCAGAGAAATAGTGTGACATCGTGACTAATGAGATGAATAAGGGCACGTCTACCCTATGACCGGATAATATTTATTAATTTTGTTTTTCATTCCTCGACTTTTCAGTCTTTCAAATCAGAACGGGTATCGTACACTGCCCGACGTTTCGGCCATTGTTTTCGGTCTTTTTCAAGGGAAATATGTAAACGATAACACATTTCCCTTGAAAAGGCCAAAACCAGTGTCCGAAACGTCAGCCAGTATACAATACTCGTTCTGATTTGAAAGACCAAAAATCCGAGGAATAAAAAACAAAATTAATTGACGTTATCTTCAAGATAGCAATAATATGGACGAAAATATTTTAGCTGACCGAATGCTGTTGCCAGTCATGTGATGCTCAAAATGCTCACCCCCCTTGGGATAACAATCTCCGCACGTATTGGTTAATTGCGTACGTAGGATATAACGATAACACTTTCAATATATTTTATTTAGTTGTTGACAGTATATATAAAACACACGGTTCAATTATGCCCAAGTATTGAGCAGGACCAAATTATTGAACTATAAAAAGTATATGTAAACGGCAGTCAATAATTCAGACAAACTTTGTCGGATCCCATGTAAATTTTCAAGGAACCTTCTAATTACATTCTCCAGAGCCATCCGCATGGGTTTTATATTTGAAAACTTGAAATGTTTAAACAATTTTACACGAATTGTTTATTAAAATGGATTTTATCCTTTATGTCAACAGTTGTTACGGCATTTGGTTAGCAAGGGACTGGAATGTGAAGAATATTTTTCAATATTTAGAGCCATAGTACTCAAGGGAGAGCAAGGAGTTGAAGGGAGAAAGTTTAGAAAAGCGTGGAAGGATCATATATGCAAGCTTAGAGCTCACCGGCGACTTAACTTTTTGTCTGCTACCGGTTCCGACAGCATGAAGTAACAAGTTACTTTACGCTTGTCCGGACATGCCGTAGACTCAGGTAATTCGCATTTCTAATGCCAAAAGACCCTGACTCCTACAGTAGCAGACAAAAAGTTAAGTCGCCGGTGAGCTCTAAGCTTGCATATATGAAAAATATACTTCACCTTCCAGTCCCTTGCTAATTAAATGCCGTAACAACTGTTGACAAATTGACTCAATAGGTCGTTAACAAAAAATGGTTAACAAAAAAATGATAAAAAAAATTATCTTTTATGCATCAATTTATATTTTTGACGTTTAAAAATATTCTAAATTCCAAAACTTTTCGGTCTTCTACAGTTAAATTATCGCACTGTCATGTAAGCAATTCTCTACTGAAATTAACGATTCAGGATGCTTTGTCCATTATAGCAATTCATCGGTCCATATCAAATCAATAATGTCCATCCGAACGAAAACTACAATCAGACACGAATGAATTTAATTAATCGCATTCCAATACGCCAATCAACTCATGAAACACTGTAACTCAACACCCTCGAGATCAGCTTTCCTTTGTTTATATGACCCACTTCGAAAGCCTTTCTCTGCTACATATATATCCAATAAGAAACGATGTTTTCATTTGAGTAAGAAATTATCACCCCCTTCTTATCAGGACACCATACACGAAACTGTGGAAAACTCACTCCGGCATCGGAAAATTTATTCACTTACACACGACACATTTCCGCCAGCAACTTAACCCGCCAAGCCGGCCCAACCCTGCCGTGCCATCCCACGACAACTCAATCCCATCCAAACCACTCGAAAGTTCGTATTTCAAGTGGTCACAGCAATATTAGTTCACTTCCCGCCTGGCTGCTAATGAACGAAGTCACCGAAGAGATGCTTTGGCTTGTCTGTTGAAGGAAGAAGCGCTCAGTTTCGATACGGTCAGTGATAATCTTGCCGCCCGAATCTTCCCTTCGTTTACAATGCAAACAAACATCCTAGCTGGCCAAAGATTTATAGTTTAATAGTGTTTTTTTTCGCCTGCTTTTCTTGCTCCCTTCATCTTCTTTCCGGGGCTCTTCGGGCGAACGGATAGGTACATATTTTCTTTTCCTGAAACAATCGCCTTTTCTAATTCTCGACTCGAGTCAGGAATGTAGATTTGGCCGGGATGGGATGGAACGGGACGGTCACGCTTCAGCGGAAATGCTGCTTTCGTCTATTTATCTAAAAGGCATAAATATGTGTCCTGATAAACGCTCGGCTGCTGGTTACGGTTCATAGAAGTCGAGAGAGAGAGAGAGAGAGAGAGAGAGAGAGAGAAAGAGAGTGCTCTGTCTAATGGGGAAGAGTCAAATTGCGGGTGAACGTGCAAATAAAGTGTGTCCGTGTTTTTCCTTGCAGCTTTCTTGGCTGCCGAGATAACAAAGCAATGTCGTTCTGGAACGGTCATAGTTCATTGCAAGGGGGTTGGGGTAGAGAATTAATTAAATACAATTGGAATATCACTTGAGTTGTGCGCGTTTGAGTATGGTTGGGATGATTTTTATTCATGTTATATGTACGTATTTTGCATGTGAAAATGATTGTCTTCACAAACGATTCTTTGAACTAAATCAACAGTCATAGGTCAAACAATACAACCGACCATGTTTCCAATTTTATTGTGGAAGAGGAGGGGTGATTGTAACTTAACAAGAAACATTTAAAAAAAATGTTTGGAGGTTACAGAGAGTGTTGGTAAATCCATTCAGTTTCCATACAGTAACACAATATTGGAACGATATTTTCCAATAGTTTCATTGCAAAATATTGAAAATTGAGCGAACGGCGGCGGTAAATCTTCGGAGGCGCCTCGAAAAAAAGTTGTATTGTGGTGTACATCATAACTCAAAGTTTACTGGACCAATCGAATCGAAATTTGATACAGTCCTTAGCCACATAATTTCCCAGGTAGCTACGGGGGCTTTGTTTTTACGATTTTCGCAACATTTTGAAGCCAAAAATCCGATTTTCCCTTAAAAATCAGATAACTTGTTAATATTAAAACTATTAATAACAATAATTTTAAAAATCTCGTATTTACTTGGAGCATAGTGTGATAAATTGTGATTTTTTTAAACGATTAGTCCAGTTAAAATTGAAGTATAACATACACCACATTACTGCGAGGAGCCTCCGGAGATCCACTGTCCACACTCCCAGCCACTCTAATATTTTCCGGCGGTGAAACTACTCTACTCCGACTGAGCGTTCTCCAACATTTCTCTCGGTACCGATGTCCGTTTCGTGAGTTTTGTCGTGATATACTCGGATAGTGCCCGGTGGTGAATCTACCCTACTTCGTCTGTGAACTGCCCCCGGTGGTGGATTTCTTCCCATACTGATACTGGTTTTCGTGAGCCATTTTGCTCGCCGCTTCGCTGTGATCTATTCTGTCCCAGTCCCAGGTAGTAGACCTACTCCAGCCTCAACAAACCAACCGATAGGTGCCGAGGTCTGTCTACTGATTCCGGATGGAGTCTCCGGTTCACCGGCGTAGCAACGACTTGCTGCTGACTGTTAAACGCGACCTACTCGATTTAATCTAGCGTGACGTCGGGTACACCGGCACCTCGACGACCGACAACCGGTGTACCGACGCGAAGTACTTGAGCTAAGCAGATGGATCTCAATAGCGAAGAGTAGGCTGCACCTATCGGAACTGTCAATTGTGGTCACAAGTTCATTATTCTCTTCTCCATTTCTTTTGCAGTGCCCCTGGTATATGAGCAACTTTCTGATTTACACATCTATTATACGACATTATTTGCGTTTAGAGCCGGACATTCAAGTCTCACTTTTTCGAATCTGGGGTGTGAAAGACCACCTGTTCTGGCATTTCTGCCACACCGAGGAAGATATTTCCTGAAGTAACCGTAAGCTGAGAGGAACTGCGTTAGATAACAGACTATATCTCCGTACTTTCTGTTCGCCCGCAAAGACAGATTCAGGATTTTCCGAAGGGGTCCGTCTTCCATTATCCGCGCTATGCCAATTTTATTGGTCTATTAGTCATCGAGTCGGCTCTCGTCAACCTCCTCGAACCTCTTGTACCCCTCCGTTGAAAACACTCGATATCTTCGGCTAGAGTAATACTGCTAGGGATTATCCCCGTGATGAAAGATACTGCTTCCCCCGACATGGTTCTGCACGGGCTCGTGACTCGCATGACAATGACCCGAAGCGCGGTGGTCAATATATCACTCGATTTCGATTGGTCTTCAGTGCAGCCACCCCCACCTGTAGGCTGGAACACCATTCCTCAGTATCAAAGACGTAACACCTGCTAGAAAAAGCCTCTTCTTATTTACTGGACCACCAGTAATCGCCGCAACCTACTCACAGGCGAAATCGACTTGATTATTGAAGTTTATCCAATCGTCGATCGTTACTCCCCGCTATTTCAGTATACGTTTAGATGCCATTGTTTGTCTCCTACGGTGGCCTGAGCCCGCTGAAACGCTTTGCAGTTGCTAACTACCTTTACCGCCGTTTTCTGATGAACTAGCTGTAACTTGATTCCATTCATCCTGTTTGCGATTGCGTCGGTGGCCTCCATTGTTAGAATATTTGTTAGTACGTTATCAGTCTTCCCAAATGAACATCGTACACAATGTTCGCTCTGGTTCTGTGCTCATGTTAAACCCACATTTTGTGTGCGAACTCCAAAACGCTATTTCGTACGAAAACACGTGCACATCTTTGCCTGCGCAACGGAACCTCATGTACGTACACGGTGTGCGTACATCTCGTGTACACAGAGGTTCGTGGCACCAGATGTTATTTGGTTCGGCATGCAGTCATCTGGTATAATAAAAACAGTAGCTGTCTATTTATCCGACGTTTCGGCTCATGCCTTCTTCCGGGAATCATAGATGTCTGTCTTTTGTCATACTATGTCGTATTTTAACATTCGTTCGTCTGTTGTCTGTCCTGGTCGTGCACATGGGGGTGGGGTGGACTGAGAATATAAATTGGCGTGTACATTGCTTCGGTATTAATGCGTTACTCCACCAGTTACTGCACCAGTTGTCTCTTTCTCACTCTCATCATCACTACCGTTGACTCTTTTTGCCTTATGCGAATCGTTCTCGTGTGCTCACTCGGTGTAAGTACACGGATGTTGGAGCTAGAGTTTGTACATCGTTTGCTTGTATTCGAGATTCCAGATGAGCCGGTACATCAAGACGAAGGATTTTTGAGGTCGAACGCGTGCACGAAATTTTGTACACATGTACTAACTTGTCGATGTTCATGGGAAGTCTGTATGTTATCATCTGAGAATTCAACTATTTCTACAGGCATTCTTAGCTTTAGAACGCCATTATACACGATGTTTCAAAGTGTTAGGTCACTTATAGCACTCCCACTTTGACCTTCATCGAGTTTTACCTGAGTTGGTTTCGTAGATGACGCCTTCGTCGCTCTCTTTCTCTCTATAGCTGTCCGGATTGCTTGCACCGTCGATCTACCTTTCCGGAATCTTAACTATCCGTTTGACAGACCGATTTCGTGCTTCGTGTGTTTCCTTATCCTGTTCAGTATAACCCTTTCCATGAGCTTCCTGAGTGTATCCGGAACACATATGGGCAGAGCTGCGATTAGTTGGTTGGTGTTAGGTCAGACCGGACTAAGTGACAGTGCATTGATTTCGAGAAAAACGCGTTTAAAGTTTGAATCGCAGCATCCTTTACATTATAATTGGAAAATAATTTTTACCATAATTCTTGTTTATTGTTTCATGTTTAAAATCCGGTAAAAGTGGAATGTAGATGAAAAAATTCTTTATCCAGTGCTATCATTAACTCATTTTTTGATGTTTTGCGACTTAGTCCGGTCTGACTTAACACCGACCAGTTGGTCACGTTACAAGTCTTTGACATAAATCAAAAAGTCATCGACTTCTATCTATCAGGTTATAGCGGAAGTCAACAGAGAAACTCATCAATTAGGTTCTTTACTGGCACCGTTAACCTCACTTTTCTTGACAGTTCGCTTGTACTGTTTACATGGACTTAGAAAAAATTGTGGACGACTAGATTCGCTCGAATAAAATCGAAAAGAATTTTTCTAAGTCCATGTAAACAGTACAAGCGAACTGTCAAAAATGAACACTCAGTTCATTTGTGACGTCAGCGTAAAGTATTCAATACAACTACGCAGTATTGAATTCTACAAGATGACGACACGAATGAACTCATGATGAATGAAGTTCATGTTTGACAATTCTCGGTTGTTTGTTTACTTTGTCAGTTGCGTGAGTGCGAGTGCAACGGGTGTTCATCTGTTACATTCGAGCTCACGCAACTCGTATGTAAACAAACCACCGAGAATTGTCAAACGAAGTTCATCCGGCTCATTTTGCGGGGTTATGTCGGTTGGTGTAAAACCTAATAGGAAACTCAAATCACGAAGCAGAATGTTACCGATGCCGATGAAGGGACGCAGTGGACACGTGTTCCCAATCTATCGGCGGACAATCGCTGATTCTGGAGACCAGTAGTTCTTGGACAAAACCAACATGTCTGGCTTCCAATTCATAGCTTCGATAAACCGACAACAAACCGATAAGTTCACATCTACTTATTCATCCCAGAATTATGGATTCTGTTATAAGGCCGCAAGAATACTCCGCCAGACCACTCCTGTACGTCGACAATTTGCAGCACTCTACGGAAAAGTTGTTAAGTGACCCAAAGCTAACGTTGGAAAAGGCAATCCAAATCTGCAATGCAAGTGAAAAGAAGACGGAAACTCTTAAGGAGATGGATACAGAAAGTCATGCTTGCAATGACGTCAGATCACACGATAACGAAAAACAGTTCACGTGTAGACGCTGCGGATCGAAACATAGTCGGAATAACTGTCCGGTGTATGAAAAAGAGTGCTTGCTGTGTCATCAAAGAAGCCATTTTGCGAAAGTTTGTTTAAAGATTAAGGAAGCAGAATTCGAGAAAAAGTAAAAATTGAAGACCAAGAAAGCTAAAGCAATTATGAAAAGCGAAGAAGAAGATTCATTGGAAGCGGGAGTCGTTTTATACCTGCTCGCAGTAGTTTCCCAGGACGCTGATGGCGACTGGTTCGAGGAAGCCAATATCGCAAATCTGAAGGTGAATGCAACGTACTGCCGTTGATAGTGGCAAGAAAAATCATCGGCCGCATCTTACGGACATCGAGAACAAAGTACTTTGTTACCTACAATGGAGAAAAAACGAAGGTGGAAGGAGATTTGGCAGTGCCAGGTGTCGTTAACACACGCCAAGCCAATCTCACATTTAAGGTTGTAGATTCCGATACCAGGAAAGAGAACCTGTGTGGAGATGCACATGACCCAACATGTTAACTCAATCAGCAGCAGTGACGATATTTTTCAAGGTTCGGTTGCTCAAAAATTTCGAACACGAGTTGGATCTGAAACCAGAAGCAGTGTTCGAGATCTGGCCAACAAGAATGATCCCACACAAAATTTGCGATGAAGTTAAACAAGAATTAGACAAAATGGTTAAAATGGGCGTCATAAAAAACAAGAGGACCCTACACCAGTCGTGAGAAACCTAATAGTAATGCGAGAACAAAAGAATCGCCTATGCATCGATCCGACAGATGTAAACAAAAGCTACTCCGCCGACACTATCCGTTACGCAGCATCGAAGAGATTGCAGGCAGAATTGGGGGTTCCAAGCTATTTACCATACTAGACTGAAGAAAGGGCTTTTGGCAAGTCAAGGTAGGCGAAAAATCACAGAAGTATTTAACGTTTCCTACCCCATGGCGTCGTTATTCGTGCCTACGCCTGCCGTTCGGTTAGCTTCCGCTCCGGAAGTGTTCCAGAATCTGATTTCAAGCTTGCTGGAAGAGATCAGTGGTACGGACGTATCGATGGATGATATTCTGATCTACGCAAAAAAACAAAGCCGAATTGGATAACATCACCGCATGTGTTATCAATCGGCTAAAGAGCGCTGGCCTTTAACTAAGTCCCGAAAAATGTCAGTTTGCCAAAAAGTCGGTTCGATACCTCGGGCATATCGTATTGGAAGAAGGTCGTCGGTCGGATAGCGATAAAATCGATGCAACTCCAAGATTAAAAGGTACAGGAAAACAGAAAGCAACTACAGCGGGTGTTGGGAATGGTAACGTACCTGCCGAAGTTCATAACTAACCTTTCCCAAATTACAGCTCCTTTGAGGCAACAATTACAGAAAGATGTTCATTGGCAATGGGAACATGAACAACAAGCAGCATTCAACAGTATAATGAACCTACTAACAACACAAACAGGAAAGTGTGCTTTATTTTCGATTGTAGCTCGCACGCTATGGGAGCGGTATTTCTACAAGATGGCCATCCACTTTCCTATGCGTCAAAGTCATTGACTTCAGCACAGAGTAACTACCCACAAATCGCGAAGGAAGCGTTCGCAATACGATTTGGTTGTCAGAAATTTCATTCCCACATCTTTGAGAAACCAGTGGTAGTTCATACCGACCACAAACCTTTGGAATCAATCTTCAAAAAACCTCTCGTCAAAGCACCCCCCAGGTTGAAGCGAATAATTCTAAATGTTCAGTCATACCCTAGTAACAATTGAGGTTTTATGGTAGTTTTATAGCCACTCATAAAGCTTAGGTGGCACTTGTAGCATGCTATAAAACTTCAATTGTTACTTGGGTATGCTCCTAAAATCGTGTACGTTCGTGGGGAGAACGTTCCCATAGCAGACACCCTCTGCAGGGGTGTGGATAACCCGGTACCAGTAAACGACGAATAGTTGGAAGTGCACATCATTATCAATGTTTCCAAAGCTTAGGTGAAAGAGATTGTGGCTAAAACAATCGAAGATGCCACACTGCAGAAGCTGATTGAAATCATAACCGACGCCGGCTGGCCGAAAGAACTCGACGAGGCAGATTTGGTGCTGAAGCCCTACTGGAACTACCGTGATGAGCTCTCAACCTACGAAAGGGTAGTTTTCAGAAATGGCCGCGTGTTGATTCCGGAAACACTGCGCATTCCGACGTTGAATATAACACACGCGGGCAATTTTGGAATCCAAACCAGTATCAAACGTGACAAGCAATTGGTATTCTGGCCATCCATGGCTTGGGACATAGAGAGATTCGTAATGCAATGTGGAGTTTGCCAGATGAGCCGATGATAGTCAAACGAGTTCCAAAATATCCATTTCAAATCGTTTCCTCAAATATTTCAACACTTTAACAGTGCCAACTATATCTTCATGATCAACAGCTACTCAGGATGGATCGACTTCAAGAAACTGCGAACATTGGAGTCTTCGGAGTTAATCGATCATCTGCAATCATAGCTCGCTGGTCGTCAAACGGTGAGATAACATAGTTTTCCGGACGGAGCATGTCGT
This sequence comes from Topomyia yanbarensis, assembly GCF_030247195.1. Taxonomy (NCBI): domain Eukaryota; kingdom Metazoa; phylum Arthropoda; class Insecta; order Diptera; family Culicidae; genus Topomyia; species Topomyia yanbarensis. The sequence continues at coordinate 156,867,271 of NC_080670.1, forward strand.
TTCTTTGTTTTTCTAATCTCTTTAGATCTCATAAGTCTCCTATCTCATGCCTCCACGCGAGTCTAAGTCTATTGATGACATTTGGTCCTTAGACCAGCGACGACTGGGTGCTATCTTCCAGAATAAGAGGGTGCGAACAGATCCAATCAAGAAAACACCACCGTAAAAAGGAATAGCTGATCGAAAATCAGCCGCAACAAGGCTTTAATCTGATTAGTATCGATGATCGCGGGTCAATACGTACTGAAAATTCGCCGCGTCGGTTTTTATGAATTAAATTTCAAGTTCCGTTATTGCGAACCAGCCCGTGTATCATGTTAATAATCCTTTGTATTTCTCTACAATCCCAAGTAACAATTTTAGTTTTATTGTAAGCTTAACGCTATGATTAAAACTTTCTTATTAAAACCATTTACAAGATCAAAACATTCACAACACCTCTTCAGGAATTTGTTAAAACTATTACTAGAGCATGCGGACCCATTCTACAAACAGCTTTCAGTCTATTATTATAAATGCGTTTTGGTTTTGATACACAATACCATAGGAAGTCTTAGAGATTTCGATAAAACCCCTTTTAAGCTTTGTGGCGAACTTAAGTATCTTAAACAAACACTGAGAATGTTTTATATAATTACTTCGTAGGTTGAATTAGTTATATCTGTCTACCTTTTCCTCTACAAAATTCTCGCATTAAATAACTTGACGAACCCAAAGCGAAAAAATGTTAAGAAAAATGTGGTATAGGGAATTGCCATCGAGATCATGAAAAAATATAAATTTAACGCTCCTGTTCGCATGCGATTCAATTTTTATGATAAATACCAATCGGATAGGTCGAAAAACAATAACGCGCTGTTAAATTAAACATGTATTATCCCGGATCTCATGACACATAAATTAGTTTAAAAATGGCCTCAGCACCACAAAACTTTATTTTCTGGCAATATTTTGTACAATAAACTTAAAAACCCTTGCATTCGAAATGTGAAGATTTCACAACCTAAATATGGCCTCAACCATTTCATTGCATAGTGGAATACATAAAGTGCCTAAAACCATTTAACATGCAATACTGCTCTCTAACAATATTATTACTTTAATGCAGGCCGATAAAACTATATGTGCAGTCCATATGGTTCGATCGCTAGCCCATTATTCTGACTGAAGAGTAGCGTCTGGCTCAAATGGCACGTTCCCCATGTTGATCGGAGATTTGTGCCTATTTTTTTTTTCGAAGTGGGATCGAATGAATTGCGTCAAAAAGAGGGAGTTTGCAAATATTAATATATCGTAGAGAAGGAATAGCAAAATCTGTCAAAATACTGTTGCAATAGATAGTGATCCCATTACGCAGATAAGATTAACTTTTCTATGCAATACTCCCACGGTCGGCCGTGTGGAGTTCAAATTGCTTTTGATTTGAATACATAGGATACTCTCGGAAGCCGGCTACCCAGAGTTTGAAAAGAACCAAAAACTAAGCAAAATCTTTTCTTTTACGAATGACGAAAAACAAACTAAACAACTACCTAATAAACTATCCTTTACAGATTGCATCGCTTGCTTGGAGCGAACCCTAGACCTTAACCCTTCCAAACTACCAACTCCGCGACACCTATGAGAGAGCCTGATAAATCGTCTACCTTCCGTTAAGTAGGTAGAGCATCAACCTACCATGCTGTTGAGGTTTTAATATGGGTCGGATTGGTATGAATTCCTACTTACCACTTCCTAAGCAACTCTTATTAGACAATCAGCAGTCAAACATGATGAAGTCAGTGTGCAATCCGCCAAAATCATCGTCACAATGCAACGCAACGCATCTGCAATCATGGTTCGCTGTTTGGGGAGTACCTGCAGAGTTCAACAGTGATAACGCGAAGCAGTATTCGTCACAACTTTTCCGGCAATTCCCTACCGAGTGGAAGTTTCAACACGTCACGTCAAGTCCATATTATCCACAAAGTAATGGACTCAGTAAGCGAGCGGTACAGATAGTGAAAAACATTTCGAAGAAATGCTACGATGACAAAACTTCGGTGCAGTTGGCGTTACTTAATTATCGAAACATTCCACGAAATGCGAATCTCAAATCGAGTCGTATCACGAACTCACCGCTACCAGTCGTTTGTGAAACATTGAAACCAGTGATAATTGAAAACGTCACCCAAAATTTAGAAGCCGAACGGTTAAAGCAAAAGGAGTACTACGATCGCACATCCGTCAACCGGACAAAGTAAACGATCGGGTACAGCAGTAGGACCCTCGGACAAACATTTGGGAATCCGGACGTGTTATTTCGGATGACGAAACACCGAGGTCAGTACTCATTGAAACCGATCAAGGAAACATCTATTGCAGACACACAAAGCATATCAGGAAGTCAACAGCTCTCATTCCAATATAACCTGAGTCCGGGTATATCAGTTCCTCAACGGATCTCACATCCCGCATAAATGTGTACCATATGCCAACCATTGAATCAAACGTTGAAAAACCATTTTCAATATGGTTCATTCAACAATAGATTAACCATTGCCTGTTATAATATCGAACATAACCAGTGTCATTTTTTCTATGCTCGACCATACAAACAAGTTGTTAAGAACAGTCACCATACCAAAATATGCTATTTTCCATATACATTTGGACAGCATACCATTCAAGAGCTATACAGATAATGGTAACATGCATATTTTAGATCTAGCGATGCATAAAATATTAGGTGGAGAAAAAAGTTTCATTCCTTTCACATTTCAATTCTATCGATTGATGAAGATTTATTTTGTTACACGCCATCTTGTGAAGAGAGTTTTGTTGACACTAATAGCGGTAACCTTGAAGCTAGTTGGTACCGCCGCACGGTACTATCTTTGATTTTAGGCCTGAGTTTAGTCCGGTCTAAGACTTTAGTACCTGTCATCGCAGAAATGGCTGCATTCTGAAGCCAAATGAAAACAGTGTAAAGGGGCGACATATTCCTCTTTCATACATCTCAATAATTTAAAGAAACTTTTCGACCTTTATGTGCAATATTATGGCCCATGTTGCACACAAACCATATGAGGGCAAGTAAGCAAGTTTTATCCCGTGCGAAAAACAGGTATAATCGAGTTTTAAATGTCATTTTTATATTCTTTATCGTCCTATCCATAAGCCGCTGCACGCTCTTTTGAAAATGCCGTGTCGAAGAGTTATATTGCAGGTTAGCAGAAGTCGGATCATTTTGAAACAAACCGTAGAACGAAATTTTATAATTGGAGCTGCATCAAAAAAAAATTTTTTCGTTTGTTAGTTTACTTATGGCTATCAAAATGAGTGAAGCTGTTTAATTTACCCACCATTTTTTAGTTAGTTTAATTAGAGGAAAAGAAAAGAATATATAATCACAATGTGTACCCTTTTCTACTAATATCCTCTCACAAAGAACACAATAAGCAAGTGTAAGATTAAATAAAAGATTGTAAATAAAGCCATGCCATACAACCTAAGTAACACCAAATACGAATTTGTATTTGGTAACACTATGGCGGCAAACAATCTGCTCCAAATATTCTCATTTTGAACGTTATTTAAATAATATCGAAGCTTGCCTATATTGTTTCACTATTTATAATTTTCCATCAGATCTTGGACGATTAGCATTTCCACTGTAGAACAAATTGTCGTTTAATTCTTAGTGATAGAACAGAAATGCACAGGGTTTGAAAGAAGTTGTGAAAGTTGAGGCTGGACAGATGACTTGGAAAATTGACACAAAAAGTTGAATGCGGAAGAATCGCCTAAATCGTGTCGGAACTTAAGGGGGGTTGTGTAAAGTGTTATCGGCAAAAAATTGGATTCATAAATTTTTTTTCGATGCAAAGATTGTCTATTCAGTCAGGTGCCAAGTCGAAAACTGGTTTTGCGGTGTACGCCATAACTCAAAATCTGCTGGACCAATAGTTGATACATTTGCATAGTTGTTTTTAACATCACTCCACAAGTAACTAATGGAGCTTTTATTTCTTGGTCGATTTTCTAACTTTTCGTAGCACTTTGAAGCCAAAGTCCGATTATTGCTAAAAAACGATGAAAATTCTATTGAAAAAAAAAATAATAATATTAAGCATTTTGCAAAAAAGCTCTTGTAGTTACCTGGACAATGATGTGAAGAAGAAAAACTGTGCAAAATTCAGTACGATTGGTCCATGAAATTTTGAGTTACGGTTTACACTGCATTTTGTCGAGGTGCCTCCTGAAGATTCACTGTCTGCATCAAGTGTCAGGTTCAATTTGTTATGTTATATCTGTCAATTGATTATGAGACAGATTGCAGACTATAGAAAGTAATTAGTTGTAATTTATTATTTTGCAACCGAGATTTGCAACTTTCTCAATTTTCGCATGACGTCGCAAAATTTCAGCAAAATTTCGTTGAACTGAACGTTTTAGCAATCCAAGATATTGAAAGCTCAGCAAATCCATTTGACAGATTTACTTCGTTGAAAAGTTGTCAAATTCTCAGCTCAATTACTGAACTTTTAATATTTCAGGATTGATTAGGTAATCGTGCTGATAATTTGAATTACTTTATTTTCAGCAAAGTAGGTCTGCCAAATTCTATATGCATGGTTAGTGGAGTAGTTGGGTAGGATGGTATAATAAGCCCCACCAAGCTAAAATGTCAGATTTCTTTTCCAATGACCACATAATTATCTGAAGCAAATAAATTATTTTTTTTTTGGCTTTTTCATGTGCTGCAGAACAGCAACTAATACAAACGTTTCCAAAAAAGGTAAGTTTCCATTATTGTTCTGTAAACATTTGATTTAATTTGAAATAGTCAGATTTGGTTGAACTGTCGGACTACTAAATATAATGTTAGAAAAGCTTTTTCAATTCTTGGAGTGGCTAGAGACCAACAATACAACTCCATAACGTTCACGATAGCATGCATCATTATTAGCAAAATAGCGAAATAACTTTGTCTACCATGTTCACACTACAGAGTTAAAACATGTTATAATAATTAGCAACAAGAAAAATGCCATCGAGATAGCGTGTTTTAAGTTTTTACTTATTGTGTGAACGTAGTATTAGCCACTTGGATCTCAAATAATTCTAATGTTACTTTGTTTAAGCTAAATCGAGGATTCCAAAATTATTTTAAAAATATTAATACTTCAGACTATTAAATGGCATAAACAGTGAATTTTCATTTACCTCATTGTACGGTTTTTGACATTGTCGTGTATTGCCGATCAGAACGCAGTAATGCAAATGGCAGCATCATGTTACCGGAAAAGTCAAAAATATGACATGCTCCTCTTGCGCATAGTTGGTTTTTTTCAATCCTCTCTTCGGCTTTCTTTCTGGATCAATATGGCTCTCTTTGCTCGCAATAAAGATGGCAATCAGAGTTAAAAATATTCAAATTCATTGAATGAAAATTGATCATATTCAGCCGCATTCATTTTCAATAGTCAGTGACGCAGCTGAAAACGTCAAACAATCAAACTGCCCATTCATCCATGCAGATTTTCATTCGTCTCCGATTATTACACGAAGCGAACGTGCAGCAACAAATCAAAGGCATCAAAGTAGGCTCTGGCGCAATGAAAGCGATGATGATTGTTGTTTTATATGCTTTACCGGCATTTGAAAACATTTACCTAGATAATTAGTGAAATGAATATATTGTACGATATTCAACGGAATGAATAACATGGATATTTGAAAGAATATTTTTTCTATTCACCGCGAGTCGCATCAGGTTCATTTTCAGCCGTCAACAATGAGCTTCGATTATTTTTAACTCTGATGGCAATAAATAAGCCATCTTTAACAGGTAGGAAAGACAAGCACCGTCGAACTATATTTACCTCTGTATTTTTGATTTCTCTGTTCTTTCCTTCTCTCTACACGCATGATTCCAATTGCTCATCGAAGAGTTACAGGAGAGCATTTAGATAAATTGAATCGATTATCGCATATTCAGATCAAAGTTGTTTTTGCGAATTAGAATCAAAACTGCAATAAGAATTGTTTTGATTATTTTCTTTTACATATCGCTGTGAGAATAAGTGGAATCATTATATTCCTTAATATAAATCAATAACATGTTATCTCGAATTATTGCCCATAAATCTGTCGTATCTCACATCAAGGGAAGTGAATAACTAAAAAATTGTATTTTTTCATTGGATAGATCCAAATAAATGACAATCGTATGTAGATCGTAAAATGCACTATTTTACAAATTTTCTTATTTTCACTCCCAGTTCACAAATTGAATCAGAATGTTAACTGCTTACAAAGTAACTCCATAAATACCCTAAGCAAAGATTAAATAAAGATTTTAAATATACGCATTTTTTCTATATAAATAAACTCACATAAACATCCAAATAAAAATATTTTAAAATTGATTGCGAACGCAACGGCGATCAATATATTTGTTCGTAAAAATATATTACTAGGATGCTCAAAACTTTCATTTCTGTTTAATTATAAAATCGTAGAAATTTTGTTAGCAAATAAAATCGTTCCAATCTGCATTGAAGCATTACAGAAATATATCTATATTATCTGTCTGCAAAAATATGAAATATAACACTTGTGAATTTAAAATGATCATTCTGTCAAAGTTTATTTTGTGTTTGACCTTTGTTTATTTTTTATTTAAGCTGCGCTGAAAAAACGTGTACAACTCTAATTCGCAGAGTGTGATCTAACCTTCATTTATTTATAATTGATATTTATTCCAAACTTGTGAAAATGCGCTTGAAACGAATATAAATATCATCCCCCCGTGTCGACAGGTATCGTGTTCAATTAGAATGACATTCACAGTTCATTTTGAATTCAAATTGAAATATTTCAACCAATTTTTCAATCAAAGTTTAAAATAACTATCATGGCACCAGTTACAAACGATGCACTATGGGGTAACTAGGCCGAAAAGTTGGACAAAATTATTTTCTACTGTTCTATATATTTTTTTACAATAATAATTCAAGAGAAGCTTAAATATTTGATGTTGAGCACATTTTTCATAAAAAAATCCACCTAACGGTGTGATATTTTTTTCTTCTATTTCTTAAAAAACTTAACCTAAATGAAACCATTGTGATTGGTGGCTACAGTAACATTTGTAGGACGATTTTTAACGTATTTTATTATATTTGTCTTGGTATTGGGGACAGTACAGAAAATATCTTGTTTTATTGATTATCATTCCAAAGCATGTTATGTTATTTCTCTAAATGCAAAAAGTAATATTTTTAAAGGAGACGATATTTAACTAAACAAAACAGATACTGCTGCTTTGTATGCATGCATTCAATATTACAGTCTTAATAATGCTGTTCGTCCTTGTGTATGTATGTGTTATTCAAATATTGAGCTGCGGATGTAAATGACTACCCAAAGAAAATATTTGTATCGACGTAGATGAAAAATTACTATGGGTATCTCATTCTCTTGGTAAATCGTAAATTAAAGAAAAAATCCTTCTTTCAGTTTATCAGCTATGAACAAAAGTATTAAAAAACTTTTTTTTCGGAAGCGCTACTGCATACTGAAGCAAAGTGTTTAACGTTAACATTCCTCGATGACTCTTTGTTCCTCATCTACAAATTCTACCGCTGGTTTGAAAAGTTTTTGAGGGAGGGAGGTGAGAGTTTGTCATCGTAAATATATGACTACTATAAACGGTAAACAATTTACGAAACTGATAGGAATTCTTAGCAGGCGATCCAGTCAAATAAGACTTATAGTTGCTTATAATGTCTTAATTTGATAACTTTTTTTTATTACGAAATTGTACTAAAACCATAAAATAAACAAGTATCTTTATTTTTTTAAAACAAAATAGTTGGACTTTTTGATTTTGATATTTCCAGCATTAGGGAAGTTAGAATAGGTCGTTAGCTATATTTCCTAGTATAATAGTACCACATAGAACAGACATATAAGCGAGAACAAACTTTCCCGAAAAACCTGTGTAAACATTTAAATGAAAATACGTTAAAAATATCACCATCGCATACAGGTTTGCGTGAGTCACCATTGTATCCAAGTTTGCTTACAAGTCCCGTATAGTAATTGCTGGCCAATCGAAGCGCCGACCAGTGGCAAGTGTCTACTTGCTGTTGTCATTTCAAAGCGACAGTTATTTTTCTTACACAAGTTGAAAAGTTTACTTGTATGTCAGTTCTCAGTGATAGTACTTCATTGATTGTATTGTTAAATTTCAGAAGAAACTGTTTCCTATTGCCTGATTTATTAGAAAAAAAAAAACGTGTTTATTTTTATTGATGTTTGACCGTGTGTCACAAATTTAGATTAATGTTATTAGTTATTATTTCAATGGTACATGATGTAGAAAATATTGAAAATAAAAAATATAGTTTGATTAAAAAGTTACAAATTTTTTTTCTTTATTTTGTCCAACTTTTTGTTCTAGCCACTCCATAGCGCGATGGTTCAACCACTTCAAATTTATTTTCTTTTGTGCATTAAATATTATGTCACTACAAAATGCTTTACATTATCGGTCAACTATAAACTATCCACCAAGTTAAAGTTCTAAGTTCAGAAACATATCAGTTACATGTTGACAAAATTGTTCTCACACGCTATGGAACGGGACATATCCCGGTCAAAAAAATGTGGACGAACATGGTCAGGCGATTTAAACTGTTTGACGTTTGACTCAACTCGCCTGTGCTGATTGCCCCTAAGAACAAATGCAATTTGCGAATGCGATTTAAAGGCGATTTCAACACTTAAGCTTAAAATTGTATTTTTAAACAATTGGCGTGTTCTCGATTTTATTTTGTTTATCTAGTGCATTCATTTAACCAACGAATGTGGGAAATTGTGGAATCGTGTGTAAGTATAGTGGAACAAGATCTCTGACCTAAAGTGTTAATGAAAGTCAGATTGTGGTAAGTTTTGGTGTGCAATACCAATTTCACCATTGATTCTTCCTATAGTTTGGTGGTGATTGCCTAGTGTACTGATAAGTTTTCGTGAGTAGATAATGAATCCGGAAACAAGTATTACTTGTAATTTTCATATTAGGCAATTAAGGGCGATGAAATGGCGCGTTCGTTCCCTGGGCGATTTAAGGGCGGGTAGAGCGGCGAAAAAATGACGGCAGCAAATCGTCCAAATGTTGCTTTTAAAATAGCCCCCTAATTGTCAGCAATTTGCTGGCAAATTGAAGGGCAATTAGCGCATCCGAGTTGGCAAATAGCCCCCCATTAGCCAGCAATTTGCCCTTTTCGACTGGAGTGACGAAGAAAAGCTATTTTCCTGCAAGAAAATCAAGGAGCTTTTATTCTCAGGTGATACGATCCTTGAAATCGCCGATCAGCCATATTGGTGCTGGAAACGACAGCTTCATGCATGTTTGCTTGGATTTCAGTATGCAAACAAAGTTGTTCAGTGTCATTTTTCATCCCGCAGCTTGCTGCACGCTTACCTCACTCCTCACCTAGTTACTGCCAAAGACGAATCACCTTAGAGCTCTAAACACCTCGAAGAAAATATCGGAATGAAAAACAATTCTCCATGTTGTCTAATTTACTCATTTTCTTTAACATGAATTTGTTGTTTTTTTTAACATTGTCGTGTATCGCAGATCAGAACTCAGCCATATAAATGACAGCATCGTTGGGTTAAAGCTTACCACATAGTTTAGGCCGGTTTAAAAGTTAGTCCGGTTAAAAAATAGTTAGTACACGTTTGAGCTTACGGCTATAAGTGGACTGTCGCTTTATCCAATTGAGCTATCGCCATAATATTGTAAGACGAGGATTTTTGATCATGTTAGGCTACAGATTTTTGGAGCAGCGTAAACAGATATTCGTATAACAAAGACCACCAGAGCAATGTTAATCTCCGGCGTAAAAGTACAATGTAGTATACAAATCTCTAATATAGGATACACGGAATGTATTGGAAATGGTAAATGAAATGAGTATGGTAGTACAATAGTTGAATTATAATAGTGGAATATATCAGTATTATTCCCAATATGGTGAGTATTATATGAAAGGTTTGGAAATGGTTCCAAAGGTATCTGGAATGGTATTTATTTATACGAGATCGCTCGAACTACCAACGTTCAATCGTAATTGACAACCGAATAATCATGGATGTACCACGCGCAACGCAGAAGGAAACCAATGTAGAGAATAAACAATCTCATATCACCAGATCGGGAAGAATGGTAAAACAAGTCCAATGTAAGAAATTGTAATTTATGTACTTAAAACCAAGCACCAGTTCAATGTATAACCTTACAATTCAATTATTATATTCAAAAAAGGGAGATGTGATGTAATCGAACATCTTAATACACCACACCTGTACATCAAATTACCTTGACAGATAAAAAAGACCACGCTACATAACCCATTGTTGTTGGCCATATTTACCGATTACCATCCTGTTGTTGTGGGGTATAATACACTGTAACTGAGACATTTTTCCCTGGGTGAAAAAAGTATCTACAATTTGAGCGAAATATACAATTTTTGAAAGATGCGAAATATACAAGTTTGGATGTTTCTAATAAAAGAGGAGGGTATCAGACCCGTTAACTCCATCATAAGACAGCATTTCTTGTCGCAGAGTATTATGTATGTTCATAACCCTACTGTTGGTAATTTCTGCTCAATAAACATTACAAAAAGTGGGCAAACAATAACATCCTAGTACGAAATGGATACGCTTTCGGAAAAGATGTCCTTCTCCTGCTCGTCTACATCCATCGGCCAACTAGTCCAGTAAAGATTCATATGCTCTCGGTTTAATTTGCTACCTCCCGTTCTCCATTCGTCACACTGCTGCAAACATTTCCCCGTTCCACTTTGGATGAGGTCCTTTTTTGTTACACCAGACCGACTGCCACTTTGCCTGCAGAAAGTTTCATTACTTTTCCTCCTAACCACTAGACCAGGGAAACTCATTTTGTGCTATGTAGGAAAAGCTGCCAAAGGAATAGTTATCCATCTTCGCATCACATTCGAAGCAAGTGTCCAACAGATGATGCTCTACATGACTGATCCGAGCTGACCGACCGTTCTGTCGGGCTCATAATGATAATTGGTCCCCAGCCAGGAAGTAACCTCCGGCGGCTGCTTGGTACCATTAGGAGTGACCAACCGCCTCCCTGCCGGACCATAAAGGTCACTCATTAGAACAGGAGCAGTTCAATAAACCAGAAGTGACGTGACCGTTTATGATCCGGTTCGAATTGACTACCTCTGTCCCCAGATGAGATTTATTGCCAGTGCTTGTCCCAGGCTCTGTTACTGTTACAAGTGCACTTTGCTTTATTGTGAACCACCTTTTTGACATGTTGTTGAGTGACCGGAGTACGGGGGGCGTCTTTTATTGAACATCCTGGTAAATATCGTCGTCGGTACGAATCCAGATGAGTTTCGGTGCGGGCAGACCTATGCCGGGGGAGTTTTATGACAAACAACGACGAACAATTGATGAACGCACCTGATGTCCTCGATCCTGATTGACGTGCAACTGAAATAAAAGTGTTGGTCCCATCTTATTGCTACTGTTCAGGGGCTTTTTATGACAGCAGAGCAGAATAGTGCGCCTTTATGGACAGTTAAAGTGAATGGATTTCTGTATTGTCCTGGTAGAAATTTGATTGAATGAATGGAAATGTTCGAATAGTTAGTTACAGAGCAACTGAATACTGCGAATTTTGAAACCCACCAACCAACGAATAGATTTAATTTAATGTTACTTTTGTTTGAGAATCCTGGTTAGTTTTTTTTTAAATTCGGCACATGCGTGAAGGCCCCTCAAATCAACAGCCGATGATTCTAAAAAAAGATGAAGGCAAAGCCAAAATATGTTTCACATTAGAATTCAACCCGATTTGCAGTTCAATTTCGTTAAATCTAGTTCGAATATGATTCAATTTAAAGTAATTGTGAAAAAAAATTATCCGGAAATTTTCATGAGATATAATCTGTATATGTATTCTATTAATTAATATAGCCTTCATAACCGAAACATAAAACCATGTAATCCCAAGCCAACCGTTCGAATGCATGCACGTAATGATTTCCATTTCACTAATGCCCCCCCTGAACTGCTAATGCATCTTAAATTGCAAGTAATTTCCATTTCAATTTCCAACACTATCAATAAACGATTTTGCAACACGATTTCACCTCAATTGCCAACGGCTGAAGCTATCCTTTGGCCATTATAACATCGAAACAGGCATCCTTCCGCCAGCTAGCTAGGCGCTCGAATTGTAGAAGCTTCACGATACAAAGTATTATAAGATTGAAGGCTTCGAAGGTCGGCTCCGACTGCCAGTCAAGGAAAGCCTACCCCGAAATGACCAATCGCAATCTCACTTAAAATCCGGATTCTATTATGCCAGTGTCCGTCAGTCCTTGTTGCATACGTGGGACTTGCCTTGTGGTGATGCACAATGGGTTCTCCAGCAGTCTCTCTAGATGGATAAGAGGCGTTCAATTTTCACACCTTTCAAATACGGTTTGGAACCTCTCCCTTCGGACCGAGTAACGGAATCAAATCTGTGGACCATTTCGGATCCGTTCAAGTGGAAAATATTATGAATGCGGAAAAGATTAGACATATCGCTCCCAGCTTCTGGAATGATAGGCTTTCGTAACCCTGCTCCAACTTGTCCCCTTGCCAACTCGATGGATGGAAGGATTTTGTTCATTTTAATTTTAATATTGAAGGAACGGATAACCTGCTGGCAAGCTGGCTGACCAGTGGAACAAAGAGAGTTTGCACCCGAAGCCAGGTTGACAATGATTATATTTGAATTTGAAGCAAATCTCCTCTGACTCAGAGACAGGCGGCCCGTCCTTCTTGCACTGAACCGGAGAAATCGTGCTGCGTGTGAGGAGATAGGTTTAAAACGAACCTTCATATGGAACACTGCGTACTTCAGAGCTAAAATATATTCATCTCAGCGAATTGTTTATTTATATGAGAACAACCGTATTTTATTTATATGAGAACAACCGTATTTTTTATTATTATTTTTAGTTTACATTACAGTTCTTATTAAATATATCGAATGTTCGGCTATTCGACGACATCTCACTGCACCGCCTACGGCCAGTAACACCATTTGTCGGGGCCCCACTACTACTCCAGGGCATTCGTTCTTACAGCTCAAATTCCACTGTTTTGCTGGGCCCGTGGATAAACCGGTAGTATACCGAGGTCGGTTCGGCTATTCCGGGTGGGGCGTAACTTCCGATACGCTGGCGTCCCAACGATTCCTTGCCAGTACTTCGTCTCACACCACTCATCTAGTGTCCGGCGATGGACTTGGATTACTCCGACAGAGAGTTCCCCGACGAGTGCTCTGACCAATATCCTCGCATTTCGTGGTAGCATTCTACATCCTCAAACAGAGTGATGCAGATGGGGATCATCCCGGAAATGACGCATACCATCTTCAAAGGTATGGTTCTATACTAGACTGCCCTACAAAATAATGAATTTTTGAAAACTCAATCGGCCCAACCCTGAGTCGATTCCTAGTCCCACCAGGAGTACTTGCTCCAAATTTGAAGCAAATCGGACAAGTCTAGCTACTGGACCAACGTGCTCGAAGTTTGTATGGGATTTTTCGACAATTTACGCGGAGAAAACCCATTAGCGCGCATTTTCGCCGCTAGGTGGCACTGTATGCAATGCGTTATCACTGTAAGTGAAAATAAGAAAGATAAATTAATTGTCTCCAACTATATCGAAGAGTGCTAGTCAATCCGGCTTTGTTAAAAAAAGTTATTAAACTTTTAACGAAATGATGTCTGAGTCAGTTTTGCATGGGGCCAAGCAGTGCATGGTTGTGTATCGGTACTCGATTTCCACCAACTATTATTTTTTGTGAGTTAATGGTTAGATTTAGCTGCATAGTATGTTCGGAAGAATTGTACTATGTGATACGAGTTATGTGTTGGTTAGAAAATTTAAGTTCCACCTGTTACCGCATAGGTGGCGCCAACACTAACTTGTCAACGAAGAGAGATAGAATATCGAGATGTTCCGAAGAATTACTGAAAAATGTCTGTTCTACAACTTTGTAGAAGACATCTAATTTCTATCTCTCTCCGTTGAAAAGTTAGTGTTGGCGCCCTCTATGCGGTCACAGGTGGAACTAAAATTTTCTAACCAATACATAACTCGTATCACATAGTACAATTCTTCCGAACATACTACTCAGCTAAATCTAACCATTAACTCACAAAAAATAATAGTTGGTGGAAATCGAGTACCGATACACAACCATGCACTGCTAGGCCCCATGCAAAACTGACTCAGACATCACTTCGTTAAAAGTTTAATAACTTTTTTTAACAAAGCCGGATTGACTAGCACTCTTCGATAAAGTTGGAGACAATTAATTTATCTTTCTTATTTTCACTTACAGTGATAATGCATTGCATACAGTACCACCTAGCGGCGAAAATGCGCGCTAATGGATTTTCTCCGTGTAAATTCTCGAAAAATCCCATACAAACTTCGAGCACGTTGGTCCAGTAGCTAGACTTGTCCGATTTGCTTCAAATTTGGAGCAAGTACTCCTGGTGGGACTAGGAATCGACTCAGAGGTGGGCCGATAGGGGTCATTTTTTTCTTGTCACTCTATTCTATACGCGCTCGCAACATGAACAATCATTAGGCTCCACTTTGAGTTCAAGGCGGCAATCAGGGCCGGGGCGCCACAGAACACTATTGAGGATGAGACACCCGTCAGGAGACATCGCTTGCTGCATCTTGCCCCTCCGATGTTTGGTATGATCCTCGTCACTGCGTTAGTTGTCCTCGCTGCTCTCTCACATAAACAGTTGGCGTGGCTGCTGAAATTCAACCGATCGTTGACCACCACACCCAGAGGCTTCAGTGCATGCATCAATGGAATTGAGGGTCGACAGACGTTGATCATGACACGCTGGATTTTTTTATGGTTGCTGACCAGCACTATCTCCATCTTGTGGTGAACCAGCTTCAACTGGGCAGCGCTACGGCGGTGATGCTGTTGAACGCGTTCTTAACATCTACCGTTGAAATCCCTTGTCGGAATCCAAACTGCCTCTGCGATAGCCCGTACTCATTTTTAGTACAGTTCGCCAGCCTGTGGAGGATGACCCTTTCCAGAAGTTTACCAAGAGTATCCAGCAGGTATATAGGCCGTTTCGATACTGGGTATCCCGGTGGCTTCCCTGGTTTTGGCAGCAACACCGTCTTCTGGATCACACTTGCGGAATACGGTTGGCTGCTGATAATTATCTATTAGCAATCTGTCGGCAGCAGCTCAATCGCTACCTGAGAGCGTTCTTCCGTGGCATTTGCATCGTTATAGCGCGTTATTCAGTTATTTCGTTGCCATAGCAGAACATTAGAATATAATCACCGGAATAGTGCGGATTTTGGAAAGTTTCTGAGTAACGCCCGCCGTGGCCCATAGTGTAACGTCACGGAGATTGATCTGTTCAACGGTGTAGGACATATCGTGAATAAACCTCGCAAAAAAAGTGAATTTCAGATTGGTGGAGAAAAAATTACCGCATTGTTATTCATTTGTTTCCACATCAACAATTTTCGATTTGGCGTCAGCTGTGGGGCCAACGACCCAAGCTTCGTCTTGGTTTCACGAAATGCTGTTCGTCGGGAAATCTCCGCTCGCTCTCTCACTACATTTACCGAAGAGAGTCTTTTTCGTGTATTTGCGGGGTATTACTCGCATCGATTCGTCGTGCTACGCAGAGAACCTCAGCTATAGGTAGGTGGGCTTCAGTGAATGACTCCGCACACAAATAACGCTGAATTACCTCACCAAAATGTCAGGTCCGCTCGTCCACCCCAATGGACAATAACTCAGCTCCCCTAGGCTGGGGACTCAAAAAGAAAAGTTCGCTACCAGCATGGCATAACCTTATTGAGGACGCAATTGATGAGCGTCTCCCATCGAACTCCATACTGATCTACGAATGAGTTCGTTTGGCAATCGAAGAATACTTAGAAACCTGATAAAGGCCTCCAAGGAAGGCCGAAGAGCCAGGTAAATCGTGCTTACGTCATCGAGAGCCACAAAGGACAACCTCTTAAGAATGAACAAGCTGTTCGATGACACCCCTGTGGTAGTCACTCCTCACCCTTATCTGAACATAGTCAAGGGGTCTTCTATGATTCGGATACTACTGACGTTGATACTCAAGAACGTCTATCTCACTTGCAGGGGCAAGGAGCCTCATTTGTCAGAAGGATAACGAAGACGGACATCTATACTGTTTGGAACCTACTACTTCTCGTATGGTATCCCATTCCGCTACTGCAACCAAGAGAGAAATGTAACAAATGAAATGGCCATTGAAATACGTACCAGCGGTATTTTCCCACGGCAGCACATAGCTCTTCCAACCCAGCAAGCGTCCGACAACGTATGCCGCAGGTGAAACTCACGCACTCACAAGGGCATACAAAGCTGCAAATTGGCGCTCAACGACCCTCATGAAAGAACGATAAGATGACAACAGCAAATGTCAAAAATTGCAGCGCCGGCTTTTTGCAATGAAGCGTTTTACACCAAATACCATATATAATTTTTGTAAAATGATTAGTAATTTTATCCACATTCAAAAAACGGTGAATGACCTACAGAGGTTAAAGCCACGAATAAACAACATCTTCTAGAACTGCCATCTATCTGGGAAGTAGCAAACCAGTCATTTCAATAGCACTGTCTTGAACATGCCGTTGGGGATACCGTCCAGACCGGGAACTTTCATCGCTTTCAATTCTATTGTCACTGAGAGGAACCCGTCGTTGGAGATCCGGTTGTCTTCAACATTTCCATCGTCTGCATCCATGTACGTTATAGGCGGCCATGCGATTGGGTCGTGCTTCGGGAGACTATCCATGATAATCTTCAATTTGTCAGCGCACACTTTAGCTAGCGTTTCCGACAATGTAACGATGTTGTTCGCACAAAGTCCTTCAGCCGTTGTCGAAATCCTCCACTTTACAGCACAGTTCCACCGACCAATGCTGTAGTGAATCGCCTGTTGGTCGTTATGTATATACTTGTGAGCAATTCATGTTATCCATCAGCGACGAACTGCACAATATTACGTTGATGGTGGCTTCCAGTAAGCTACAACCTCCTGCGTTAGTCAGCCTGCTACTTAAGTCTCGTCCTATAACAAACGGCGTTCGCCGACTAACTAGTCGGTTAATGCGTCCAGCATCATTGTAGATTGTACTGCTCTGGTGACCACTTTTGGAGAGTACAACAGCTACATACGAGTGGATAGTGCAGGGATGGAGGGAATGCAAGCGATGGGCTGTTTTCCTGTACAAGAGGTGATGGATAGCACAAACGAAGGCTTCATGATCATTAAGATCAACGGAGGGCGACCACGAAGCTTTCGTGTTCAGCTCTCGTCTCCGTGAGTCGTTTAGGTGCTGATTCCTTGAGCCATTTAGCTCATGTCTTCGTGAGCCATTCAGCTCCCGGTCTTAGCACGATCTACTTGGATAGTCCCCGACTGTGAACTCACCCTACTCCGACCGATAGAGCTCCGACGGAAGAATTTCTCCCGACACCGATACCCGCTTACTTGAGGCATTTAGCTTTCAGCTTTATTGAGATCAATTTGGATATTATCCTACTCCGTCTGAAAGTTCCTCGGCAACGGAATTTCTCGGTACCGGTGTTTGTTTCGTGAGCCAGTTAGCTTCCATTTTCGTCACGATTTTGACGGGTAGTCCACGGCAGCAAATGTATCTACCGTGAATTCCTCGGCAGTAGATTACTCCCGATACCGATATTCATTTTCGTGAGCCTTTTAGTACCCCGCTTCATCCCCATCTACTTGATCTGGTCCCCGGCGGTGGATCTAACCTACTCAGCGGGCCAGCCAGTAGGTGCTGGGGTCTATCCAGCGATTCTGGGTGGAGCGTATCTTCCGGCCCACTAGCGCCCCAACGGTTCACTACTTGCTATTCGACGCGATCTATTCGTTCTAATCCCCAGTGGGGGATCTAGTCTACTCACGAGCTACCCTGTTAGGGTGTCGAGGTCGGTCCGGCGATTCCGGTGAAGACTGACATCCGATTCACTGGCGCCCCGACGACCCGAACCCAGTGCTACGCCGCGTACACCGACGGAGAGTTCCCCAGCGGCGAAATTTCTCCCAAAACCCGATTTGTGGTTTCATGGCGGCTTTCTAACCGGTGGCGCTACTTTATTGGTCCTTTCGTCACTTTCTCTGAAGCTCTGAGAGTATACTCGTAACCACTCTGTTGACGGCGTCCCAGCTATGCTCGCCGTGGTGCATATCTTCGACGATATTGTCAACTGTCACACCAAGCATACCACTACGAACCTAGATCATTCGAAAACCACGTGTTCCGGTGTCACTTGCACGTTCACACACTCCGGCCACAGGGGTGACGAAGCATGACCAAATCGATGCAAGAACTTTCGGAAGCATCCGTGCCCGGTCAAAACAATTGGAATTTCACCTCCCCATGCTTCCTATGTACCTAAGCTGACACATTTGTGATGAGTCTGTGGGTTCACCTTCTTTTCTCCGTGTTATCCCACTCTAGCTGCGACTTAGCCAACGAGTCTTCTTATCCACTCTCCTTGTATTACGTGCATTTCTCCGCTGGCAGCATTCCACGTCCTAAGCCAGAGGTGATGTAGATGTGGACCATCTCGAAGATAACGCATACTGCCTCCGACGATACTGTTCTGTTAGCAATTGCGACAATATTCCGCTTGCTTTTCAGCGCAGCACCCCAGGCAGGAATCCCATATCGAAGCATCGATGATGAAACACTAGATAGCAGGCGTCTCGAGCTGCTTCTCGAACCGCCGACGTTTGGCATGATTCCCACTATTGCAATTCGTTGCCTTCGCCGACTTTTCGCAGGGATAGTCTTCAACAATCAGAAGATCAGCCTGTCATCGATTATCACTCCGACGTCGATCTACATCCGCTGCACCATTTTGCAGTTGCTGACCAACAACACTTCTGTCTTGTGCAGCTATTTTCAGCTTGACCCCGTCCATCCAGCTCGCAATCGCGTCTATTGTTTCCGTCGCCAACACCTCCATTTCTTCAAGTGTCTCACCCATCACCATTAGTTACACGTCTTCGAAACCAAGATTTTAACTTTCCTGGGCAGTCGCAGTGTTAAGACCCTATCGTGAAATCCCGTTCAAAAGAGTTGAACCTAGAATGGAGCCCTGAGCAACGCCCACTGCAACTCGCATTGACTTCTGCCCTTCTTTCGTCTCGTACAGTAGCACTCGGTTCTGGAAGTAGTTTGTTCTGTACAGCGCTGCAGCGATGGCTTCCCAGCTGGTGCTGTTAAATTGATTCTTCACATCTATAGGGACCACTGTCCACAGACCATTATTGCATCCACTGTCGATGCACCTTTGCGGAATCCAAACTGCATCTTGGCCCGTCCGCGCTCACCCTCCGTGCATTTCGTCAACCTGCTAAGGATGATTCTTTCCAGAAGTTTTTCGAGACTATCCAGTAACTTTGGCAGCAATATCAGCTTCTGTACCTTCCACACTTCTGCAGCACCATCCTGAACAAGTTCGGATATGCCGGGATCGCAACTTTCAGCACCACGTTTGGTAAAAGATCCGACCCGGGGGCTTTCTTTGATTTCCGTCTTCTGCGAGCTCATCGTTAGTCACTTGCCGATCATCCGTGTTTGCCGTAGGGTATCGGTGGTCAGATAGTTGGATTGTGCTTCGAGAAAATACTATCGACGATTATCTTCAGTTTACCCGGGCACATTTTGGCTGTTGTCGTCGAGCCCTTCATTTTTGCCATCACGACACGTTTCGCGTCGCCCTAGAGATTGGCGTGTACTTCTCGGCACAGCTCTTTGTGGCAATCTGGCTTGCAAAGTCTGATCTCCCGTCTTAAAGAAGCGGCTCTAGCTTCCGGAAACGCTGCCTTGCGCCGAAGACGCCGTTGATGTTGACGATCACGAAGCCCTCGTACGAGCGTTCTACCACTTCTTGAATGAGAATTCCGTCCATAACTTGTACCACAGCCGTTCTCGATGTATCCTCCACCCAGTTACCGTTATCAGGGGACTTGATACGGCTTTGCAATCAAAGCGACGTCACTCATTGTTTCAGTCGTAGACAGCCACAATGCTGTGCGCTTTCACAGTGATTCAGATTTATCTGGGTTATCTCCATTACCGTTGCCCTGTAGATCATTTAAAGCCACTCGTCTGTCTGACGGTCGTTTCCATCTGCTAGTGTGCAAAGCAAGCACTTCGGCTTCTGCGTCCAAATGTCCAAAGCCCAAACACTTGAAGCGTTTCTTCGCTTGTTTTTTTTTCACTCGTAGGGCGGCTCTCAACCATCCAACTGTTAGTTTGCCTACCTCCAGTGCCTCATTGGCAGCGGTTATCGGTAAACGAATCATCACTGTTTGAGTTTCTCCGTATCCCTTCTTAAGCCGGATCACCATGTGCACCTCTCCCAGGTTACTCTGCTGCTTCAGTGCACATCTCAGCTCGTCTTCCGTCGTGATTTCATCGAGGCCTTGCACATAATTACAATCTCCGCGTTTAAGGCTTTAACTTCTGATTTTTCACACATTAATTTTGTAATAGTCTCCTGCATGGTTGAGCTGTTAGTCGTGGATTCCTTCATCAACTCGAAAAGCATTTCATCTTTTTGGGTACGCCTGATTCTTAGCACGTTTTCCTCCAAATACTTCCGCTCCGGGTCCTCTCTGACCTTCTTGAGCAACGCAGCATACGTCGACGCGTCATTGGCTTTGACGAGCTCGGCTTCTCCGTTTGTCGCCTTCTGACGAGCCGGTGGTTTTCCTTTTCTCTTCAGCTTCACTTTTCCCTCTTCCTTCTGCTTTTGCTGTTTCTCGTGTTTCTCTTTCCGACCTACAACGGCACTCTAGCTTTCTCCCTGTAGGGAGACGTCCTTTCCGTCGGCAACAACAGCGTCCTCGAGCGTCTGCCTCTTTGACCCGCCTGGTTTTCCGTCTACTGGCAAGGTTATTGTCCCCTTATAAGGTCGCGGAAACTGGCGTGTTTACCACTCCTATCTGCTTCCCTTCCCCTGTATCGGGGGGACTAGGAAGAGAGTAGCGTTAGCCGACGCCAATGCTCACTCAGCTACATCAACCATCCGCTTTGCTCCTTCATGGCATACAATAACGCCTTTCGGATTCTGAGAACCATATCTTTAATGTCCTTATGGACATTGTTTCTCGCATCCACAAACTTGTGGAACTCCGCCACCAGGTTCTTCGCTGCCACTACTTTTGGCTTCTGTGGGGTGTGATTCATCCCGCTCTGCTGTGGTTGTTGTTGCTGCTGCTGCTGCTTCCCTTCGTTGGTTCTTGTTGAATAACTTCAGCTGCTCGTGCTGGTGGTGACCAAACCAAACCTCACCAAACCACCTCTGGCGAACGGATTTGCCGCGTGTGTGTGAGTTTCTATGTTTTTCCCCGTTTTAAAGGGTTCCAACTCCACGCTGCTATCTCCACTCGTTGTATGTAGTTGCCTCTTGTGATCCCATGATTATCTATGCGAGCAATTAGATCATGCTAGGGTTGACACTATCCTTCATGGGGAGTACTATTCAGAGCCGGATCGACGTAAAATCGGGAATGTTCCAACCGAACCTAGTACCTGCCAGGGCTTTGTCGGAACGGAGGCAACCGTGCTGTTGGCCCACTCGCCGTTTCAAATCGGTTTCATCCTTTTTTACTCAGGATGTAGAACAGCACGCCCGTCAGCCCAAAGTCGCTGTCCAATTCGTGATCCGTGTTCTGTCCGTTGATGTTCGCCATGGCCAGTATGCCATACTCAGGATGCTACTGGCGTCGATCCTGATGTGCCGGTTAGCACTGCGGTTGTGCAAGGGTGCTATTATTGCTAAGATCTTAGATTACTGGAATTTTAGGATCTTAGCAGAAGCGGTATAGACTCGCTTCGTCGGAGCTGACTTCGGAGTTATGGCTTGTTTTAAAGCTATAGCAGAGCCCAATCCAAACCCCTCCATATCCTAGCAATACTCCCCAATTTGCAGTAGGATCGCGGTGGATCGTTAAGCCCCTAGACTCCTGTCCTTCCTTGTGTTGCAGCCCCCAAACTTAGAATTCTTGTGAACCATCATTTTGAATGCTAGATATGTAAAAAAATGTTATATTGAAAGAACAGCATGGTAATTTTGGCAACTAGTAAAAAATCTTTTAAACTTCAAGGTATACTTAAGATTGTACTAGAAATACAAAATTACAAACTTCATCATTCTCATTTTACCCCGTCTATCCCAGGACGAGATACTATGCAACAACAGACGCAACAGAATCCTTGCGAACCAATGAAAACAGGCATCAGTTGACTGTTGGATGAAATGAAATGAAGCGAAACATAGAAGACACACATGCACTTCCCACTCCACCGAGGACTGTGAGTAGGCAGTGGACCAGAAGCTACCTCAGGTTGTGTGCAAATAGACACGGATGCGAGTGATAGGTTCTAGCTTATATGATTATAGCGGACGGTGTTACCTTTCTTGAGTGAAAAGTGGAAACACGGATAGGTGCACAATTGACAAAAGGACAAAATATCCTTACTGCTTAGATACAAATATGCTCAATTCATTTACGAATAAGAACTGTAAAACTTTCGGTTCGAGTTCCTAATTTTAGCTTAAATTTCAAACACCGAGATTGAACTGGTGTCACCCCTATCCCGCCAGATCAAACTCAACGAAATGGGTACCAGGTTCTGTTATAAGTTTTATGATAATTAAGGCAAACAACAGATGCAGGAATCTTTCGTCGCCTAGAGTAGTACGGTAGCATTATCCATCGGTGGAAAATGGACACTATCTACCGGACACCAGCTCAGTCTTCTTTCGTCCGGCTGTCTGTGTGCGTGTGTATGGTTACGAGGAGATCTGGTACGGTGTTTCGTTCCTATAGGCCGAAGTGTATAATCCAATGTTTGATTAAGTTTTGAAACAAATATTAATCTGGATTAGGACATGTTCCCGTAATGACGCTCTGATGGACTTCGTGTTTGTGTTTGCGGAGCAGATTTCCCTGCATATGGATCTTACTACGCCTGTCTTTGTCTCCGATGCCCAACAGATTACCGAGACGAGATCGGCGCTTTTGTTTAGGTTCCGATAGAGTTGATAGATTAGCAATGTATGAAAATAGAGTAGAGTAGTTGAACTGAAAAGTAAGACAGGAGGTACAGGGTGTATTCGATAAAAATTGAGTACACATCACCTTTGGCTATGAATTTCATCAGCGTAAATCAAAACCAGAAAAATTTGAGTTGTCAATGTGCAATGATTATTTTCGTCTTTTGCCTTTCGTCGTTTGTCTACCGATCTTCATTTTTCGGAAACAAAATTTAAGCACAAACTTTTTTAACCCTCAACTACACGTTTGAAATCGATAAATTTACCCACAACCAATCGCACTTTTCAACACTCCGAAACCTATACATTACTCCAGAGTCTGCTTAAACCAAAACATACGACCAAACACAAAACGATCCCATAAATCTCAGGATTTGAATTTGCCATCATATTTTGGCACTGTTTTCTTAAGTGTAGTGTAGCCCCTAATGCTAACCCCTAACTAATAACAGCACACACCAAAAAAAAATAGAACCATTCACCCATCCGCGACTTTCGAAATGGATTGCAATTTTATTGTTTGATTTGTCGTTCGACTATGGGTTAGTCATTTTAAAGTGCCAAACGCTAAAATTAATTATTATTGTTGCAAATGTCGCTATTTTCTATCCCCATGGCAGGCTGCGTCGTTCCCGCAATTGAAACACTTTGGAAACCTTGGCGGCGCGGAGAATTTAGGGTATGCCGCTCGGAACATAAATCAAGGTGCACTTTTAGCCAATAATGGGTGACGATGGTTTTAAAGTTTTTTTTTCGCTCGGAATAATCGGAAGGGGTCTGGATCGCATATTGATCTCTTTAGAACTCGATTTGGCATGCTCGAGTGCGGGACAATCTGGATTTTCGGCGAGATAATAATTGGCGGCTGTTGAACATGTGTATTTTGGGGTGTAAATTCGATTCTTTTCCGTGCAGGAAGGGGTTGGAATTGAACATAGGTCTTTTCCTATTGATGGACAATGGCGCAAGCCATGTCAAATTACTATCATTTGGGAAGAAGCATAGAAATGAAAAATAGCTGTTCAACCGGTTATAAATAGGAACTTCGGTGGTCAACAACGATTACAATTGATGATTCTAGTGTGGGTTGATCATTCGGCATGAAGCAATAACTAGCCTCATGATGTGACTGCCTCTTTAATAAAGGTGACTAATGAGGCACCCAACCGTTCCAGAATAGAAGATGTTTGAGCCGCTCCTTACTCTGAAAACAGGAGCTCTTCGATTTCCCTCTCGGTAGACGACAAATGATTCCACCGAGGTTGGTTACTGGATCTTCACTACCCCTGCTGGATCCGCAGTTTAGAAAGAGTTTGGAGTTGAAAACATAGTGGGGTGTTTGACGAAGCTAAATTTTATTTGCCAGCTTAAATTTTTTTTACGTTTTAACGACATTCAATTAGCTAGAGATTACTGGGTAGGGAAAGTTATGAAACTTAGAGCCATAGTACTCAAGTGAGAGCAAGGATGTGAAGTAAACAGATCGGAAAACTAGAAGTGGCAGGGTCATTAGAACAGGCTTAATATCGTACGGGCTTAATCTTTGCCTGCTGTTAATGAGGGTCGAGCTTAGGCAGAATAACTACGAATCACCCGAGTTCACTAACATGTGTCCTGATAAAGGTAGACGTATCTATCTTTACCGTGACAACCAGCTTAAATGTATAAGTGACATCGATTAAAATTTTTGGTTATTTCGCGATGTTTAATAAAAATCATTCGAATCATTCGCCCGATGTTGAACGTTGAATCAAAACCACATTCAACACGCAAACATTAGCTTCACGAACAGAACCTCATATTTCCACCACAGAATGGACTACCATTACCGAACAATGGATCTGAATGCCCTGGTGGTGATAGAAATGTAAACAACAACACAAAGATAAACACACACAAACATCTTTCATTAATGCCGGATAGCAATTCTGCCCCATTTACCTAGTAACCCACTCTCCCTCCACATCGCGGTTGAACGGCAGAGGCTTTATAACGGCAAAATCCAAGGAGATCCAGAGCAATCATCAGAATCAACCCTTTTTTTCGTCATTGCAGTTGCAAATATTATAAATATGAGAAAACCCCTAAACGAACGAGGGGAAATTGTCCGCATCACGCTCCCCAATGTCGCTCTTGGGAAGGAGGAGATGGAGGAAGCAAACATGAGCCTGATCCATAATAATCTGTACGCACTTTCATCTGTGCTGGCAGTTTGTCTTACGCACCAATAGAAGGGTTGGTTTTTAATCTTTAAGACAAATGATTTCAATGATTTCTGTTGCAGCTGGAGGAAAAAGAAACAGGAAAACTTCCCCGCAAGCCGTATAATGTGCATCGAAAAGTGCAACGACCTTTCTTTATGCGAATCCTTGCGGGGGGTTTGTGTTGTGTGAAATAGAAAATTTACCTGAACCCTTTCGCCGACGGCTGGTAAGGATGCGGAATTGATAAGTTCTTCTTGAGCAGCAGTTTCTTTCAAAGTGTCGTCCACGGCCTAATCAGTACACCCAAAATATTTTCCCTAAGCACATACATCGTGTTGTGCATATTCCGAATTAGAACCGTTGAAGAGGTCTTCCAAATCGATGCAAACGGCATGTACGAACCCGATTTTTCAATGCAACTACTGATCCGAACCTTGCTTCCAGCTAACCGCGACATTGTAAACTGCATATATATTATCAGAACGTCGGCGGTATGTACACAGCAATCGATAATTATTTGGTAACAAGTTCAGGTGTTCGGCCATCTATGGACACTGTTCTTCAATGTCAGCTGCTTTCTGCGAACAGCCTCGATAAGTCGTGTTGTGTCGGTAGTGGTTGTTTAAATCGGCTAAGAATTACACTACGGACTACCTGTTCCAGTGGTAAAAAACCCCAATTCTATAGTGTTGTGCGTGCTATGGTTAAAATTGTTCTCAACATATTAGTTTAAAATATTCTCAATGGCGAACGGAGCCGGGGAAGAGTCGCGAGAACTCCTCAGTATGCTTTATTACGCAGCAGAAAGTTCACTTAACGCACTGAAATTTTTTGCCAATGTCGGTATCTTTTTGCCGAAATTTTGTTGGCTGGGGGTTTGAAATTTTGCTGGGTTTCGACTATCAAATTTCAATGTGTTCAGATGACGTGTGCTATCCGGCCAAGAATTAAGCCACTCAGTTTCTGCTCCCATGTCGTAGGAGGCGACTGAAACAGGAGTCCCTAAGTCAAGATATAGTTCTCTGTCGAGAACTTAATGACTGGAGGGTCTAAAATATGTCAGTCGCGCACGGAGCTTTTTTGGTATTGCTCTTGCTGTGTTCTGTGAAACTCTGACACAGTGAGCAATTCCATTCTTCGCAAATCGTGGGAATTAAATGATCATGTCCCATTTAAACCTGATATGGCTCGAAACATGTGTTGACATCCCAACTTGCTTGGTGTCATCTAGATGTTATGTAATATATGTTGGAAATGAAATCTACAGTTTTTTAATCAACAACGGTTAGAATAACACAAATCAATCTCCAGCATAAACTTACAGCAACTAAGAATCTATCTCGACTTATGCAGGAAGGTAAAGCTTCCATAGCATTGCTTCAAGTACCGTATTTTCAAAAAGGAAACTTCCATAGTGGAAAGTTACTTAATACTGCCTTCATTGCTTACAACAAAACAGGCATGACTAACTCACGTGAAATGCCTCGTGCTTGCATTCAGGCTAATGAGGCTATTGACGTGTGTTTCATAACTCGCGATATCTGTGCAGTCACAATTACACTGACTGTCGGTATCATAGACAAATGGTTTAAATATTGCCCAGCATATCTACCGCATAACTCGTCGCCTCCTTATGATGATTTCAAAAGCGTTGCATCATATTGTAGCAAAAATAGGCTTCCGATCATTATCGGCAGTATTGCAAATGCTCATTACATCATTTGGGGCCGCTCAGACATCAATCTGAACTGATGGAGTACATAAGTAGTACAATTCTGAATGTGGGAAACCGACCAACTTTTGCGAGATCTGGGAGAGAGGAGGTGTTAGACATAACGCTTTGCTCGGAAAGAATTTCACATGATGGCAAGTTCCAAATGAACTGTCTCTATCCGATCATAAATATATATTTTTCGATCATTTTGATGTCACCTTCAATGTGGTAACATATCGTAATCCTAAATCTACAAACTGGGACCTCTTTTTAGAAAACTTGGCGACTAAATTTCATGGATATTTTCCAACAATTAGTCAACTAGATGGCTTGGGTGACGTCGTGGATACTACAAACTCATACGTAGTAGCATACTACGAAGAAGCTTATCCACTTCGTACTGTTAAATCGACTAGGGGAACCCCTTGGTGGAGGGCTGAGCTTGAAAGAACGAAGAAGGATATGAGAAGAGTCTGGAACCGGCGTCATCGTGATAACTCCAGAACTTTCAGGTCAGCTCGTAGTGCATATAAGAAATGTCTTAGATCAGCAGAGCGGGCTGACTATGCAGTAATATCTCTAGTCTAAAAGAGGCTAGCAGGTTAAATAAAATTCTCTCTAAATCGTAAGATTTGCAGATGAACTCCATAAAAGTCAGCGATGGTGTTTTTGTGACGGGCGCAAAAGATGTTCTTACTTGTCTCTGCGACGCACACTTTCAGGTTATGTCGATCCGGAGCTGAACAAAGTTCACAGATCTCATTCTGTTGATTTGTTGGCGTTAGCACAGACATTGGCTACCACAGAATCGATCAAGTGGGAAGTTGACAGCTTTGTTTCGTAAAAATCGCCTGGAAAAGATGAAATCTTTCCCGTGCTACTGCAAAAGGGATTTGATATTCTCAAACATAGCTGGAGAAAGATGTTGCTTTCTAGTCTTGCTACCGGTTTTAGCCCTAAAGCATGGTGAGATTTATTCCCAAAGGGAGGCGCTCAAGCTATGAAGAAGCCAAGAGTTTTGGGCCTATCAG
Source organism: Topomyia yanbarensis (assembly GCF_030247195.1). Classification (NCBI taxonomy): domain Eukaryota; kingdom Metazoa; phylum Arthropoda; class Insecta; order Diptera; family Culicidae; genus Topomyia; species Topomyia yanbarensis. The sequence continues at coordinate 156,895,474 of NC_080670.1, forward strand.
CTTAGGTTCTTCTGAAAGCTTTGGAACAGAGAATCGATCATCACAGGAACGTTAGTTTAGTTGAATATCCACTGCACAAAATGCAACATGCATATCAATGTGGAAAATCCACGATCATTCTGCTTCACGATGTTGTTTAGCACATTGAGAAAGCCTTCTTGCTAAAGCAATCTAGCTTGGGTGTATTCCTAGATATTGAGGGTGCTTTTGACAATGTGTCCTTCCAGTCCATTCTGGAAGCGACGCGTGATCATGGTATATCTGCATGTATCTCGGGTTGGATAAACGCAATGCTTAGTAACCGCATTCTTTGTTCGTCACTGTGACAAACTGAGATACGGAAATTGAGTATTGGCGGTTGTCCTCAGGGTGGCGAGCTTGGATTTCCAACCTACGGGTTTGCTGACGATTACCAAATACTAATTACTAGACTTTCCATCGCAACAACCTTATGCAGCATTAAGAGCTGTGGAAGCTCTTGTGCGCACTCCACAGGGACAAAGAATCTCCTTCCAACAAGAAAATCCAGACGTTTTAATAGCGGCATTTGCGATACTTGTTAAGGCACTACCTGATGGTTTGCGTGAGAAGAGCGCGTCAAACTTACAATGTCATGACAGATAGGAGCTGTGGAACAGTGGTGTCGACAAGTTAAATTATCAGTTAATTCAAAACTTCAACGATTTTTTTTCACGAAGAGGCGAATAACAACCGGGGTTCGTCCCTTGCAGTTCTTTGATTCTGAGTTACTGCGTGCAGATCCAGTGAAATACGTTGGAGATATATTGGATTCCAAACTGAATTGGTCGGCTCACATTGAGTTCAGAGTCAAAAAAGCATGCATAACCTTCGGGCAGTGCAGACGAACTTTTGGAAAGACCTGGGGTCTCAAACCTAAATACATCTATTGGATATACACGACAACTGTACGTCCAATACTGTCATACAAATGCCTTGTGTGGTGGCAGACGGGAGAGGTGATGACAGTCCAGTCAAAGCTAAACCATCTGCAAAGAATGGCGCTCATGGCGTTGACTGGTGCTTTCACCACGACTCCGACTGCTGCTCTTGAGGCACTTCTAAATATCAAACCATTATACATACACCTCAAATAAGAAGCACTATCAGGTGCATACAGACTGCAGGTATGGAACAGTAATCATGTTGATCTTGCTACTAGTCATACACGATTGTGGTCACAAATGGTTACATGGGGTGAAGATATTCTTGCTCCCAGCGATATTACACTCACTTGTAGTTTTCCTTACAGGACATTCCATGTGAAGATTCCCTCTCGAGAGGAGTGGTTGTCTGGTTATATGGAAAGACAACTACAAACGCAAGTGGTCTGTTACACTGACGGTTCTCTGATGGAGGGACGTGCTGGTGCTTACTGTAGTGAAATGAGTTCAGAACAATTTCATTCACTGGGTAGATACTGTACTGAATTCCAAGCAGAAATCTTCGCGATTATGTGCGGGGTACAATCGGCCCTTCAACTGAGTTTGTCCGGCAAAGTTATAAACTTCTGCTCCGACAGTGAGGCTGCAATTAAGGCTCTTAGCTCAGATAAATCACGGTCCAAGCTAGTGATCGCGTGTCAAACCCAAATCGAAGAACTAAGCATTGTCAACACTATCTACCTTGTCTGGGTGCTCGGACATTTTGGTATTACTGGAAATGAATGGGCTGACGAATTGGCCAGGGCAGGTTCAGCAATTGACTTCGTTGGTCCTGAACCCGCCCTGCCAATTTCGACAAGTTGTATAAGGGAAAAATACGGTCCTGGGCTTTGTCCGAGCACCGTAATTATGGGAGAAATCTACAAACGCGCCGTGATTTCGAAAAATCTACTACATTTTTCGAAACTTCACTGCGGAATGCTGACCAAGGCTTTAACCGGCCACTGCAAACTCAATTCTCACATGGCAACTATTCAGCGCGCTGAGTCTTTTTCATGTGACCTTTGTGAATCCGACTACGGAACCTCATATCATTTGATATGCAACTGTCCAGTAGTAGCGCAATTGTGATTTCGAATTTTTGGCCGTCCTTACACAGACGCCACCTTGTTTGGACGAATGAAACTCAGAGACATACTAAAGTTTCTTATCCAATGTGGTAAAGAGTCCCCACACCTACTTCTCCTTTCCTTCCGCTCAGGAAATGATGGAAATACACGGAAAGGCACAAACCCCCGATTACATATGGGGGAAAACTCCATTTAAGCCAATATCTTCTGATTCCTGATTGTTGAAGCGTCTACCCCGCTGAGTATTTCCGATCATGAGATATAACCCAATGCATAAGTTAACTATAGGTCGTTTGCGTACTTCCTAGCGTCACCTGCTGGGATATTTCTGCATTAGCCTGTACTTAATCGGAAGGCCCTTGACATTCTGGTTCAGTTTGCCGAAGATACCACCCTTCCACATCGCCAGCATTTCATTTTATTAAAAATTGAAATTTATGTAGTTATCTACTTAATATGCAAATCGTGTGTTCATCGTAAGCCGCTTTCGACAGAGCCACTCCAACTACAACCCATGCCATGACACACTCAGATTTGCGCGCTTATAGTTTTTTTTCAGTTTTTGTGCTTCTTCTTCTTCTAGTTCTAGTTATTTTCCGTCGGCCTATTTCCGCTACGAGGCTAAACACCGTCGCCAGATAGGTGACCACCGTATCTGGGATATCGACCCATCAACACGTGGACCGAAAAAAACGGGTTTACTTCCCTTCCGACCACAGATTTGCATCACCTTAGAAAAATCCCAACGACCTCGGCTGAACCCAGATCAACTGGGGTGAGTGACGGTCACGCTTACCTCTTAACCACCGGCATTGTCTTCAGGAGTCGGTTTGTTGTTACAAGTGGATTCTTAATTTTTCTCACGAATTACAGCGCCACTTAGATCTGAAAATGTGAAACTGATGCGTTTCTTCATACATTTGGTCAATTTTTCCCATACAAACTTTGAGCCGTTTGCAGAGCCACTTCCAGTGTACCATCCCGAGCAGAGTCTGACAACAAATTGAAAACTAAACTTGATGTTGTGATGTTCGGCAAATGATTACTCAGGCTGTTGTCGTTTTGGTCGTTTTAACGGTTAAAAGATCAAAATGGAGAGCAGAAAAATTGTCCTATGACATCAAACAGAAAACTAATTCTGCTATCAGTGAGAGTAAATTGAAAACTCATTGAGATGTTGATTTTTTTTTTATATCAAAATATGTATTCACTTTGATGTTTCAACAAAGAAATATAAACATAGAAAATTCTTCTAAGAAACAAGAATAGCAAACTGAGATCAAAATTTGATGTCATATTTAAAAAATCTAAAACTGATAGCAAAATAAGATTTCAATTTGATGCTATTATCAAAATATGATTTCTACTGGTTGTAATTTTGATATTCGACTTTGCTCGGGATATGATGATGATGATGATGTAGTGAACACACCATCAGTGCAAGGGCTACGCCAGTGTCTGCAGTTGCTTTTAACAGCAAAGCCAAAATGTTGCTAGCATGGGGCAATTAAGCGTATAACGGCAGTGAAGGGCCAAAAAGGGTTGGATCCATAAGCAGAAGCTCTTATGCGCACTCCACAGGCACAAAGAATCTCCTTCCAACAAGAAAATCCAGACGTTTTAATAGCGGCTTTTGCGATACTTGTTATGGCACTACCTGATGGTTTGTGTGAGAAGAGCGCGTCAAACTTACAATGTCATGACAGATAGGAATATCAACAAAAAACTACATAATTCCAAAAAATTAGGAAGTCAGCGCAGACATTATAAATTGACTAGAAACAGGCGATCCACGCACCCTAATCCATGACACAGTTCATATGATACCCTAATGCACCCTCCCTACCCTATTAATGAAATAAATATCACAAAAATGCATACAACGACTGTTATTAATATAGTTCAAATAATAATAATAAAAAGTTACGAAACACTTATATGGACTAAAATGTAATTTATAGGTGTAATAAAAATTATGTCACTATATAGTATATAATATTGTTTAACAAAAGCAGTTCAGTCCGAACTTAAAACCTGAAATCCGCATTCGGTTTCCACATTCAAATCTACTTACATGAGTCGAACGAATTTCGATTGTTCATATTCTGCGTGTTAGTATTGTTGTGGTTGAAATATTATTAAGACAATGTATATAATGCACAAAATAACTCCTAACAAATGCCAGCCAACAATAAATAAAAATAATAACGTGCGTCAAGAATTAATTATTTTCATAACTAATAATTAAGTAAAAATTAAGTAAAATGTAAGAAATCTAATACATATAATGAATATAATACATGAAATGAATATGATGAAATGAGATGATAATGGCATAATGCACGTGCTGCTGGAATAAAATGTTACTAAGCAAGGAAGATAATATATTATGATTTAGCAAAAAATAATGATATTCCATTCATCAAACTTATCAAAACGTAAATATAAAAATTAAGATCCATGAAAGGAATATATAACGATTTATACAAAAAATAACACAGATAAAGGACGCTGAAATATCATCCAAACCGACACAAAAACAAAAGAAATGTTATATAAAATCCTCTGTATTTCGTCGGAGAAAGCAATAGTGAACACACTGCACAGTGGCGGATTTGCTTAAAAACCTGGCCAAAAATCGAAAATTGCATGGTAGTACTTTGAGTTCTAGCACATATATTGTCCTTCAGATGGTGCAGCCGCATGCTATTTTAAGTGAAACGCTCCAAAATTTCCATATTTGAGGTGTTGGCATATCCAAACAGTTTAAACCATCACGTTTTGCTTATATTTTTTATCGAGCGCTCGAAATATTAGTATTATTCAAATGTAGCTGGATTTTGATAAAACTGCCGGTTTCAAATATGGAATAATGGAAAGTTATGCCGAAGGTACGTACTTTATTTATATGTATTGATGTCAAAAGATTCCATTTTGTTTGTTCATAGAAAATGTCAATAACTTTCACGATTTTGTAGCAAACGGTTTCAGCACACATTTTTGCTAAATTATTGAAATACTTTTTTTTGTCCACGTATGTCCACTATGTTTCAAGACAATTTGTGTTCCTTGAACAATTCTCCGTTTGGAAAATTATAGAATTCTTGCCCGAATTTGCCCGTTTTTGAGTAATCTTTGATTAAGTGGAGACGGAGACTGATTATAAGGTTTTCAGTTTAAATTTTAGACTCGTACTTTTAATTACTGCTGCACCTCCGGTTGTCATAGCGAGTCGCATAATACTGCATTTTTAACAGAATTGTTTATTTAGTGGTGAAAATTTCATTAAGATTCATAAACATTTTCAAAAGTTATCAAAAGTCGAACGCAAAAGACGTGAATAATTTTGATCGTTCATATTGAAACCCAAAGAGGTCAACAGAGGTGATCGCCAAAGGTTCCAAATTTCAAAAATCGATTACGAATACCATGGTTAAACGTTGCCGGGAAACTATGACGTTTGATCATGCAAAACAAAACAAATATAGAGGTGGAATATATGACTGGAGCCTACGAGCAAAAATCAGTAAAGTAGTGTAAAAGAATACTGGGTGCTCATGCCGTGGTTTGGCTAAAAATCTCACTTTGGCGTACACTCCAGCTTGGAAAATTTGTTTGCGAGAAGGTTGTCAGTCGTAGTATGTCAGCAAGCATGACAACAAAACGTGGTTGCTCAAAACTATACCAGGAAGCAGTACAAGCATGTTCTGACCAAGTATAACGCATGCTTTTGAATGGACGCTTCATCGTAATAATGAACTTTAGACAAATCCTCGGTCTAACAATTTAAATAAAACTATGAATCTTAATGAAATTCACTTGTTTTCGTATTTTTGTCATATTCATTTTTAGTTACTACAATTTGCATGCAAACTTGTTGTCAATTTTCACTCCAAGTAAGCCGATTCCACTCCATTTCGTCGCAGAATCGGCTTAAAAATAATTTAAAAAATACTATTTTTCGTTCTTTGGGAAATATGTGCAACGGACAGGAATTGAATAATAATCGTACAGAGAGTTGAAAAGTTTTATAACTATGTTGTATAATTCTCATTATGCAACATAGTTATAAAACTTTCTCTCGTCTCTCTCAATTCTCATAAAAGCTGCATCATCTAGACACCCAAACATCTTATTGTGTGCAAATCAACAAATTATATGATTTAACTACACACCATTTAAAGTTCGATACATTATAAACGTTATTGGCATACACTGGAACCATTAAAACCATTCATTCGTGAAAATTCACTTATATTTATATTAAAATGTCGGCCATTTTGCATCCGCCATTTTGAATTTTGAAAATCTAACATCAAAATCGTAATCTGCGTCACAAAAAAACCGTATTATGCACCTTTGCAGGTCAATCAAAACCATTTTCGACTTTTGGCCAGGTTTTTAGGTAAATCCGCCACTGTGCACTGTGAGAAGCTCAAAACAATAAAAAAGATCTCTTCGTGTTACATTTCCGGTCAACTAGAAAAAGTGGTTTCGAGAAAAAAACAAGTTTAAAGTTTGAGGTTCACCTAAGAGACGCCGTGACAGAATTGAAAATTAAAACATTTGGGCGCCATTTTCATTTTCTATTGGCTTATAATTACATCCAGTGTACCATATGAGCTGAAATTTTCAGAGAAGCTTTTGAGCCACCCAAACTATCATTTTCAGGAGCAAGGTTTGAAATTATGCACTATGCATTTTTTTCATGCAGCTTTGGGCCACTCTAGTTCGAATAATACCAACCAGGCAATCCCAGTCCCGCAAGGGCGCATCGATTCCTTTGTTTCAGCTCTTCTTAGTCGAGAGATTAAATCCGCATCAAGGATTTACGCAAATAGCACGCAAGTTGCGTGCAGGAGCACAAAATGAAGGGTTCCGCAACGCTCTGCAAAGTGTAATGACTTTCTTTCCTTGCTTTCCTTCCACTAAATACGGGCTTCTTCCACCACGTTACAATTAAAATTTGCTCGCCGCAGAAAGAGTGAGAGAAGGAAAAAAAAGTGCGTGAATAATACTTTTTTAAACGATTCATTGAACAGCCATTGGATTCCGCCGGGAGGCGAATGTGGAACAAAATTAATTGTGAACCACCTGTGCGTTAATTAATCGCAAAATGCTGCAGGATTTAGCCCCGCGGCAAGAGACTGATTGTCGATGACTCCTTTCAAGTTGGCTTTCATCCGAAGAGCTCAGGTGCAACCAGCCGAAGGGAGTTCTGTAACGAGTTATCCCGTGGTAATTCAATTTACGAACCAAGCGGACCGTGAATTACGGAACTACTGCTGCACTCGGTTCTCTCTCTCTCGTCCCAAGTGAACGGATCCCTCCCACCAGATGGGGGACGGGGAAAGAACGTTTCCACGTTTCTGAGAGACCAACTCTAATGAGTCGTTAATCAGGAGGAAAATTAGATGATTAAAAGTGCTCGAAACCGAAACGAACCCGGGCGCGGATGATTTGATGAAGGCGAAGAAAAGCCACGATGCTAACCCACAACAAGTGAATTACGCTCGAGTGGTGTGATGCTGGTTGCAGAGCTGCTGAGAGTTTTCGGTTTTGCGCTTCGCTAGCTGTGCGACCAGTGATTTCGGTGTTCGGCGCTGACGGTGTACCGCGCTGCTGTCGGGACAGAGAGAAACTTACTGGGAGCTAAACTAAATTTGTAAGCGTTGTTTGAAAAAGTACATCGTGGTAAGCTTGTCCCTAGCATGATTTAACCGTATCAGTTTATATTTGAATTTCATTTTAGAATATGACGTAGTTTGTAGTGTGGAATTGTGGAGTATTAGTGTTAGCCTATCTCTATATAATCTATCTCAATTCTCCTAACAACGCAATTATACCTTTCTTATTTATTCCCATGCTAATGATTATTATATCCAAATGTACCATATCATTGCTAAATGAGGAATAGATAAACAGAAAAGTCCCTGTTACACATAAAATAGAAATTTGATGCATATTTTAAGCAAAGCGAAAATCGCAGTCTTTTTGTACCACATACCTCTAATGCGACAGATATATGAGGCCATACCTTTTTCAATTCATTTGACACGGGTCGTTGTGTGAGCTTAAAAGAGCACTGGGTCTTTTATATATTTACAAGAATATAAATAATAAAAATCATATTTTTATTTGCGCGCAATTTAGCTTTGCGGGCGGAGATTCTTGTCCTAGACAGTGGAGCATTGTCGACGTCGCTCTATGGAGTGGCTAGAACACAAAGCTGGACAAGAGAGGCATTCTTTTTTAACTTATTAATCAAACTATATTATTTAAACATTCTTCAATATTTTCTACACAATGTATCCTAAAATATTTTGTTTTGAAAAATAAATGTTCTTGTTCATTTTATGATTTAAGTACTATTTCGCAATTAATTGTTTTTATCCACCTAGTGGTGCGATTGTGCCTTTCTCATTTATCTAAACTACGATTCATTAGCTGATTATGTTCAATATAACGGTGGCATTGTCTATTACATTATTATTACATTTAGCACGTATCCCACGACTACCACGAGAATCGACGCGGACGCTTTAAACAAAAAAGTAGGGGAAAGTGGTCGGTAGCCGGCACTGGTCGGTTGTCGGCACCCCTACGTAACTTTTGACAAAAAGCAGACATGGACATTTTGATAAATATTATTTGTGTGTTATATTAACACGATCATTTTGAGCTGATTGCTGAAGCAAACAAACTCGAATGTTCTGTTCTACAACAAATATATTTTTTGAACAAGTGAAACTCTAATTAAAAAAATTTTTTTTTGATGATTTTCTTAGTGTTATAGAAAGAACTAAATCGATCGAAAAAGTATGCGCATTGAATATTTACGATATGAGTTTATTCTATTTTGTGATTCAACATTGAATGGCACCGAAATGTTTACTACAATTTTTTTTATCAGTTTTCAAAAAGGTTACTAAAATCGGTTGTCGGCACCCCATTTTTTGTGGCAAATGCTGAGTTCTCAATAACCTAATCAATATGGATATATTTGGAACGGGTTTTACGAATAGATACCAGAGATCGATCTTTGGAATCATTCAGAAAACCAAGAAGGCGACTTCCGGTTTAGCGTTTTACATTTACATGAAAAAAAGTCCACCTGGTCGTATTTTCTCCACCACTCTAGCACTGTATACACCAGATTATCACGACCAGAAAGCTTTGGTAAAAAATGGAATACATGAAACTCACTCAATTGCAGTGAATGCGATCCGTCAGTTCATTAGCAGTGCATAATATTCGCACCAGTTTTTCACATACATATATTGTGGTTCTGATGAAGAATGATGTTCATAATGCCTTTGATGGTAAAGGAATAAATTTTCTTTTCTCTTTGAATCTTGATGATTTTAATTGATATTTTTCCATTCTTAGTAAATTTTCGTAGGGTGCCGACAACCGACCACACTTTTCAAATTGGTAAAAAACTATCATTTTATTGAATTGTTAATAAGTTTTTTCATGTTGACAGAATAAATTAAATTCTTTCATAAGTTATTAGCTAAGGCTGCTAGTTTTCCATTGGTATGCTTATTCCCATATATTGTTCAATTGTTGTGTGCCAAAAACAAAAGTGTGCCGATAACCGAACACATTCCCCTATAATTTTTAATTATCTTAATCAGCATGAGTTCAATGTTATCTTTTTGGGATCATATTTTAAAATGCTGGGGAATGGATTTGGAAGTGAAGAGGGTGTCGGGAAGGAGGGCTAGTAGAGTGCAAGTTACCGAAGCATCGATGTGACTATAACTGGGTATTATACTCATAAACCGACACTGCAGAAATTGTCGATAGAGTACAATATATTCAAATAATGTTTAATTGGCAATCAGCGATGTAGACCTGGGAATCGATGTAATTTGGTAACCATTCCAATAGATTTTGGGCCTCTGAGGTGTTACGATACTAGCGGTTAAAATTGATTAAAATGGAGAATAAACAAGAAACTCACACATACTGAGCAGGCGCGGTGAATCCGTTCGGTGGTGGTTTGAGGAGGTCACCACAACCAACAGCAACTGAAGTTATTCAGCAAAAGCAGGAGGAGGAGAAACAGCAGCAACAACAACAGCCAGATCAGAGCGGAAGGAGTTACACCCCACAGATGCCAAAAGTAGTGGCAGCGAAGTGGGAGGAGCTCCACAAGTTTATGGACGCGAGAAGTAATGTGCATAAGGACATTAAGAAGATGGTTCTCAGAATCCGAAAGTCGCTAGTGGCTGCCGTGAAGAAGTATGACGCAGAAATGCGGAGGGTTGATGTAGCTGAGCGAGCATATACGTCAGCTAAGGATATTATCTTCCTAGACACCCCGAAGTAGGGGAAGGAGAAGCAGATTTGAATGGAGAACATGCCAGTTTCCGTGACCCCAAAAAGGGCAAGAGTCTCGCCAGGAAATGGAAGACCAGGCGTGCCCAAGAAGCAGATGCGCGAGGGCGCTGTCACTGCCGAAGGAAAGGACGTCAGAAAGCAAGAGTACCGTTGTAGGTCGGAAGGAGAAATTCGGGAAACAGCAAAAGTAGAAAGAGTGAAAAAAGGAGCAAAAGGAGGAAGGAAAACCTCCGATTCGTCAGAATGCGCCAAAGGAAGAAGACGTGGTCGTCAATGACGCGACAACGTAAGCAGCACTGCTCGAGAAGGTTAGAGTGGACCCAGAGCTGACGGTTTTGAGGGAAAACGTGGTAAGGATCAGGTATACCCAAAAAGGTGAGATGCTCTTCGCGTTAAAGGAGGAACTCACGATTAACAGCTCGACCGTGCAGGAAACTACTACTAATTACATGGGTGAAAAGGCAAAGGTTAAAGCCTTAAACCCGGAGACGGTGATTGTTGTCAAGGACATGCATGAGATCGCGGTGGAAGACGATGATTCGTTTGCCGGTAACGGCTGCCGACAAGGTGCTGGGTGTAGGCAAAGTTATGGTTGGTCGAGATGCCCATTGAGAGTCGCCCCTTGAGTGAATAAACATTTGGAAGGGGTTTGCAAAGACGGATAGATCCGATATGCGCTGGAAATGCAGGAAAACGGACCATCTTGCTAGATACTGCACGCAAAGGCCGAAGTGCATGCTATGCACTCCAGCTGACGGAAACGAACATAAGACGGGTGGCTTTAAATGCATTGTCTACAAGAAGGCGCCAACGGTAATAGAGATAACCCAGATAAATCTGAGTATACGACAGAAACTATGTGTTACTTTGATTGCAGAGCCGTATAATGTACCTCCTGATAACGGTAACTGGGTGGCGGATAGACAGGGAATGGCTGTGATACAAGTTATGGGCAGATGTCCCTCAAGGAGTGGTAGAACGCGCATACGAGGGCTTCGTGATCATCAATATCAACGGCATCTTCGTGTGCAGCTGTTACGATCCTTCAAGGTGAAGTTAGACGTACGATTGTGCAATGAAGGTTCTGTTAGCATATTTCGGAGAGACGTTAGGGAGTCTATCATAAGCGTCACATTCTTTAGTCCCTCATTGACGCCAAACATGGATTGGAGAGTAAACGAAACATAGCGACCACCAGGCGATTCGCTACCGGATCGACCAACGGACACCTGCTTCAGCACGGAGAAGGATAACCGGCGAACAAAAGTGGAAGACGAAAGCTTTCAACAAAGACCACTTCGTTGAGGCATTTCGGCCAGAAAGTGCGACCAAGAACGTGGACGTGTCTGATCTAACAAGAAGGATTGCGACGGCTTGTATCGCCACAGAGCCGTGTAAACTGGAGCCACGCATTAGACGCGTCCAGCTTACTGGTGCAACGAGAAGCTCAGTACGCTGCGGGCTACTTGTCTCGGAGCTAGAAGGCGGGTTCAGAGAGCAATATCGGAGCCAGATAGAGAAGAGGGCAACGTGGTGTTTGAGGAAGTTGGGGCCTCTTTAAAGTGGGAGATATAGCTTACCAAGTCAGATTGCCACAAGGAGGAGCTGTGCGGGAAATTCCTGGGACGACGCATTCCACGTTGTGATGGCGAAAATAAAGGGCTCGACGACGCTTGCTCGGGCAAGCTGAATATAACCGTTGAGGGTCTCTTCCCATAGTACGATTCAACTACCTGGCCACCGACACCGTATGGCGAAGAAGAAAGAGCAAACATGGACGATCGGTAAGTGACTAACGATGAACTTGCAAAAGTAACGAAGCGACAGAAATCAAACAAAACCCTCGGTCTTAATGAAATCCCAAAAGTGGTGCTGAAAACTGCGATCGACATTTTCGGGATAATGCTGCAGAAATGTCTAGATGAAGGCAACTTCTCCGAAATGTGGAAGGAACTGAAGCTGGTGTTGCTGCCAAAGTCAGGGAAGCCACCGGGTGATCCGCTCTCGTAAAGGGAATTAAACGGAGGCGATGACGATGTCGATACTGTGCTGCGGTAAAGATAGATGTGAAGAATGTATTTAACAGCGCCATTGTCGTAGCACTGCACATAATGAGAGTCCTCGAGTATCTATGCCGGATCTTGAAGAGCTACTCCCAGATCGGAGCGCTGCTGTATGAGACGAACGAAGGGCAGAAGTTAATGTGAGTCACAGTGGATATTTCTCAGGGTTCCATTTTCCATCCAACTCCTTGAAACGGGATGTACGATGGGGTCTTAACACTGCCCAGGAAAGTGAAAATCGTATGTTTCGCAGACAACGGTGATCAGCGAGACACCTAAACAACTGGAGGCGGCTGTAATGGAGACAATAGACGCGATCGAGAACTGGATGAATGGGGTCGAGCTGCAGATAGCTCGCCACAAAACGGAGGTATTTTTGATCAGCAAGTGCAAAGTGGTTCAGCGGATGAAGATCGACGTCGTAGAACACGTAATTGCATCGAGTCGTGCACAAAAGTGATTGGGAGTAACAATCGACGACCGGCGGAGCTTCAACAACCACGTCGACTACGTCTGCGAAAAGTCAATGAAGGTAACGAACACAATAGCGAGGATCATAGCCAAATGTCGGTGGCCCGATAATCAGCACGAGACGTCTGCTATCTAGTGTTTCGTCATCGATTCTGCGATATGGCGCTGAAGCGGAACCGTGAATAGCTGTACAGGACGTTCTGACTGCTGGCCGTACGAGTCGCGAGTGTGTACAGAACAATATCGTCGGAGGCAGTATGCGTTATCGCCGTGATGAATCCCATCTGCAATACCATGGTGGAGGATATGGCGTGCTAAAATCAGAGAAACCCCAGAAACGAATGGCGAGGTGGAAGCGGGAATGGGACAATACGGAGAAGGAATGGTGGACCTACCGGCTCATCCCAAACCTGTCGAGATAGGTCAATAGAAAACACGAAAAGGTGAACTTCACCCTGCAACGGCTGCTACAGGAAGTATTTGCAAAGGTTCGGGCACACAACGTCACCATTGTGCCCGGAGCGCGAGAACATCGAAGAGACACCGTAGTATGCGGTCTTTGAATGTCCGAGGTTCGAAGCGACGCACAGGGAGATGCTTGAAGCGGGAGGACCGGACATCAACACGGATAATGTCGCCTACAGAACAACAAGCGACGTAAACACGTGGAACGTGGTCGACAGAATGGTGACACAGATCATGACCGACTTACAACAGAAATGGCGTGACGAACAGCGAGCAACTGTTTCGAGAGAGCAATCTCCACAAGCGACTAGTCGAGTAGACAGCGACAGAGCGCCAGATATGGGTCATCGGGGCGCCAGCAAACCGGACGCCTCGCTCCACCCGGAATAGCCGTTCTGACACTGGCATTTACCAGGTTGACTCTCTTGTCGGAGCACTCTCCGTCGGAGTACGTAAGGCCTATCGTCGTGGACTAGACCGAGTAGTTGGTGAACAAGTCTGGAGTTCAACAAGGAAGTGATACTAAATGGTAATTTCGGAAAACGATTTGACGAGTGTGTGCCGGAAATTGATTTTTGACGCCATTTTGAAATCTAAGGTGGCGACTTCCGGTTCAGCACAATTCTCTATAACTCAATAAATATGATTTTTTCAATTGTCGTGTTATCTTCCGTTTAGAAAACCTGCGTGATCATCCAAAACTTCCTCGAATATAAGATCTAATCATAAACCACCGAAACGCAAAATATTTTTATCTGTTCAACCAGGGCGTGCAGAATGGAAGTGAGAGGAGAAAGAGCAGAATGTGGTGTGAGTTCAGGGTTTGAGTTAATTCAAACTAAACAGATTGCTGAAATTCAAGCAAGTTAAACTGTTTAATCAAAACAAATTATACAAATATTTGTATTTGTTAAAACTATTGGTACTACAGTTTCATCTTCCGAAAATACCCATAATGATTGGGTTATAGACAATTTCGCTAAACCGGGAGTCGCCTTCTTGGATTTCAAAATGATGTCAAAAATCAATTTCTGACACCCACTCGTCAAGACCTGGAACGGGACTTGCCATAAGATGTTTTCTTTTTCTTTTTTTCTGTTCATTCTATCGTTCGTCTCACATAGTCTCTCTTTTTACCTCACAAAGTTTAAATGGACTGGCTGCATTTGACGTTCGATTTTTTGCAACTTGCATGTCTCGTCTGAGGTCAAAATCATTCCGAAAATACCCATATCGTTGAGGTGCCGGCCAGAAGCAGTCTTCCAGACCCGACATTTCCATCTCTCCGAAAATCTTTTACGTCTTTGACATTTGATGAATTCCACAAAGATCCGTCCGAAAATCTCTAAAATCGTGACCGACCATCTTAGATTCAGATAAAACTTTACAGATTTAACCGGCGTGGAAGACTAAATAGATAGGATCATGAGTTGGTGTGATAGAAACGGAATGACTATAAACATTCAGAAATGCAACATAATCACATTCACACGAATACTCTCGCCAATTATGTTTAAGTATGCAGTGAGCGCTGCCCCAGTAAAACGAGTTTCATCAATCAAGGACCTTGGTGTTATACTTGACCGTAAGCTACGTTTCATCGAACACTTCAATGCAGTAACTAACAGTAAAGCCTATGCAGTACTAGGACTCATCAAACGAAATACCCAAGATTTCAACGACGTCTACTGCCTGAAGGTACTGTACATCAGTCTGGTACGCAGCATTCTAGAGTATGGAGTTATCGTTTGGGCCCCGTATCACACCGTACACATTAATCGCATAGAACGGGTGCAAAAGAGCTTCGTGCGGTATGCCCTTCGACGGCTTCCCTGGCGAAATCGATTTGAACTACCACCGTATGAGCATCGTTGTGCTCTTATCAACCTGCCTACGCTACGAAACAGGAGAGTTTTTCTGCAGCGACTTTTTGTGTTCGATCTTCTCGCTGACAACATTGACTGCCCTCTGCTTCTCGCTAAGCTGGACTTCAACGTTCCTGGTAGGTCTCTGCGGAGAATGGACTTCTTTCGGCGCTCCACAGAGGAGTAACTGGGGTCGAATCCTGGCCAAAACTATTTATTGCGGCTATTGCTGTTATTATGCCTTAATATGAACTAAAAATAGTAAATAACTAGTTTTTGGGACAATTTGGCATCCATCCACCTACCAGTGCAGAGGTAATTTTTCTAGATCCTCCCGAATACTAGTATTTTCGAGGTCATCTTTGTGAATACATTTGTTTTTCCCGATGCATGAACAATTGGTCAGTGGAAAAAGAAGAAAAAAGGGATACCTGTGCACATCTTCATAGATATACATTTTGCCAAATATAGTATTTGGCCCTACAGCATTTTGTTGTACCTCAAATTAGTGGAAATATCAATATTTTCAAATCGCTTGGAATTTGTGGATCGGAAACGATCGGACGAGATTGACTGTTTTTCGGATAGCCGGAATCTTGTTTTGTAATGTTGTTTCAGCAACTTTGCCGGATCTTGCCGTATAATGTAACTTTTTTATCATTCAAATTTGGAATAAAAAGTTTAAAAAGGGTGTTTCTAAAGCTGGTCCAATTCACAGAAACACTACTATTTTCGGTTGTTTTTAAGCTGAGATTACACAAATAGTTGTGTTCAATTACGTTTGTTATAATATTGTCTTATTTAATACAGTCATCGTCATTAGAAAGCGATTTTGCTGAATATATAATAAAAAATGATTAAAAACCCCTTAAAATATCACCATTTTGCATCCATTTAAAAAATCTGTAGCAATTTTTGGCAAACTCTTTATTTTGCCACAATATGCAGTATGCTTTTAGGTATCTAAACAAAATATAAATAAATAAAAAACCGAAAAAAATTTTTTTTTGGTTATTGGCCAAGAATTTGTTCTAGTTACTCCTCTGTGCGCTCTACTCATCGCACGCAGTACAGCCAGAATAACCCGGTAGATGTTTGCTGTCAGCTCTTCAATAGCGTTTTTCATCATTTTGACTTTAACTTAAGTAGAGAAATGTTCAAATTGAAAATAGGTTTAAGTTAGTATAGTATTTCAGTCTGTAGGGTAAGGTGGGGCAAATCCGACCTAGTAAATGGTTTTGGCTGTTAAATGCTCATTTTACATCGGATCAAGTCGTTTTATATACCAAATTAAAGGTGAGACTCTTGGGCAACTTTCTATATATAGCATTTCATTTAGATCTTTGAAATATCTTGTGATACAAGCGTTTTACAAAAATGTTCATTTTTGCTGTTTTCAAAAATGGTGGGGTAAACCTGACCCCCTATGTTTTTGGTTGATTTAGTGCAGATATTATCCAAATTTTATGGTTTTTCAATGATAAATCAATGAATGTTGTGTCATTGAATTGTAACATGAAGAAAATGGAGTTCAATGTCAACCTTGGAATGCTAAAATCTCGAGCAGTAGCACGTAATGATATTCCCATTTGCATCGGAGTAATTGCTCGATGAATACTATAATCATCACGTTTTTGTGTCTTTCGTTTGTAATTATTAACCATTTTGCATAAAAATAATGAATAATAACAATAAAAATATATTTCAATTTGAAAAATAAATATTTTCTTAGCAAAAAAGCGGTCGGATTTACCCCAATATTTAG
Source organism: Topomyia yanbarensis (assembly GCF_030247195.1). NCBI lineage: Eukaryota > Metazoa > Arthropoda > Insecta > Diptera > Culicidae > Topomyia > Topomyia yanbarensis. Next base: position 156,912,484 of record NC_080670.1, read on the forward strand.
TGGTCGGATTTGCCCCCCCGCGTCATTTTTATTTACGATGCAATTAAAAAAAATATGAAAAAGATTGAACTAAATTCTTCTACGCACTTTGTAGGACTTTGATCAAAGAATTTAAATCCACTTACATTTATTATGCAATCACTTTAACAATCAGAAATGTCCTGTAGTAAATGATGCACAAAAGCCAAATCAAAAGTTGTAAAAACACACTTTTTGTCGTTTGAGCATCTCAATGTAGACTAATGAAATGCTGTCATACCACCATTATGATTATTTTCGATGCTCTACACCACAGCATCGATATTAGTTCGCGTAGTGCTTCTGATTTTCGGTAACAGAGGGGGGTCGGGTTTACCCAACGGTCGGATTTGCCCCACCTTACCCTACGAAAATTTATTAATTCGAAGACAATATATTAATTCATTAAACATTTTCCACAGTCAATAAGATTATTTTGACTCAAGCCCAATTTTTTAAAAGGGCTTAGACGTTTCTACGCGCAACAGTTTGAAAAAAAAATTGTTCGATTACAATATTTTATGCAGTAAGACTATCTGAGAACGAGTTACAGGGAATGAATACTTCTGCACGAAAAAAATATACACTGAAAAAAGTGTTGTCATTTTTCACAAAAACAAAAATTTATGATAAAAATTCAAATTGCAAGAAAACCAATTTGTTTAAATTTTTTTATATTTTGTCAATAAAATGTAGCATGTAGCTTTCAAATGGTTTACAATATCGCCGTGATGTGAATGGGAAAGCTACAGGAAATGTTATGGGCCTTACGAAAAACTAATTGCTGTTGATGGAGAAACGCGAATAACTTCTGAAAAGGTCGTCATAAAACAATATAATTGGGTTGTTGAAACGAAATTTAAAATATCTCGAGAACTACTACATTTCAGAAAATGTTTGTTATAAGAATTTTGATTTAAAATGGCGTTCAGAATCATATTCAAAAATAAAATTCTATTTTTGGCTGTAAATAGTATGAATTATGAAAATTTGTCAAAAAATGTTAGAAATTTTTTTTTTATATAAAGCTTCTCCATGATCCAAATACACTGAGGAAGCTTTTTTTATGCCGGTAAAACGATAAACATGAGACTTTTGACAATTTAGGATGGGGTAACGCGAATAACTTTTAAAAAGGAAATAATTACATGAATTAATTATTCTTGTTGGAGCAAAATTCTAAGTATCTCGAAAACTATCGCATTTTGGAAGGTATTTGTTTAATGCATTTTGATTTAAAATGATACTTAGAATCATATTCTGAAATAAAATTACATAAATTTTTGTTTTTGTGAAAAATTACATAACATTTTTTTCAGTGTATGTTTTTTTCGTGCAGAAATATTCATTCCTTGTGACTCCTTCTTAGATAGTTTTACTGTATAAAATAGTCTAATCGAACAAAAAAAAATTGAAATTATTTCACGTAGAAACGTCTACGCCCTTTTGAAAAATTGCCCTTGTATTAGAATACTGCAATTACCAGAGAAAATCATGGAGATTCATAAACCGAACACAAATGTAAAGTTTCGTTCGAATCGTTGATGGTCATATTTTGCGATCTGCCGGATTCCGTGTTAATTGCGAAATCTGTGCGAAAAAACTGCCAAAATTTGTCTAAGTACATTGCATTTAAAATGAATATTTTTTCAGAAAAAAAGTCTTTTGTATTCAAAAGAACTTTTTTGCAAAAACCACATTGTCAAATTGTCAAATCCGCGTAAAAAACCTGAGTCTATATGTATTCTAAAATGAAAATAAGAGAATTGTTAAAGAATGAATATGAGAGAATATGAGAGATAATTAATATGAGAGATTTAAGCTAGAATAATAAAGGTTAATAGGCATCACACATACATAACTGTCAATTAAATATTTCAATTTACAATTAAAATAGGGGCTTTTAAGACCGTGGATGTAATTCGGACCCCCTCGATTTCTCAGAAAATCATAAGACTTTCCAACTGTCGTGTATATTCCAGGAACTGCTATTTTAAAACAATAATTTTGACAGCTGAATCCAATTCTTGGGATTTTTAGAAAGGAGATACAACGTGTTTCCTTTTTTGCCATTCTCAAAACAAAAATCATTCTAATGGTAAAACCGTGTTTAAAGCAACAAATAACAGTGAAAAAATAACAGGTAGGTGATTTGGAAATAGTGTTTTATGCTGCCTAAGCTCGACTACCATCAGCAGACGACAAAAGTTATGCCCGTAAGATATTAAGCATGTTCTAATGACCCTGCAACTTCTAGTTTTCTGATCTGTATACTTTACATCCTTGCTCTCACTTGAGTACTATGGCTCTAAATTTTAAAATGTAAAAAAGAAAATGTGACTGCATATACTCGAAATAAAAAAATAAATAAGGTTAGAAAAATAACTTCAACCGGGATGACATCTTTCTCGCATGTCCAAAACAATCCTACAGCTATCCAGCTCCTAAGACAAGTATTGTTGCGAAATCTTTTTTTTCGACCACAATATAGTGTCCACACATGGCAAAGTTGTTTTATTATCATGTGTCGATTCTGCTTGTAAACTTGAAAACGAAAGGACCGAACAATTCCCAGCAATGAGTACAGTACAAAGTTGAAGCAACGACCACTTTATAGTAGTCCCTGTTATTGGACGAAACTGGCAAATGTATGCGGGAATGTGCTACTGAAGAAGGTTGCACCCAGGAGAACCGGAAAGGAGCGATAAATTGTTGCGGTTTGTGCCAACTGCGTTGCAATATGTTTGAAAACGAACCAGACTTGAGAAAGTTTCCAACCGAATACGTGACAGAACTCAACTCCAGCAATCGTGACTGCTGAGTTAGAATCAGTTGTTTGAGGAACGATTTCCCGCTTTCAACCATCTTCACCGTCGACGAGCGGAAATGGAGCACACAAAGATAAATAATAAGACGTTTTAAAATAGATTTTTTTTATTGATCATTTGTAATATAAGCATACTTACCCATTTTCGACACCGAAACTCCCAAATTTCACTTACCGCCAAATACGTAACAGCCTATTATTGCTCATCGTTACCGAAAATCTGCACTCTCGGTTAGAAATAATTGCAGCCTGGCGCTGTTTTATTTTTTCTGTCGGTGGCCCGATCGCGCTTCATCTGAAACCGTACCGGCTAATGGCATGTATTGTTACCGCACACCACACGATCGCGAAATAGGTAAAACGTGTGCGCAAAAGCAGTGAAACACGGTGACCGGCTTTCTGTGCGCGATTTCTCTCCGTTAGCAGTGCACTCCTATTTGAACTCCGGACACATTCTCCGAAACAAAATAAGAAGAAAAAAAGCATGTGTCCAACTGTACGCATGTCTGTCTACGGATTTATTAAAATGCTACCACCAAGCAGCTCATTAGCATATTATCTTCAGATTTCTCTTGCGCGCGCTCAGAACCAAATCTCTCCGCAGAGTCAGCACGTTCTCTCTCTCGCTCCGTAGGTATGTAGATCTCGAACCGCTAGTTGCGCGCTTTGCGAACCGGTTGAAAACACGATCGCCTCAGGCTTAGGGTAACGTTTAAGCCAGCGTCTCTCCGTGATGTACTCTCGCGGAACTTGCAGAGAAACCGTCGCCGCCCGGTTTGTCAAACGTGGCTGTCGATGTCACAAAGGCGAAGAATGAAAAAGAACAAAAAGAATAAACATTGGAGGAATATGTATACATAATATTGATGTAGAACCAGACAAAAAATGGACATAAAAGCATAAAAATCAAGCGCGACGATGCAGAAAGTATGCATGAGTTTGGTTTGAGGAAGATATGAGGGGTCCCACGATTTTTGAAAATTGAACTTTAAAGTTTAGATTGTTTTCGTTGAATGTAAATTGGAATTACTAAATTTATCTTGTAATAAAAAAAAACAAATGAACAAAAACTTTTCATTTTTTTGTTTGGTTCATGTTTGACTAATTGGTGAGGCGCAGAAGAGAGACAATTGCTCGTAGATTCGGGATAATTCATTGTTGCACATGAAGAATCACGACGAACTAATGGAAAAAAACGATATTAGAAAATAATAATCGATTTTACAGAATTTTATTTTTAAAATATCTCGAAAAAGGCTGTATCTGAGCAGTTGCTTACTATGAGCATTCATATTGCAAATAACTTGAAGAATCAAAATTTATTACATAAATATTTTATTATTTACTCTAAAACATTATATTTCGATAAAAAAAGTTTCACGTCAGGAAACTTTTATTGCCAAATGTCGCCCCATCTTTGTCAAATCATCATTTGTTGTCTTACTGCTCTAACATTCCTTGATTTTTTTTAAAATCCTAGGGTGGAGGGAATGGGAATTCGCAAAATAAATTTTAATCTGGAACCCGTTGTAATCCACCTAGTGGTGCAATTGTGCCTTTCTCATTTATCCAAAGTACGATTTCTTAGCACTCAACAATTTCAGATTGCCGGTTTCATACCGATGCACATCTCTTCCGTACACAACAGTGCTACACAGGTACTGCGGTGTCATTCCGTTTATTACTCTGAAGATGAAAACAAGAGTGTTATATTCAACATGATGCTGAACTGACATCCATTGTAAACAATTGAGCATTAAATGTCGCGGAGTTAGTCTGTCCCATCGTAGTAATAATCGAATTCTTGCATGCTAAGAACAGGATTGAAGCACAGTAATCAGAATGAGGAGCTATAATGGTCTTGTAAACAGTTATAGTTGAGTCAAATGTGAGAAACTTATTTTTCTTTCAAAGAACGCCAAACTTTCTGGTAGCTTTCCTGACTACAGTCAGTTCACGTTCTCATTAAAACTCAGATGTTCGTCCAATGTGACTCCAAGTTATTTGATAACTAGTTGCAATTTGTTCAACCATCTCTCCATCTATTTCAACTGTTCATTCATCTGCCGCGTAGTACCAATCATATGTTTGGCTTTGGGAATGTTCAATTTGAATTTTTCCACTTCAACAAATCACTAAAACTTTACCAGTTCAAGGTTCATTAGCCTAATGCCTTCATCAAAACTATTACCGATGAGTTTGAGCTTCTGCGACCACCCTTGGCTGCTACTCCGTTATCGATCTGGACTAGCTGAAGTTGCACAGGGAATAAGCAGATAATTGTGAAACATTCAATGTTCAATTTCTAATAATCCTACACGCTCAATCATATAAACTCAAATTTGAGTGGCCAGCCACTCAATTTCATAAAAAGTGCACGTAGTCAAAAACTGAGTTCTCCTCGTCTACTCAGTTTTGAGTTTGGTATGTCAATGTCAAATTTGAGTACAGTTTACTCAAAAAGCAAATACGAAAAAAAACCATTTCGCATTTTTTATATAATTAAAAAGTACATTATTGGTACTTCATAAGTCGCTTACCTGTACCTCCTACTCGTACCTCCAACTTCTGTATTTTCCTTGATTCTACTCAAATTGAAACTCATTTTTTGACATAATGCTTCTAGTTTTGAAATTGAGTGCTCTGAACTCAAATTTTGAGTATTTTTGAATATGCGTGTACAGTGTTTATTAGGGCATTGTAAATTTTTTTTTTAATCTCAAAGGCCCTCCCTCTCATATTGTGACAAATGTCAGAGTAAGGTCATATGCCAAATTTCACATCATTTGGACAATTTTAGACCCCCGCCCACCTAGCTTGAAATTTTTTGAAATTGGTGCTATGGGAAAATATGGAGTGAAAATACATTAAATGCTATAACTTTTGAAGTAGCAATCAGAAAATTACAATTTATACCTCTTTTGAAAGGAAATAATCTTAATATTTGAATAGAGATATTTTTGTTTCTAGGAAAATAGGGAAAGTGGGTCATTTTGGACCCAAAATCCCATATTTTTAATTATTTTTCTGTTTCGTGATGCAAATCATACATGTTTTGTAGTTTTTCTAGTGTGAAAAAATCTCAGAAATCGATCGGAACCCTTTCGTTCTTAGTCCTAATACGAGAAGTTGGGGTTATAGGGCTTTTTGTGATTCATATTAAATTTTATCATTTTCTCACGCATATATCTCTATTTTTCTTCAATCCATTTTCATAAAATGTAACTTGTTGAACGTGTAAAATTCTGAGGAATAAAACAAAAATAAAAACGTTAAAGGTAAAATTCAGAAACATCAATCTTTTTGATATTTACTCTACAAATCTCATTTTTTTCATTATTTGTCCTAATACCTCAACTTTCCCTATTTTTCCAGGAATGAAACTTTTCTCATGTGATCCCTAAGCATATTTTACACAAAAAGTAGTAAATTAAATAAGAATTTTGTTGTTAAATGGAGTTAATATGTGCGATTTTATGATTAAAATGTGAAATCGACACTATATGTCAGATAATTTGATGTTCCTGAATTTTACCGGTAACGAATCTATTTTTGTTATAATCTTAAGGATTTTCCACGTTTAACAAGGTATAGTTTATGAAAATTGAGTGAAGAACAATAGAGATATATTCACGAGAAAATGATGAAGTTTAATATGAATGACAAAAGGCCATATAACCCCAACTTCTCGTATTCGGGCAAAGGTCAAAAAAGCTCCGATTGATTTTTGAGATTTCTTTGCATTAGAAAAACTACAAAATATGTATGATTTGCATCACGGAGCAGAAAAATCATTCAAAATAGGGGATTTTGGGGGCAAAATGACCCAGTACCCCACTTTCCCGTGTTTTCCTAGAAACAAAAATATCTCCATTCAAATACTAAGATTCAAAAGAGGTATAAATTGTAATTTTCTGATTGCTACTTCAAAAATTATAGCATTTAATATATTTTTCCTCCATATTTTCCCATAGCACCAATTTCAAAAAATTTCAAGCGAAATGGGCGGGGGTCTAAAATTGTCCAAATGATGTGAAATTTGGCATCTGAGCTTATTTTGACATTTGTCACTATATTTTTCTGCCATGCCATGCCATGTTTATTGATTAATACCGGTGCCGGCCAGGCCCCAACGTAGATCACGGAAGCAAAGGGGAGGAATGGATAGTTCGATGCTTGCTTTTGTTAGAGGCCGTATATACTACTGCGCACTCCACAAGTACCTCGGGAGGAGGATACACCCAGGTTTTTTACGCGGGGGATACGTACCGCGTAAAAAAACCGCGTTAATTGGAAAATCCGCGTAAAAAAAACCGCGTTAATTGGAGAATCCGCGTAAAAAAAACCGCGGTAATTCGAAAATCCGCAAAAAAAAACTCTCAGCAAAAGACTTAGAATATTTTTGGAAGTTTTTTTTGCGCGGATTTCGCAATTAACACGGCTTTTGCAAAAAGTCCTTTTGAATGCAAAAGACTTAGAAGATTTTAGGAAAGATGGAAGAGACGGGTCTGAAAGATTCCTTATGGCCCGCACCCCAGCAATATGGGTATTTTCGGAAGGGTCTTGAAGAGTAGGTGCCAGAAATTGATTTTTGACGCCATTTTGAAATCAAAGATGGCGACTTCCGGTTTAGCGAAATTCACTATAACCCAATCAATATGGGTATTTTCGGAATGGTCTTGACGAGTAGGTGCCAGAAATAAATAAATCTGCACCTTCCCCGCAAGGTTTTCCATGAAAATTGATTTTTGGCGCCATTTTCGAATCTCAAATGGCTGCTTCCGGTTTCGCGAGATTCTCTACAACTCAATCAACATGAGTATTTTCGGAATGGTTTTGACGAGTAGCAGACAAACGTCGATGTTTGCCGTCATTTTAAAATTCTAGATGGCGACTTTCGATTTACCGAAATTCTCGCATGAAAAATTTGGGCAATCATCTAAATCACCCTCAAATACAGTAGGATTCCGTTTTCAGCAACAATTTTTTTTCAGTTGCCAAAACTGGAACCGTTCCAAAAATGGAACCTTACCTTAAAAGCTTTTATTTTAAATTTGTGACATCATAAATGTTACAAGAACATTAATTATAAAAGAATATGTGAAATGGAATGAAATAATAGAAAAAATCAACGAATTTAACTTCATTCGCTATGCCCGCCCACATAAAATATAGCAAATATGACTCCTATGTTTGGAAATAAAGTCAAAAGCGATATCCATTATTACAACAAAATGATTATTGAGCATTTTTCAAAAGATTTACTATGAACAAAAATAATGTTGCCAAAAACGGAACTTTTTTTGTTGCCAAAAATGGAGCATGCCAAAAGCGGAACGTGCCAAAAACGGAATCTTACTGTATAAGATCAAATCATAAACCAGCAAAATGCAAAATATTTTTATGTGTTCATCCAGGAAAGTACGGTGAGAATGGAAGAGAGAGAGAGAGAAGAAAGAGACGTTTGTGGTGTGAGTTGGGGGTTGGAATTTATTCAAATTAAACATATTGCTTAAATTTAAGTAAATTCAACTGTTTAATTAAAACTATTTGTACTACAACTTCAACTTCCAAAAATACCAATATTGATTAGGTTATAGCGAATTTCGCTAAACCGGAAGTCACCATCTTTGATTTTTATATGGCGTCAAAAATCAATTTCTGGCACCTACTTTTCAAGACCATTTCGAAAATACCCATATTGATTGGGTCATAGCGAATTTCACAAAAACATATTTCTCCACCAATAATCCGTTATTCAGGTGTCACGGATAAAAAATTTAATATAACTTTAAACATGATTCTGTTCACGGTCTAGTTTTCGTAACGTAAAAACGTAATTGTTCCAGAGTTCAGTCACGAGCTTGGGAACAATTTTTTCCGTGTAAAGAAGTTTCTGTAACAACTTAAAATTTTCTGCCTAGAAAAAGTTGTGTAAATTTACATCTTCTAATCATGACATATTCGAGCATCAAATATAACATAGTTTTACGTTTGATTATAATTTTACATGACGTTGATTTTCTTAAATCACGTAATTTTACTCCAGATATTGTGCTGGTTTTATATTGTTATAAGTGTAATTGATTGTCACTGCGCATGGAAATTACATTTTTCATGTAAAATTGAATGGAACACGGTCATATTTCATGATATCGTGAATTGCGGTTTGTTAAATTGTTTGAAATTACGTCAATGATAAAATTCTTTTGTTTTTGTGTGTACCTGCACATCGCCATATTATTATCGCTTGATAATTTGCTCCAAAGTTTAGATAACTGTGATGTCGCAGGGAGAATTGTCAGGTATCTTATGTTGACCAACTTTTTAACTCAAATATCCTTCAGTGATAATGTGGTATGGTAAAAGTTCAGCGGCTTCGTACTTTTGAACCCAAGAATAATGTTGGTTAGCGTACTTGGTAAGACTAGCTAGAAAGTAAATAGAAAAAACATGAGTTTATGAACCAAAACGATTTTTTTGTAAGAAAGCAAATAGTATTGTTTTTAAATATGCTTACGAAGAAACTATTTTTTGTTATTTTTTATTGTAGTATTCCTCACGATTTTTGCTATTTTAATTTCATAGTGTGCTACTCTTGCCTATATCTGCTTCTTTCCTATCTGCTAAGGAATACATAGTGGTTGAAAAGATGATAACTTATTTTTGAACTAAGAGAAGACTTCTGATCGTGCTGAACCTCAAATTTGAGGTAAGATTGTCTGATGCAAAGCGAAAATAACAGAATTTTGAGTTGAAAAGGAATCACAGATAATTTTTTTTAATAATTTTCTGTAAACATTTTTTATTCTGTGAATTTTGATTGACCCTAAAAAGTTATTTATACATACTTATGGCCATAGATTTACCCTTAAATTTGATCAAGTAAATTTGCCATCAATGAGATTGTTACAAACTATAATATTTTCTAAATTGTCATTAATATTCACAACGCTTCCTGAAAAACCAAACAGAATAAAATTTCATCAAATTAGACCAGAGTTGGAGGTATTTTGAAATAGCGACCAATTTCTCCAGAGCACCCAAGCAAATTCTCACACTTAGTCGCTTGAAAAATATAAAGCCATAAAATATCTTAGAATAGTCGCAATAACCCATAAATATCCTAAAATGTTGTTTTTATTTACATAGTATCTACTGGACCATGGTGATGGTGTTTTGATGGATTGCAGCCATTCCAAAAATTCATGTCAAACACCATGAGCCTGGCGGTATTATTGGTAGTTTCCATACCCGTTTTATCACACTTTCCGTTACACTAGGAAGGTGATATTGGGCCAAAATCCATCCTGTATATGCATAAATCAACACTGAAAGTTTCATCAAAATTGAAACACAAAATCTCGCTATTAAAGAAGGAAATTATTTTTTGATAAACTCTAAATTAATTTTCAAAACCAACAAAACGCCATCGTAAGACCCCTCCGACCGTTGAACCTGCGAGCGAACGTAGTATCTAATCTACCACAAGCCAGAGCCGGCTCGACGAGCCGGTTATGAATCAGTGTAGCTTAAGAAACCGGTTTGTGAACACGCACAACGCGATCTCTTCGGCGGCGGATTTCTCGGCTCTCTGTCTCTCACACACTCGGGTGTTTTTTCTCGCAGTCTACATATATCTCACCCGCTACGAGGGTCTTTCTTTTTAGCTATGCAATTTCTCGAAAATATGCTTGATTCCAACTGCCGCCGCTCAACGACCGCTTAAGCATATGTATAGGAGAAGGAAGATGCTGCCGCAAAACCGTCGACCGGTCGCCAGTCAGTGTTTCTTGATCTTGAGCCGCAGCCGCAATGTGTTGAGCAGATCTCTCGCTGACTCGATCCTCGGCCTATCTCGGGGTGTTTATCGGTTGGGATTTTGAAGTGAAAATAAGTGAATAATTGAACGGAATTGGAGGTAGTGATTGTTACTGGTGTGCTCGGTCAGCCACAGCCAAATATGACAGTCGAGATTCGGTTAAGCGTGCAATTTGAAGACATCCATTCATTCATTCATTCATCCGTTCGATGAAGGTTCGCGGTTACACGGGAAGGGAATGTGTACATTGTGTATATAGTCTAAATATACCGGTTTATTTTTTCTGAATACCCGTTTCACGCGCAACAGAGACACACGCACGGCACCCTGGCGACGATGGTGTGACACTTATCGGAAGTCGATAATCAAAAGTCGGCCAACCACCGAAAAAACACGGTGGTGTGTACTAGTCGTAAAAACGATTGAACAAACGAACCTGTGAAGTGATAAGCTATCGCAATCCGGGTCTGAATGCGTGACATTGAATCGTAGTCCCCGAATATCTACAGGGCTATAGCAATCAACTCGTAGGGCTTAACTATTTGGTGACGCGCGCTGGTCGGTCACAGTAATCCTACCACGCGTAATGCTAGCTTGCTGCGTGCCGACTTTGAATGCGTTTAGTCTGTCATCGGGAATCACAGCCATGGAACATACGGGAACATTGAGCTGTCGGCGGTGCGGTCGGTGATCGTTGCTGGAGGTAAGACAAATCGATTTACAATCTCAGAAAGCAATGGTGGAAAAACCTGGGTGGAACATCATTTATGGGTGAGTCTGACAGTTTTGTTTTCGTCAAGGGTGATGCTTTCGTGTTCCGGAATGTCCATATCGTGAGCGGCAGATTTTAAAAGATTCATTATCCGAGGAAGCGTTATGTAATTAGTATTACTTTTCCTTAGTGAGATGTTTAGGAGTTTTGGCAAAGAGATCATTACGTAAAAGATATTACTGAGAAATTTGGTACATCATTACAAAACACGCGACTTTTGTTTATGGTTTTGTTTTCGTAACGTGAAAATACGTGACGGTTTCACAGTTCGTTCTTCACTCTTTCCGTGTATATTCTAACTGAAAACATCGTTTAGTCCCATTTGTCACACAATCACCTAACAACCATCAATTACTCTTGATTATGACAAATTATCCCAATATTAATATATGTTTTTTCTATCACTTCACTTCCGTTATTGTTGAAAATTTCCGAACCAAAATCTCCGAGTGTCTAAAACCAACCGCGAAATTATCGGAAAGAGGCTGCGCGGTCATATTTGCGCGAGCTTGAACTAAATTTTATTCGCAAATTTCTTTTCATCGCCATTACCACCACTGGCACACAAACAGCAGCATCTCCGCTAGTAGCGATGTACGATAGATATAGCTATACCAATGAATATGTTGGTAGAGACTTTGACCAGGTGAGCAGCGTCGCTGACGCTGGTGGAGAGTTCAAGTAGACCTTGAAGAGCTATTCGTTACCCTTGGATGTTGGAGAACGACGTAGGTAGTGTTTCGCGTGGTGTTGTGTGCGAAGTTCAGCTCAGCAGTTAGGCAGGTAGGGAGAAAATACGCATCGGAAGAATTCGCGTCTGTTCCGGTGATCGCGTAAGTTTAAGGTGACTTGGTTGCGCAGAAAACAAAATAAAAACACACGTTTGATGGTGCGTGTATTTATACAATGTGTCAGTAGTTATTACGATGGCAAGAAATCGGCACCACCAAACAGAGAGGCATGTAGTATACGGTTAAAATAAAATACCCAGTTATGTATAATTAATGCCAGGTTCGATGAACAGTAACTTTTAGGGGTCATTCATAAATTACGTAACGCTTATAGGATGGGAGGAGGGGTAAACAAATTTGAGTCAATTTGTTATATGGGGTGGAGGGGGAGTCAATTTTGGGCAATTTTTGCCATAAATTATGTAATTTATAAACCATCCTTATCCGTAGAAAATGACTAGATTATTCGAACAATTTTGTACTACCTAATTACATAACACACCAATATCGAAGACAACATTGTTTTGTTGATACCAGCTACAATTTCTGGAAGGACGCAATTGTTATTTTCTAGAAATAATTACGAAAATACGTAGCAAACACAATTTTTTGATGATAAAGGCTTTAACGGCTCTTTTCGGGTTAGAGAAATGCCTTTTGGAAAGAATCTTTAACCTTATGTGCGGAGCTGGGAATCAGATGAGCTGCGTACAAGGCAATCAATTTACCCACTACGCTATGCCCGCCCCAAAAACAGAAATTGTACTTCGAATTCAATGCAATGTTACACTTTTCTGAAGAGTAAAATTTCATATTCTCTAAAAATAATTACAAAAACAAGTACAAATTCATAAATTTCACTTCTTGAAAACCGCAATTTATGGAAGTGAACTTATCACTTATTTAGCAAATAACTTTGAATTCAGTTCGATGGCGTATATATGTTCATATTGTAATCAATACTAATGGATGCCAGCTACAATTACTGGGAGAACTAAATTTCATGCTCTCGCTTGTTATTTCGAGAAAATACATCGAGGATGGAAAGTTGTAAGCAAGAATATTGGTCGCATCGAAACTACCCTGAACAACGGTAGATTGTCAATGTTAGAACGAAGTTTATAAAAGTCCTCTGAATTTTACAAATAGTATCTTGAATAATTCATTTTGGCATTGGAAATATTGGATCGATTGAAATATATAAAATCGGCACGTAAAACAGGTAGTTGTGAACTATAAAAAAGGGAGAATAAGCTGTTTGTTGTTATTTGTCTTTATAAAAGTTTTACGAAGACTTGCCGTTATGATCTAATCTTTTTAATGCGATTTATTTATAAAAGATCTAATATTATTTCTAATGTTGAAAAAAGATAAATCGAATCTTCTTGTGTTATACGAATCAACTTACTTAGCCTTGTCAGACAGCCATGATCAAGCACTATCTGTCACAGTTCGATTTGTTTCACTGAATCGTACACTGCCTTGAAATCCACAAACAGATGATGGAAATCATGGATTTTATAATTATGTTCAATTTCTCTTCAGTAGCGCCCGCGTAACACTTTTATTAGTGGAAATGTTTGTTTTCGTTTTGCGAACTTTTTTTTATTTTTAATTAATTTATTAATAACTAAATATTAAGATTGAGCAGCAGTGAGTAATTGCAGCTATTGTGGGTGGCTATGGCGGGTGGTGGTGGCGGCGGTTCCTGGAGGCGAATTGGTAGTAGAAAACACGACTGCATTTGAACTGGTCTTGCTATAGTTCAGTGAAGATAGCGGATGATATTGGATTTGAGGTGTGATCTCAAAGTGCGTTTGAAACATTTATTTATTTATTTATTCGTCAATCAAATTGTAGACTACATTATACAAATATTAATTGCTTATATACTATCCTGTAAACTATTTCTATGTACTATGATGCCGTAAAGAGTTGAAAAACTGTTTTAAACTTGTTCGGGCATGGTAAGGCAATACTTTCAAAATGCTCGTTATACACAGCCATCATCTGGTTTAGTGGTCCGAATTTAGCATAGTTTGTACGGTGATGACCTATCGCGAACAAATTTCTATTGCGTAATTGACGAGTAGGAGCATATAAATTTAATTTTAACAATATGTAAGATGAGTCAATACGCTGCATGACGATATCGTTTAGAAACGAGATCATAGCATAGTCCCGACGTTCTTTCAATGTTTGAATATCTAACAACATACAACGTGCTTCATAAGATGGAAGAGGGAATACTGTCCATCTTAATTTGCGTAGTGCAATAGAAACTGTTTTTGGATTGACTCAATTCTCACTTCGTGTTTTTTTTATGAATGGTGACCAAACAATACTACAATATTCTAAAATAGACCGAACATATACTACGTAAAGAGTTTTAATTGTGTAAGGATCTTGAAAGTGATATCGTTTTATAAAATTAAGCATATTACTAGCTCTATGAACAATGTTGTAATGTTCCACAAATTTTAATTTTTTATCTAAGATAACTCCTAAATCTCTTATTTTATCGCATTTCTGAACAGTTTGATTACCTTATGTAATTGACACGGAAGCCGTGATTTGTTTTCTGCTAAAAGTCATGAGATTACATTTTTTAACATTTAATTCCTGTAAACATTTACAACACCATGTATAAAGATTTGTGTTTCATTGTGAAAAACTTTATAGTCATTATTATTTCTAATTTCTAAAAATAGCTTCATATCATCCGCATATATGAGAATTTTAATGTTTTTTTTAAAATAAGAGAGATGTCGTTGACATATAAAATAAAAAGAAGAGATCCTAAGTGTGAACCTTGAGGAACCCCCGAAGTAACCTTAATTATATCAGATTTCATCTCAAAGAATGAGATGATTTGCTGACGATCTGTTAAATACGACTTAATCCTATTGAGGAGTCTCATCTCGATTCCCAATTTTTCAAGTTTGAATATTAACATGGGAATGTCCAGCTTATCGAAAGCTTTGCTGAAGTCAGTGTAAAGAGCTTCTATATGATTTCCTTTATCCATGGCATTTAACGAGTAATCAACAAATTCTAAAAGGTTTGTACTAGTTGAACGGCCTTTAAAAACCCATGTTTTGAATTTGTTATTTTATGTTTGACTTGGTTGAAAATGGTTTTATTTATGATGGATTCGAAAAGTTTGGGAAAGCAAGACAGAATGGCAATTCTACGATAATTGCGAATATCAGATTTTTTACCCGATTTATAGATAGGTATTAAAAAAGATGTTTTCC
Source organism: Topomyia yanbarensis (assembly GCF_030247195.1). Lineage (NCBI taxonomy): Eukaryota > Metazoa > Arthropoda > Insecta > Diptera > Culicidae > Topomyia > Topomyia yanbarensis. Next base: position 156,927,911 of record NC_080670.1, read on the forward strand.
AATCTTTTGGGAAAATACCAGATTCTAGTGACTTATTGAACAGCCAGAATAAAGGTGACGTAAGCTCAGTTGCTAAATTCTTTATGAAAGCAGGTGGAATTCCATCAGGTCCTGAGCCTTTAGTGGCATCTAGATCATTGAGACCAAACAAGATATTTTGAACATTAATGTGACTGACAGCAACATCCCTTGAATAATCAGGAAAATAAGAAAAATATTCAAAGTCACGATCATTGTCTGAATAGTTAGAATAAGTTTCTTGAAAAAATGTTGCGAAGAGATTACAAATATCTTTTGAAGTTTCACCCTCTTTCCCATCTAAAGACATTTTTGATGGGAAGTTGCATAAATTCAACTTAGTTTTGATGTAATTAAAAAAGTTTTTTGGGCATGACTTGATCTCATTATCAGTTTTTGCATTATATACAGTTAGTGCCGAAGAAATAGCCAAAGTTAGTTGGTCACGAATGTTGAGGTATTTTTCCAAATTATCCTGATTATTGTGTTTTCTGTAAATTTTGTGAGCTTTTTGCTTCCGATTTTTCAAATTAATAATTTCCTTGTTGAACCAAACTGGATTTTTGGATGCATGATTTCGTCGTTTTTTCATGAGTAGAACTTCCTCCTGTATTATTTGCCATAAAATATTATAAAAGATCTCCACTGCACATTCAATGTTCTCTTGATTCTTTAACCCATTCATGCCCATGTTGTTTGTGGACAACAACGTTTTTAAACAGCTATAACTTTTGATTGAGGCGAGATTTGCTCACAAAAACAAGTAAGGCTAATTAATGTGACTATTGCCTTTAATTTGAGTATTAACAGTTACAAGGATCAGCTCTAGAACTGAAGTTATTGCAATTAGTCTGATTGGATTCCGATGGAGCAGTGCTGCCAGGGACAGTTTGCGTTGACGACGGAAAATGATTTTTTCATATATCTTCGTTATGGTGCAATATTATTGAAAACTGATGAAACTTATCAATTTAGACTGTCATTGGTTACGTTTTCTACGTAATTGGACTATTGTAATTATTCTAGGAGAATTGCATTGAGCATTAGAAGGTAAAAATTGACCAGCTTCTAGCACTGCCATGGAAGCACCTATCTTTATGACAATAGGCTTTTCGTGTTTCTTGACCCAGCCGTTTTCAAGGAAAAATAGTTTTGAAACCCTACATGCACTAGAAAAAAGTTGGGCATGAAAGGGTTAAAAGGGACTACCAATTAGCACTGCTTAATTTATATTTAATATTTTCATAATTTGCTTTTCTATAATCGAAGACGTCCTCGAAGTCACAATCGATGGAATTATGATTCTTGTGTACAAAAATAGAGAATTCAATTGCTGTGTGAAACGTTTCATTTTTCCATAAGGGAGAATGAGTTTCATCAACACAGGAACCTTCATTAATGTTTGTTAATAGCAGATCTAAATAACGATTGTGTTGATTTTTTATATGGTTTATTTGATTGAGTCCTAGCAATGCAATTTTCTCAAACATAAATTGTAATGTTTCGTTTTCACCAACGACAGGAAGTACAATGCTATCATTTTCAGAGTCAGGAATAAAATCTAAGTTGCGCTGATTAAAATCACCATAAATATGAACTTTAAATTCTGGAGGAAAATTAGAGATAATTTCTTCAGCTGCATGAAAGAAAATCTCATATGTTGATTTGCAAGCTAGATCCGGTGGAAAGTACACTGAGACAAAAATGTGGATTTCATCAGCGATATGTGCTTTAACCCATACATGTTCAAATTCTTTGAATTTTGGTGAGACAATAAGATCGGAATTAAATATAGATGAAACTGCGATGAGAACTCCTCCGCCGGACATTCTTTGGGTTAGTCGTAAATCACGATCATCTCTAAAACCTATTTTAATCCACCTAGCGGTGCAATTGTGCCTTTCTCAATCATGAATCACGAGAATGTGTGCGTTGTTTATATTCATTAAAAGCTTTTAAATGCATATATTACATTTTATTATTATACATCACATGACAACTATATACAGGAAAATAAATCATTATTCGAGTTCTAAAATTTTGAAAAAGAAAAAACAGCCACGGTAATATTGAACTAAAAAAAGGTGCAAAATCGGCTAAGTCCCAAAAAGTCGATTTTTATAAAAAAAAATTTTTCGAGATAACATAAAATCTCGACGTTTCATGCATTTTAAAGATGTTTGGCATCAAAATACAAATTCGATTTCTGAAAAAAAAATTGAGTTCCGGCTTATATGGGAATTTTATCGTACGAAATTTTATAGACATCTATATATTATAGCTATCATTTGGGACTAAGTTTGTGAAAATCGGCCCAACCATTTCCGGGAAACTGATGTGAGTTCGTAAATTTTGAAAGATGGCCGCTTTTCCCGGGCACTTCCGGAACCGTCTATGGTGGTTAATGTAGTCAACGAAAGTTTGGTTGGCCGTCGGTGACCTAGAACAGCAAATTTAAGTTGTTTGAGAGACATTTTAGCGAAATTTTTACCTTTTTTGCTTTCATCGGAGTATCGGTTTGAATCACAATTTGCTATGTGATCGCACGCCACAACCTGTAACTCCGGAACCGGAAGTCGTATCGGGATGAAATTAAATAGCCATTTACGGGGACGCAATACCTTTCACTTGAGGCCAAGTTTAGTCGAGTTGGTCTAGCCATCTCCGAGAAACCGATGTGACTGTTATTCCGAATTTAGATACTTCCGCCGTGGCTTCCGGAACCGAGGATGGTGGCCAATGTGGCCAAATAAACTTTGAATGGATGTTAGTGACCTAATACTACAAATCGAAGCAGTTGTGGTCATATTTTGGAAAATTTTTCACCTTTATACATTCATTGCAGAATTTATTAAAATCGACATTTTCTGCGTGTTCGTACTCATCACCCTGTAATTCCGGAACCGGAAGTCGGATCCATTAGAAATTCAATAGCAGCCTATGGGAACGTTGCACCTTTCATTTGAGACTAAGTTTGTCAAAATCGGTTCAGCGATCTCTGAGAAAAATGAGTGACATTTTTGGTCACATACACACACATACATACACACATACATACACACACACAGACATTTGCCGAACTCGACGAACTGAATCGAATGGTATATGTCACTCGGCCCTCCGGGCCTCCGTTAAAAAGTCGGTTTTCAGAGCAAATGCAATACCTTTCTATTGAGAAAGGCAAAACATTATAGTCACTACCAAAAACCTCTTCACTTTTTACGTCCTCATTCCAACTTGTTTCGGTACCTAGAATTAGCATAGCATAGCATAAGAGATCGCCCGTAGTTGCTACTCCGTTATTGACCAGAACCAAATTAGGTTGCAAAATGTTCATTGGAACAACATGCTTGGGAATAACATGATGAGCCACATTGTACAATCTATTCTGATCCCTGCATGCTGATCAATACCGACGCCGGCCACGTCCGAATGCAGATCTTCTGGGAAAGAAAGGAATGTTAGTCCGATACATGTTGCTACTAGAGACCGAGGAATCCTCTGCATCTCCACATGTATCACGGGATGGGGAGAGTTGTTAGTAAGTGTGCCAATAGCGTTATCATGTAATAATTACTCTGGGCAGCCGGCTGCCGAGAATTTGGGAAATTTATCATTTGTTGTATTAATTCGATTAGCAAAATAAGCACCTTGAACTCCGGATAGCCGGCTATAAGGAACACTGCTTATATTTTTTTAATAATATTCAAGCACACAACGAATTTTTTCGTGGTTTCTATCGTGTCGGTGCTGATTTTACCCGGCGATCGTTTGAATAAAATGAGGAATCTTATACAGAAGGTTCATCAGAATCTTCCACAGGTATCGCGGAGTTGGTGGTTTGGAAGGGAACAGGGTCTAGGATTCGCTCCAAGCAAGCGATGCGTCCTGTATAGCATAGTTTATTAGGTAGTAGTTCAGTTAGTTTTCGAGAACACGATCGCTCGAAAAATAAGATCTACCGAGAGTATCCTATGTTTTCTAAACAAAAGCAATTTCACATCCACACAGCCGATCGTGGGAGTATTGCCTAGAAAAGCTAATCTTATCTGTGTAATGGGCCGGATCACTATTTATTGCGACATTATTTAGACTAATTTCGCTATTCCTCTTCTCTACGATATATTTTTTGGGTTGCAAACTACCGAGTGATAAAACGTTATACAGACGAAGAGCTATGATAGCTCTAGATGTTATAAATCAACGAAAGTATTTCCTATTTCTAATATCGGATTGTTTGTGAAATACACATATACGAACGATTATATCGAACATTGAAGGGAAATACAGAGCATTGTTAACCTGATGCACGGGCTTGTTACCAATAACGGAACTTGAAATTAGATTCATTAAAACAGACGCGGCGAATTTTCAGTACGTATTGACCCGCGATCATCGATACTAGTCAAATTAAAGTCTTATTGTCGCTGATTTCCGAACAACTTTTACGGTATTGTTTTCTCGGCTATATCGCATACTCTCATTCTGCTACTATCGGCAGAAGGCTGATAGCTCCCAGTCGTCGCCGGTCTAAGGACCAAATGTCATCAATAGACTTAGACTCGCGTGGAGGCATGCGATAGAATAGAAAACTAAGCAATGAAAATGACAGCAAAACACTTTTTCTTCGTGCTGACATTACTGAAGGTAATTGCCAACCGGTCCCCGATCCCTCTCGCGAATTGTCAATGCTCAAACCTTATACATGATTGAAGTCATCATTCCACTCAAATAAGGCCATTTGTTTACCTAAAGTACATTGAATGCTCTGTGAATCAGTTCCCCCGTTGGTAAAACAAACCCTAAAGAAACATAAAAAATAGTTTGCTCAGTCCAAAGAAAAGTTTGCCGACCGGCAGATACGTGTTCCCTTACAGCGCCATCAC